>NC_060171.1:5776168-5808747 GCF_021292245.1 Micropterus dolomieu
CCCCCCCCCTTCAAACCCCCCCCCCCCCCCCCACACACACACACACACACAGGAATGCAGACGGCCCTTGCAAAATTGAATGCCACCTGCCTGGCCCTGACCCTTCCTTTCCTGTTTTAAAATGCAGGAGGAGTGTTAAATTGCCTTGACCCCTCATTCAACTCACAACTCGGCCATACTGATCCAGAGGAGTGAGATGGATAGGATGGCGGGTGGGCCGACAGACTGGCGGGCGAACACAGATCCGTTAACATGGTGGTTTGCTCCTGGTCAAAGTTAAATAGCTGGTTAGTGGAGTGGCATGTTAGCCTGCTGTCACCATCTTTGTTTTGTAACAGAGGAAATAAAGAACTGTTATGTCGACTGTTGTGTGAAGTCATGCAGTATTTAAAGTGATTCTCCACCCACATTTGATCTATTTAGTATCAAATAAGAACAGATGGCTCTGAAAGGTTTGTAGTTTCTTTCATCAAAGACAGAACAGCTTTTGATCAACCTTACCAACAGATCCCAATGGTGACAATTTTCTTTTGCCAGAAAAGCACATCTAAAACCACTCCTTCGGTTTCTGAGCTTTGAGTAGTGCTATAACACAGAAGCAGAAGCAGAATCAGCTTTATTGCCAATTGGGTTTACATAAAAGGAATTTGCTTTGGTGCATAACAACAAGCATAGTTGGTAGAAAATAGTGAAAGAGATAAAATAGTACTACTCACTACTATTTCACTACTATAGTGAAAAAGATAAAACAAGATAGTAGTGCAGGTGAAGAATCATAAATATAAAATTGACAAGATATAGAAAATATAGCAATAGTATAGTAGTATAGTTTATAGTAATAAAGAATATGTACAGTATGGCTGTTATTTAAATTGCAGTTTGTGCAGGGATGTGGAAAATATTTACATCCGAATTACACATCAAAATTACAATACAAAATGTATCATTACTTCCACAGTGTGATGTCATTTCATTGGAGGTAGATGCTAGACATTGAGGGATCAATCTTACGTGTAAACTACGGAGTTGTGGAGAGAAAGGCAATGAGTTTCAAATTAAGGATTGCTGAAAAATGTGTGTTGTTTTGTTTCGGTTCAATGTTGACTTTTTAATTAGATCTACTGGTGCAGCATCACTGAAGTAGGTTGTGATCCAGAGCCTCCAGACCATCAGGGAAGTTCAGAGAAGTGGCTTTTAAACTTAAACTTTTCTATATTGCTCAAAATATGACAGAAACTGCAGCAACACATCACTGTACCTGCTATCCCCAAATTGATAATGCACTGACAAATTGACAAAAAGTAAATCTAAATTATTTATTTATATTAAGTATTTCAAATGCTGTTAAATGTTTATCATGTCAGCAATATTTTAAACAGCTCTACAATTTTAGTGATAAGTCATCCATTTTTATCAATACCTGTGCTTTAAGTGGTCAACAAACAAGTAATGTCAAATGAAATTAGTGTTCGATTGATTTTAAAAGTGTGAATAAAACTATATATTTTCACCTCTTCATGGCACCAATACCCAGCTTTACTCATATCTAACTACATATTAGATACTAAATAGACACCTTTTTTACTCATTTGTGGAGGATCTACAATAAAAACGTAGTAAATATTGCTAAACTTTTTATATAAAAAAAAACTTTTATTTATGTCACTGCAGGTAAGGAATAATATTCAAGCTCCACAAAATAACTCATATGCTGCCCAAGCCTGTAAGCACAATGTCTGGTTCTAAACGTGTAGTGACTCCTTTCTGGCATATAATTTTTTTTAAGGAAGTGGAGGAGAGCAGGGCAAAAAAGAAACTGGGCTAACACCTGTTTAAGTTATCCATGACTACACCCACAGCTTCCCAGAAATGCTAAAATATCATTCCATAATTTCCTCTCTTTTTTTCCACTCCTCTCCACCGTTGCCCCTGCCCTGCTCAGCCCCTCGGGCCGGATAATAGAGCTGAGAGCGACAGCTGCACTTTAACTGCCCCAGGAGGGGGCATCGACAGGGCGGGAGCGCTGGAAAAGGGGGCAATGAAAAGGAATTAAGGAACTGAAAATAAATTCTTTCCAAATGAGAAGGAGGGGAATGAGTGTGAGTCAAAAGGTCACAGAGTTCGCACCTCACCTGCGAAGTCACCCCACCCAAGAAGGAAGACGTGAGAAAAGCAAGATAGCTTTAGTGTGCAAGGAATGGGCAGAAGCTTTGTCAAAACAATTTACATTAATCTAAGCCAACAAAAACATCTTAATTGTCTTTAAAGTTAGTATTATATATGTGAAATAGTCTTTCTTGGCATTTTGTCTTGCATTTTCTTCTGAAAATGACATAATATGTCTGATTTCATGCTATGAAACATTCAGAAATCCAAAAATAATGTTACACAATATCTCATTAACTTAAAATCTTTTCATTGTGAAACTACAAAAGTACACAGTCATATTTAAAGACATCAACATTTAACCTACAAAGGAATTATATATATAAATGCCATAAAACACAGCATGCTGTAAAGTAAGACAGTAGGCCTATTGTAGGCCATACTTTTTAGATTGATATGTTAAATATATGATCACTTTTACAATGTTTTATATTAAACTATCCAAAGAAGGTTGAAATGTGAAAGTGCAACTGCATATTAAACTACTTTAAATTGTTGGCTATATGTTAATAAATTAAAAGTGGTGAATAAGATATATCAGAATCACACATACACATTGATAAAAATATAGGGTGATTCCAGTCTTATCCTGGTCTTATATAATTTGCTAATATGTCTGTACTTTAACTTAATTAAAATGTTCAATGTACAATTTTACATGGCATGGTAATCTTTTCCATTATAATATTTTAAATTTAATTTAAGTGATAGATCTGAATAGTTGATCATCTATGACTGAGGTTTTTGAACCAGCAATGATTTGAGAGTTATTGGTTGGTTAGCCACACAGGAAGCTACACTCTAACAGAAGATTTGAATATTCCCCTTCATAAAATCCAAGAAAATCCTGCATCAGTGAGTATGGTGCACTCTTTATAACCCTACTTCCAGGCTAGCCACAGGCCATCGATCTGCACAAAGGCCTTATGGGGCCCCAAAGGAGGGCGGAGCCACAGACAAAGGATGAAAGCAAGGAGGAAGGAGAAGCGGGGGTGTAACAGACGAGAGCTCTAACCTCCAATGAAGGGCAGATTTCATGCTGTCTGACAAGCAGAGTGGACAGAGCAAGGAAACACTTTGAATATGTGAGCGTGTGAATGTGTGCTTCCATGTTGTGTGAGATTGTGTAACCCTGAGTGTGTGGGAGGAACTGGAACTGTTGGGCTGAGCCACTGAAAGGTGTCAAATGTTTTTGTGTGAAGTTGAGGAGGGATTAGCAGCAGGACAATGCGGGGCAGTAATCCCTGTTTTTCCATTCCTTCCATCTTCCCTTCCCTGCTCCCTGGCGAGGTTCCTTTTATTTCTGCTGCTGTTTTTGCATTTACAACTGTGAGAGAAAAGTTAAATCACAATGAGAGAGAAACTGACTTAGATTGAAGGAGGTTATCAAAGAGGATAGGGGTATTTGTAATTTAAAAGATAACAAAATGTTAGCCATTACTGACCTGACAATTCAAGGCAGCTGCTAACCAAGGACCGCCGTTGGGAATCTTTGACCCTTGTCTATAGTTTTTGTTTTCTGTCTGCCACCATTGGCACTAGTCAACCCTCGTCAGTGTCCGTTAAGACATTTGAGTATGACAAATCAGCAACAGAGACTGTCAGAGAAAAAAGACACAGACTGGTTGTGTAGTCTACACTTCTAGTCTTGAACAGAATATAAAAAGCGAAACAACACATTTCATCTATTGGTCTGTAGAGGACCCTCTGAAAGCGCATCTGATAACCTGTAAGGTCAGAGGTTATCCAGTGTGTGTTAAAGAGCAATAATCTGTCTATAAAGGAGATGGTGAAAGCACACCTCCCTGCTTACACATGCAACAAATTTGTCAGAATATTTGTTCAGCTAGCATTCATCACAACAGACTAGAATGGATATGCGCTAATCACATCACTGACAACAAAGTCAATGCCATTATGTAGACACAAGCACAATAGAAATAGATATAGAAATACACATCAACTTGCAATGTCCTTTCATTTTACCCACTTAAAAGTTACATGTATTTGCAGAACAAATGTGCAGAATTTGCACATTACACTGTGTTCAAGGATACCACTGCCATAGGCCTTATGTGAGCAATAATATGAAATGGCTGCTAATTACAGTACAAAGTAAATCCTTTTAGAAAATAAAGCCTTTAGCACAGCCAACTGCTTTTTCTGTGTCTGATCTCTTGATATTTTTTCCCCAAGAAAACATATTTGTCAAAAAATACAAAACACACACTACACTATTTTTGAGTTTGTGAATTAGTCAAGGAAAAGAAAATAGCCAATCAGTTTGATAACAGTTCACCAAGTAATTTTTCAAGCAAAAATTGGCTGGTTAGGATCTTGAATGTGAGAATTTGCTGCCTTCATCTGTTTTATGTCATTGGAAATTTAATATCTTTGGGTTTAGGACAAAAAAACAATTTGAATATGCCAACTTGGGCTCTGACAAAAATAAAAAGATATGCACTTCCCACTAGTTTCTGACTTTTTATTCAGATTCAGAATCTCTTTAAGGCTCATGCAAACTATATGATTTTCAGCATCGGCCGATGACCGTGCCGTTCACACTACACAACTTGCCGTCTTGTGACGGGAGTCTTCAAGTCGTTGGCACTCACACTACGTGACTGATCGGTGACTGGGGGATCACACTACTGACAGAGGCTGAGTCACCTGACGCTAGTCTCCAAACCACGTTTTGTCAAGAAAACACAGGTGAAATGTGAAATGTGAAATGACGCAAAGCTACACCTGTAACAGCTGTTGTTTGTTATTATAAAGATACCAATTATAAAGACAAAGAATATGGGTGAAAGAATGGATTAGCACATGCAGGTAGCAGGGATTGTCTGAGCTACAGAGAGGTGAATAAAAAGTGTTTTATGGTGAAAAGTAGCTGCCTGCTCTGCCAGCTGCCTGCTTTCATTGACTGGATGTGGCTTTTCCAGATATTTGGCATGCTAGATATCTGGCAATGTGTCAGAAATGTGTTGGGGAGCCGTTTTGATGCGTTGAGTAGTTCACACATAACGACTAGCGACCGCCGATCAACTGCTGATTTACCCCGATCACAGCAGGTCGCCAAGCTTGCAGAGCGGCAAATTGTAGCACCATCCCATACACTATGTGTATGTGCATGGAGGGAGGGGGCACTGGGGACAATGTGTGATAATGATGGCAGGATAAAGTAGGAGCTAAGGTGGGTTGTTTAAGAGACGGATAGCCTTTGGGAAAAACTGGGGTCTGGTGGTCATGGAGCAGAACCTATGACCAGATGGAAGTTTTCTGATAAGGCAGTAAGCCGGGTGTGATGGTTATTGATCAAACAATTCATCAATTAAAAATAATCAACAGTTTAAATGATGACAAACTGATGGATTGATAATAATCGCCCCATGGCAGTCCTGCACATCTCTTTGCTACAATGGATGATTATGTGTAGGAGATAGGTAGGCAAAAGTACTTTGTCTAACTCCGGAAGAGCTGAGGGTAAGGGTTGCATCATGAAGAATGGCCACACAGAGATTTTTACTGCAAACCCTTGTTTTGTAGTCAACCTCACCAGTACTCGCTTACTCATGCAAATCTAAACTATCTTGCTGTGTTGCACCACTGGTCCACTATAAACTTGCACATACACATTCAGCCAATTTGCAATATAACCACTCCAATTAAGGGTCTATTTGACTGTGGTTTATGTAAGACTATGACAAGTTACACCCTGATGAAACAGGCATGATGCTTAGGTACTTGTGAAATAGTTGAGATGCAATGGCTGCACTGCTGTGACAGGTTTTGTGTTTGCAGAGAAATAACACAGGAGTGCTGATAAGAGGACCAGGTCAAATGGTGTGGAAAAGTGTCACCTTCCAGTGTGAAAAAAACAACAACAACAACTCTAAAGGAAGCTGGTGGGATTAAAGGTCAGGGGCTTCCTGCAAGCTGTGAGGTGATGTTTTTCCTGTGGTTCATTCTGTTTGCCCTGCACTGGTGGGGGTGGCGAGGGTCACTGTGGGGTTAAGAGGTCGGCTTTTGAGTTGACAATAAGAATGAATTAGACAGGGAGATAGGCAGATAAAGGTGGTGGCTGATCTGTCAAGGGTGAGAGGAGCTGAATAGAGTCTGGTCTATTTTAGTTCATGTGACAGTGCTCTCGCTTAGGAGGGTTTAAGTAAATACTAATTGCACAGGCGTGTATAGAGGGTATGCGCATGATGTCACAGAAAGCAATTACAGAGATGTACAGACTTTCCATTGGTCCTGAGCTTATTCGTCGATCATTTTTAACTCTGTGCTTTTCTTCAGTTTTATCTCGTTAACTATATCCATCTAGTCAGTTAATATAAATACTGTGACATGTAACATGACAGTTTAGATGTTGGAAAAACCCTTTGACACACCTTCACTTTGCATTTGTTGTGCTAAGCTAGGCTAATCCTAAAGCTAACCACTGAATTTACAGAGAAGACATTAATATTGCTCTTCTCATTGAACTCCTGCTTAAGGCTAATTTAAACTTCTGCATCGAATCTAAGCCGTAGGTACACTGAAGCCTGACACGCATCTCCCCAACCCCATTTTGGCGGCGTACCTGCAGTGTGAAGCAGACAAGTATAAGTGCTCACAGCGGCATGTAGCCTAACTTAGACTCGACACAGAAGTATAAATTGGCCTTAAGACAGCAAATAAACACATTTCCCAAAATGTAGGATGTTGTGTTTCTTTAATCCACAAACCATATCCGCAACTTCAGTGTTGTTGTCTAATACAATTCAAGGTTCATATTTATTGTTATTTAACAATACAGGATTGAACAATGAAATGCAGTTGTAGCCCGCTCCATGCTACACACACAGCACAGTTTTATTCAACCTGCTTTATAATCTCTCTATGAACCTAGTTCTGACACTGCATTGTATTAATATTAAAAGCCAAAAATGTGTCTGTAATAACTTATAATAACTCCTATTAAACAACATAGTTTCATTGTTGCATTGATTTGGGTCTCTTAACAGCAATAACCTTATGTTACTGGTTCAGTTAAAACACTATGCTTGAAGGCTGCAGTGACTGAACAAACACAGCGGAACCTCTGTTCATGTATTGAATTTGAAAATCACGACAGCAAGTACATTCCTTCCTGGTGTTAATACATCTGTCTTCTCATTCTCTCTTCTGTCTCTCTCTCATTCTCATTCAAAGTAGCCACAGGCTGTAGCCTCCACATATTGTAACCTTTGGCGTAGTAAGATTAACTTTGTGAAAGACCGTCACAACAGACAACTGACCTACAGCAATGCAAGCGCAAGGTTGTACTCAATGTACTTTTCATTTAATTCATTCTTCGGTTATAGACCATATGTTTCTCATGCAAGATTGACAATAATAACTGCTATATTTTTATTTTTATTTAACCTTTATTTAACCAGGGGGAAAAAACATTGAAATAAAAATCTATTTTTCAAGGGCGCCCCGGTATTGATTGAAATTGATATTAATACTGGAAAACAGATGTCCACTACTTAGAACAGTGTATAACTTATTTTCTTCTTTAACATAATAGATGGGAATGATCACTTAAATGTAAAAGTAGTAATACTTAGTAAATATTTTCCCCCTTAGAAAGGAATCATGCTTGTTGTGGTCAGCTTTATTGCAAACTGAATTTAAGTTTAAACTGTGGTTCATTTTACTAGTGAGAGTCAGGAGTCAATTGTGCATGAGGCATGAGTAGTTAAACATAGTTTAAAATACCTTTCATAGTAATTTTGAACAATGGTAAACTTTTGAGGCACAACAATATACCATCTAAACAAACCATTATTTCTGTATATACAAGTGTAATTATTTCACCACATGGTCATATTTTTTAAAATCATTCTCAGTAAAAAAAAATCTCCATGGCAAAAAAGGACATCATTAAGTATTTCTTATTTTCTTCATCTCAGGGCTAAAGACTGAATACAGAAGTCAAGATCATTTGGTATGAAACTGTTTCAGCCATGATATACAGTTCATCTCAGCAGCCATACAGGTAGGGTTGGGATCCCTTGCATAAAATGCCAAATGTTGAAGCCACAGTAGTTGACTGGTAGCCTATTTTTATTTGTATTGTTGTAATGGACAAGCAATGTTATCTATTTTATTTTTTTCTTGTTTCAAATAACTGTTAGATAAAAGTATTCCCGAAATTGTATCAGATTGCTCCTCATCCTAATTAGTTCATCCTCACAGGGAGTATTACTGTATATGGGGAAAGCTTGCGAATTTTTTATATTTGAATGAGAGAGGAGGAGTGAAATAGCTTAGTGACCAAAAAAGTTGTGGGAAACAAATTTAAGATAATTTTTTGATACGTGTGTTGAAAGTAAACAACGGAAAATTATTTTGTTAACTTTATTGGTGAGTTGCAAACCTCCTCCAAAAACGACAGTCACAAGAATAAAACGTGTAAGGAGTCTGTTTAAACAAGTAACTTAACTACACTAAAGACTTACAAACAGAGGAAAAGAGAGGCTGCACGTCCAACCGATCAAAGCAACTACACCTGAAGCAGCTGCAGCCAGAGGCTCCGTCAACAATCGATCAACTGCAAATGATGTGAATGTCAAATAAAAATTTACAGTGAAGCGTTAAATGATACCAGAACATGAAACCAACAGAAAGCCAAACTTGTTGTGATAATGGATACGAAAAAGTACTTCAATTGAAGTACTGCTTTGACTGGAGACGTTTTGATACTACTTGATACTGGGCTGTTTCGGTCAATACCATAGCATACATACCATACTTACCAAGGTATGTAGTAGAGATCCCTACTTACAAGTGAATTCATTATTTTTCCGCTCTGCACAAACAAGTTGTGAAGTCTGGGCAGAGTGGAGGAGCAGGGTTGAGGAAGAGGTTCTGGGTGGAGGAACATGTGGAGTGCAGGTGGATAGGTTTGTGATGTTTTGCGAAGAGGTCTTCTAATCACCATATCACACAGATCTGAGGTTCAAGGCAAGGGGAGAGGTGTTTACTAGAGCACCACACACACTCCAGCTCACTTACGTCCATGCTAAGCTAGCTACATCTGAAATCTTTTCCCTGCATTTGAGCATTCTGTCCGTACTAAACCAGCATTTATCCACATCTGAAAAGTGGATAGTAAAAAAATGGCAGTGTGCTGACATAATCTTAACCCCTGCTGTTGCTCTTTCCTTCTTATATCCACACACACACACACACACACACACACACACTCACACAGGAACCTTGCTTCCTGCTCCATCACACCTCCTGTTCCTGTAATCTCAAACAGGAGATCTACTTCTTTTTGTAGGAATATGTACTTTTGTTCACATACCCTTTTGCAAAAGAAAAAAACGCCCAGACATAAAAAGCTGCATGTCAAGCAGCTTTTCAACATATCTCCATCCACTTTAAAATGTCTCCAGTAAACCCACACATGAGTGAGGCATCTCTTTATGGCTCCTCTAGTATTTTTATGCTTCATTCTGAATGTTTTTGTTACAAAAACAAAACAGGAATTCAACTCTGGTGTCAATAGTATGTTCATGTCTTTGGGATGGGTACACTGTCAGTTGACACTTGCAAAGGCAGAACCCTGTCTTTCTTTCCTACAGACTGTTGAATAAAGGCAAAGATAACTATAAATATACACTACAAAGTGGTACTGATAGGGATCCTAAAATCAAAAATTTTTTTACGTTTCTATTAAGTCTTGAAGTCGTTCTGGCGTTCACACTACATGACAGCTGTTGTTTGTTATTATAAAGATAGCAATTATAAAGAAAAATAATATGGATGAAAGAATGGATTAGCACACGCAGGTAGCAGAGATTGTCTGAGCTACAGAGAGAGCTGGAGGTGAGTAAAAAGGTTTTGCGGAGAAAAAGTAGCTGCCTGCTCTGCCAGCTGCGTGCTCTCATTGGCTGGATGTGCATGTCGAGTTGGCTGACTCTTCCAGATATTTGGCATGTTAGATATCTGGCTGGTGTCAGCGATGTGTCAGTACTGTTTCGGGGAGCCTTTTTGGTGCGTTGTTGAGTATTTCACACATAACGACTGGTGACCACCGATCGATCGCTGATTTACCCCTGATCACAGCCTGACGGTCGCCGAGCTCACCAACCGGCAAATCGGGCTTAAAATCATGTAGTGTGAACTAGGCTGAAGTAGGGCTCAAATCATTTGTGCAATATATTTCCTTGTGATTCAATTACATGCAGCCAGAGTGCTGTTATATTGTGCACTTAAGTGGGCAAATACAGCAGATAATACTTGTGTCTAAATGTGGATGCATGAAGAGTGCTTGAAAAAGTTGAGTAGTGCAGCACTGTGGTAATGATTAAGGGGGTGGAGAGAGGAGTCAACAGTGTCATCTGTACTCAACAACAACTGTGACTTCAAACTTTGTAGCCAACTTATCTTTTTAGCGTGCATCTATGATGTGACGACCCTGCTGTGACCTCGCTGGAGAGGAAGTGGTGTGGAACCACGTGATGAACGGCGTCATAAACAAACCACAAGCTCAGCACAGTGGTGTGATGTGGCACACTTGGGTGACAGATGACGAACAGTCAGTGTGTGTATGCATGTGTGTGTGTGTTAAAAACTCTCCTTTTTGCCTTAATTTTACCTCATATCTGTTGTTACTGCTCCGCCTCCTTTATTTTGCGCATAACAATGCGATTAATCGCGATTAAAAATCATTGCCCCAGTGTTGCACCATTATAGATATACTTGCTTATCTTTCAGCCATGATTCCCAGCAGCACTGAACTGACCTCGTGGACATAAACTCTATTTGACGTCTCAGCTTACAGCTTCATAAAACTGAGTCAGAAGACACTCTCATTGTTTCACGGTGTAAATGTTATATACTTTTCACCTTTGAACCCATTCAGCACCTCAGCATGCAATCTCTCTAATCAGCCGATATCTGTGTAAAAGCTCCATGAATTGGTCTGGAGCTACAGCAGAGTCAGTACACACTAACCTCCCCTGAGATGCAAACAAGAACCTGGCTGACCTCAACTTGATCCTGCTGTCTGGAGGTACAACAAACCAGAGGAATAATGAGGAATAAAGCTCTTTTTACTGCCACCCTGAGAGGAAGTCACTAAATGAGGCAGAGGGAGAGCAGTAAAGCCAGAGGCAATCTGTCTGTTTACAACCCCTCATATAAAAACAAGAAAGACACGAACATTATATTGGATGCTAGATAGCTGCGTGGTATGCAAATGCTTTCTGATTTAGGAACAGACCCTCCTGTGTAGCTTGTGCATTTGTGTTCTTTAATGGTGACTCCACAACTCAGAATGTCTTTCTGATAAAATGACATGACGGGACAACAAACCTAGCTGCTCAACAAAGGTACAGGTATGTCAGTGTAGGGCCCTTCACGTTGCACAGTTAAAAGCATGAGTCATCCATCCATCTATCCATTGTCTATACCACTTATCCAGCTTATGCAAGGGTTGTGGAAATTCAAAAATGTCCTTTTATAAGCTTTACAACGTATAACACCTTCTCTTCATAGACCCTCCTACTTAAATGACAAAATACATCTTTTTGCACAGCTCATTGATGATGAATGGATTGTGTTGACTTTTATGATTTTAATACTGCTTTTTCTCCTTCTCAATAGGTAACAAGTTCTAGGAAACAGAACATAAAACAAACATCAAGATGTATTGTGGTCAATTTGGGAGAACAGAGTATGCAGCATTCTGAATAAGATGGAGTTTAGTTAACAGCCGTCAGGTATGTCAGTCCAGCTTGTGCATTACAGTAAGCTACTGGGAATAAATGCATGAACCAGCTTTTCAGAATCTGACTGCGACAGGAAGCATATCACTTTAGTAATTTTTTTAAGATGTTAAAGTCTTTAGATATGTGCATCTGGAAGTTAAGATCAGAATCCAAAATCACACCCATGTTTTCGGCATGCTCAAAAGGTTTTACCAACAGGGGAGTTGAAGAGAGTGAATCTGGTGCCTCAAAGTCTTGAGACCTACTAAAAGAATCTCTATTGCTGAAGAAGAAATTACTTAAATTGACTGAAGGTCTTTTAAACAGCATTAAAAATGTCAGCTCTTGCACAGATGTTCTAGAGATTGATGACTGATGTAATTTTAATCTGATGTTTTGGGGCAATTTTGTTTACATACAACGCAAAAGACATTTTCTTTATTTGAGGGCAACTCATTTACCCAAGATCAAGGGAAGAAACACATGACATATGATATCTTAAAAACTAAAAAGCTTATGAAAAGATTTTTTTAAGTGGGTTTTGCTTCTTTCACATTTATTTCTCCCTAAACCATCAACTGACTGCATTTAATATGGAGATGTGTTCTTTGGGGACTATGTGTTTTTACTGTTCCTCTTGCGAGGCTTAATGAGCTATGGGTGTGGAGGAATAAGGTTTAGGGAGGTTTTAGGTCAATAAAAGGCAACAGCCGACAGCTAATTAAAGAAGCTGGAATGGGAGGGGGGGTACGATTCAGGAAGCACCACAGCAGCGTTAGCCTGCTGTTCTCTTTCTGATTATGGCAGCAGCGGTAATGAAGTAGCTCTGGCACAGCGGATGGAAGGCTGGTTAATGGTGGAGAGCTGTGGGGGATGACTTCAAAAGAGCTGTGTAGAGTAGTGTGGTGTGGAGGCTGTGCTAAGAGGAGGGGAGAGGCTCCACTCTGGGCTTTACTGGCCAAACAAGAAAGTTTATGGAGTCTGGCTTGTTTAGTCTGGTCTGATAACAAGGAGCATTTACAATTGCCCTGTTGGAACAAGGTGTGTTTGATTTAGAAAATGTGAGCAGAGGTCATATTTTGGAAGGATAAAACATTTATGTTGTTGGTTTAAGCTGCTTCGAAACACATAAGTTGCCTGTTTTCCATGTTCAGCGCACACAATTGTCTTACTCTTTATACAACCCTGTAATAAAATGACAAAAACATATACCTTGTACCTTGAAAATTGACTTTGTACCTTGACAACCTTCCATTCATTCTCCAACCCACAAAAACCTCGACCTTGCCTGCCAAATTATTATATTATTAAGTTTATCTTATGTAGAGCTTATTTGTTAAATAATTACACCAACTAAGAACTTGTTGTAACTGTGGACTCTATTGACAAAACCTGCATTACGTTACATGTATTCACATATTAACAATAAAACCTTGAACCAAAAAACCAACACTGTGACATTAACTGGCTCTAATTTAATATTACAACATGCCTATTTACACACTTAGCAGATCCGGAGCAGCATTAGCATTTATTTGGAGTCATGGCTAATCTAAGTTCAATATTTGCTCTCCTTTTATCTCTGTTTTTGCTCCACGCCATCTCCTGAGGGGAATATCTGGCTGTTAAGCTTCTAAATGTGCCCCAAAGTTCACTAGCTAGTCCTAACTCTTTTAGTGCTAGACAGGTACGCTACCTGCTCAGCAACAACTTAGCATTAACCCTTACTCTAATCAATCAATCACATTACATAATTGTAATCTACTTCTTATTATTTCTAACCTTATATTTTTATGTGGTCCACATATGCTTAATGAGTAAGAACGAACACACAAGTGCAGACACACTCAAATGCGTCCACTTAACATAAAACAAACACCACTTCCACTTTTTCTTTCTTTAACACACACACACACACACACACACACATAAACACACATGCACACAGAGCCTCGGGCCAAGCTAAGCAGGACAGTTGCTGAGGTAATAGTCCTCTGAGAGAGGCAGCCGTTCTCCCTTGAGCTCCTCCTGCATTATTGAAAGGCCAGTTCATTCATGTCAACAGGAACTTCCTGCCTGCCTGAGCATGTGTAAGGGATACACAAGGACCTGTCCGCCTGCACACTTAGTAACAGGAGAATGCCAAAGCCCGGCTAAGAGGAGCCCCACATCCGCAATGCCGAGTTAGGTGTACGTGGGTTGCGTAACCCACCGGGACCTGACACGGACAGCGGCAACAATGGAGTGTTTGAAATTTTCTCTGCTGTGATTAGTGATCAGGAAGCTGAGAAAACTGAAAGGAGGGTTTAGTTCACGGGGCTTTTCAGGGAGTTTGTGAATGGATAGTTGGTGGTTCACCACTGAATGAACAGAACTGTAAAGAGGGATTACATTCTTTCAGCAAAGGAGAATAGCTGGTGAAACCCTATCCTGAACCCTAAAACTAGTCTTGGAGCCCATTAGCCCACACTCATTCAAAACTTAATTTGAATCTTAATCTTGAAATCAAGCTCAAACATTTTTTTTCATTTTAGCCTTTTTTCTAACTCTAATCCCAACTGTGAGAAGAAGTGGTACCAAGGCAATACTTTTCACAGCCAGGTCTGGAGTATCCAAAGTCAGAGGTGTGGACATAAATGACATGACCTTAAATTTGACTTGACAAAATCTAAGACTTGCAACTTGGCTTCAACATCAGTGACTTGTGACTTCACTTAGACTTTAATCTTTTGATTAGGAATGTATCACAAATTACTGTACATACTCTAACTTCAAGAGCTCTTGAAAACTCATCTCTTCCAAGAACACTTTCTCTTATAAAACCTCTAACCCCTAACCTCTAACATGCACTTCCTGTGCCCTTCTTTTTTTCTATTCCCTTACAATTCTCTTGTATTGATAGCACTTTCCCTAGGTATTTACCCTATTGATGCCATACGTGCTATTAGCTCTTACTATAATATATTGCTGCCCTGACTAGTATGTATTGTCAGTTGTAGATCTTGTGCTGTATTGATGCTCTGTTGATGCTTGTATTCTGTTCCTCAAATATAAGTCACATTGGATAAAAGCATCTGCCAAATGAGTAAATGTAATATAATGTAATGGCACGTAGGTGTTCCAGGATTAGGTGAATAAAGAGATTATATTTTTCAACCTACATATTGATTTGGTGATCATCAGCAACTGTTTAGTATAGTTTAATACTTTTTCTTTTGTTCACTCACTCACGTATTTTGTGATAAATATCATCTATAAACATGTCTATTTTTGAAAGCATTCTTACTTTACAACATTTTTTCCACACCTGCCTAAAACGTTTGCATGTATATAGAAAGCAAACAAGACACAATGTGTTAATTTGTGAGATTTACAGGTCTTTGTGACATGGTACATGTATGTATTTCAATGTTCTTGGCAAAAACAGGGATTATATTACTGTTTTGTTTTCTGATAAACTGTATTTGTACCTATATATGTGCATAACTTTGTGTAATTGTGTGTGAGCGTGTGCTACATGTTCATGGCTACATTTGTCGTGTGGACATCTCTCTGAATGTGTCATGTGAACAGAGCTCTGTGACTGGGCGATCATGGTGTTATGAGAACATGCATGCATGTTGGCTCAGAGGTTAGTGAGCAGGCAGCTGTTACATCCTGACACTGATGAGTGTCAATATATGGATCCCCTCTCTGGATATTTGATCCCTGCCTTCACCCAAAACTAACATGAGAAGCTGTTGTCATTTGTCATTTTCAAGTTATCTAATTTTCTCCTCAGCCGCTCCCTCCCTGCCTAGATTGCCTGCTCTCAAAGGAAGTCATGGGATGCAGAGAGGAAGCCAAATTTAACCACTACAATTCACATGACCACTCAACAAATGCTGCCATTCAGGAAGAAATATCACTCCAGCAAAGCATGTTTCACTGTGCATGTGCGTCCTACGTACTATTTACTCATGAGCATTTAAAAAAAATAATTCTGCCAGGAAAGAGATTTTTTTACCCTAGTGTGACAGACATACACAAACTTCAAATTACGTTTAGACATAACATTTCATCTATATCAAGAATGAGATTAAAGTTACCCAAAACAAATAATTAAACAGGGAGAGGGCATAATAATAGCAACACCTTATATTATAATGCAATTCAGCATTGTGACCTCTGAAAATGCCCAAAGTTGACTCAGTACCTCTTTGTCACTGTAAAAAATATATAAATTACTGTAAATGATATGTTTAAAAGTAAGATCTACATAAAATAGCTATATTTATGTATTAATGAAATTAATTTTCCACTTTTCAACATGGTTCAAATTTTGGGAATCCACTTTCCTTCTGAGAGTGAGATGAGATCATTTTAGCCTTAGTTTGTGATATTAGGGTTGAGATCAGTGAGGAGTCTCCGGCAGGTCATGAGATATGGTTGCTGAACACAGTTTTCGGTTTTAGTTTCTATGCAGGTATTATTGTACCAAAACTAGCAACCTCACTGTGACAACAAAACTTTGGGTGACTGCACCGTGTGGTTGTTCGCCAAGAAGTAGCTCCAACGTGTTGCTGCAAAAATAAAAATTTTCATTTTTATATTTCGGATTTACCAAATAAAGTATTTGCACGATTTTCCACGGTGCTTTGTTGTAGAGGCACACCATCTAACTTGATATAAATAGCACCACCCCCTAGTTAAAATAAATTTAATTTCTATTAATTGTAATATTATGCTTATTAAGCTTCAGCGTTGCTACACAGCAACCATCATCTACTAACTACATTTATAACAATACGAATGGGCAAGGATCTGTCTGATTCAGCTCCACAGGTGACACTGATTGATGGATCCCATCGTACGTTTGCTTAACAGTTATTACTCAGAGCTGCATGCTGCAATATGAGACTGTCCTCAAAAGAAAGAATTAGTCGTTTCAGCAAATGTCCCAAAACATGTTTATGCTTAAGTGACAAAGCCCTCTAGGAATTATAACGGAAGCAGAGGAGGGAGACAGGTAATGTTATTATAGGCTGATAAACAAAACGTCAGACTTTAACACAGGAGACCACTATTCACTTTTCATACTGACAAGACAACATTGTGTTTTCTTTTAAACGTGACTACAATCGTTCTCTTACCCTAACCACATTATTATAGAGATAGATAGATAGATAGATAGATACTTTATTTATCCCGAGGGAAATTCAAGTATCCAGTAGCATACGAAACATACATACATTAAACATACATTAAACCTATATTAAAATAGAATTAAAATTAAAATAACTTATAACACAGTAGCCACAGTTAAACAGTGCAAATGGAGGTAGAAATTGTTCTTTTGTCTATTGTCCTCCCTGCCATGACTAGGAGCTATTGTACAGTCTGATGGCCATGGGGACGAAAAAGTTTTTAAGTCTGTTGGTGGAGCTGGGCTGGGACAGCAGTCTGCCACTGAACATACTCCTCTGCCCGATGAAGGTGTTGTGCAGAGGGTGGTGGGCCTACCACTGAGCCAACTCTCCTCACCAGGCATCTCTCTTCTTGCTGCTTCCTCCCCAGCAAACTACAGCATAAAAGAGGACGCTGGCCACCACAGACTGGTAAAACATCTGCAGCAGTTTTTTGCAGATGTTGAAGGACCCCAGCCTTCTCAGGAAGTACAGACGGCTCTGCTCTTTCCTGTGGAGAGTGTCCATATTTTCTGTCCAGTCCAGCTTGTCATCCAGCTTATTGTAACCATGATGACAAAGGTTCTCTAACCTTTGCAAGGTAGTTATTTTAACCCAAACACAATGTTTCCTCAACTTTAATAAGCACAAATTTTTCTTTCCCTAAACCTAACCAAGTCGTATTTGTGGCTAAACGTAACCAAACCTTAAACATAATGTTGTCCCAGCATAAAACAGTGATATGTAACCATTTTGGAAGACACATGCAAATGATGCTGATTTTATCATTTAATACTGGTTGGACACACTTGATGGAATAATCTGCTTCGAGTTAAAGTTAGTTTAAAGTTGGTATTGACCAGATGGACTTTTAATTACCAGATTAAATTAATGAAACAATGAATTAATAATTTGGCTGAAACTGGTGAAAAATAGTCTATTCTGAAGAAGAAACAACTTTCTTTTGTTGTTTGTTTCTACAGTTCAGCATTGATATTATTATAAAAGATAAACACCAGAGAAATCTTTGCCTTGCAGATGTTGGCCACCAAAAAACAAAGCAAATACAACACAATAACACAAAACACAGTCTATAAAGCCTGTCTGCAGAACTGCGTTGCATAAAGTGCTTTAAAAGCTGACATTCTTGTTCCTCATGGGCTGTCATAAACCTTTATTTACTTGACCTCTGAGCCAGGGGCCACATGCTTGGCCCTTTAAGGCAGAACAGCCCTCATTTGAAGAGGGCCACTTGTAGAATTCCCAGCAGACCTTTCATGTTGTAAAAATTCCTGTGTATCCTGGTAAATACTGAGGAGTTTGACCTCGTCCTAACAGGAAGTTCAAAAGGTCACCATGGAGTAGGGGGTGGAGCCTTCTCACATACACCTGATAAGCAGCACATTACAGGATCATCCTTCAGGGAAGGTCTCAGTGACCTTTGAACTCTTTTGAGACTGACCAGCGTCCACACAACAACAATGATGGAATGATGTGGGATGATGGTATGATGAAAATGCAAAATAATTCACATGCAGAAATGTATTCGTTCCCTTAAATTGATAATTCAAGTCATTAAAAGGTACCATGTGTAAGAGCTGAGTCTACTCTCCATGTGTCAAATCCATTCACCAAAACATAGGGGGTAGCATATCACACATCAGGTTATAACTGCTGCTAACTAACGCCAGCCAATTAGCTCAGGTAGCCGTGCAGTTTGAAAGCAGGCACCTTTTTCCAGAAAAAAACGCCTAAAATAACAAACCCAAAATGAATCAGGAATAACTCCTCAACCATTTGGCCTAGATGCATAATTCTGGTCTCCTTTGAAAAGTCAGAAGCTAAGGAATATAAATCCATTGTATATTAATATATTTATTTTACTATTACAGACTACATGGAGATGCAATAAAGAAAAAATCGTATATTTTCATCCTCGCCTACATGGTAAAAAAAGCTATAGTTTAATGCGATAAACCATCATTAGGAAGCTTTTAATGCAGCTGAATATCTTCTAATACACCTAGAATGCAATTGTAACTGTGAATCTGATGAAAATAAACTAAAATACAACAGTTATTGTACAACATTTTCAAAATATACCAGGCGAATGTCCATATTTTGGCAATATTTACTGTTAAAATGTTGAATTTTATTGGTAGATATCTTTAAAACACTATTTCTGTCCATAAAACCAAGTTCCAAATAACATAATATTGAAATATTGATAAAAACAGTGAGTATTCATCAACATTCCTGTCACCAAAAGCACACCCATGCTTTACAGGCCTGTAGATTGAGAACGGAACATCCCACAGTGCGGCGAAAAATCAGTAATTTTGCCCACAGCACGGTTGCCCCCGGTTAGCGGTCGTATTAGCTAACTGAGTCCAGAATGAGAACCAGGTGACGAAGACACAGCAGGTTCAGGCGGGGACAGGAGCGGCGTCAAGCGGGAAAAGAGCAAGGGGAAGTTCAGTATCAGAGAGGCAGCAACAGCACATAGACCCAGAATATTTTCACATCCTAGGTTAGTATAGCTCAGGCAGATCTCTTGAGTACAACACAGGATGTTCCTTGATTAGCTGGTAAGCATCCTTCCTTCAGTAACACAATACATAGATGTCTTTGACATAATAGATAATTTTTAAAAATGTTTTAAACTCAGTCTTACACATTGTACCTTTAATTATTTTCATTCATACAAATGATCAAGACTTTCACCCTCAGTAATGTAGCTGCCAGGTTACTGGCAGAAGAAAATGTCTGCCAGAGCCCACGAATACAGTCACCTACATGGTCATAAAACAGTCTCACTTTCAACACCTAGGGGATGAATCCTCACTTGACAGTAAAAAGGTGTTGTTCAAGGCCATAAACTCCAGCTTCTTGCGGCCATTGAAAATGACACAAATCACAAGTGAAGCTGAAGATAAGAGACAAATAATTTTCTCATTCGGATGACTAAGTCTGACAACGCTTTTCCTCTTTATTTTAGCACAGCATCAACACCCGAACTTTGCAGTCACATATTTTTTATTTTACAAAGAACTGAGTAAGGAAAGAACTTTGTCTTAGGAACAGAAGTGTAATATTTTTCTCTGCAGCCTTCACTGACCTATTTTAACCCATCTCTTGCAAAATGATCTAAGACTGCTTAAGTCAAACATCTGACTCAACATGGCATCACTGCTGAGCGGAAGCAGAGGCTTGTGAGAGACAAAAATATTGGTGCTGTGAAAGGAAGCGTGAGTTCCCAGATTTTCCTGTGCTCGGCTGCAGACCAGGGAGATGATGCATTTTTTACGTAATTTAGTAGAAGGACTTTCATTACGAAATCTAAAACGTTATGTATTCTTTTGTTGGAATATATAATAGTGTTTCTGTCATGCAAGGAGTCATTTTATACAGAGTTAATTTTAAAAAAATCTTTATCGGATGAAACTTAAGAATTTTCCACTTTTCTATAATCTTTTGACTTGGCAAAATGTTTTATTTCAACAACTCTACAGTGCAAAGTTATGTGTGTATGTCTAAGATAAAGGCAACAGTACCTTTGCCAAAATTACACATTGCTACAACATGATGGTCGATTAATAGTTGCACACCTTGTTTTTTAATCAAGATCTGATTAGTGGAAATAAGAAGTTATTTAGAGACAGATGGGTGATGGTGGTGTTTGATGACTTGTGGGGAAAAACGCAAATTCTCTGTATTCTTTTTAGAACCTGATTCATATAAGTCCCTGTTACCTTGAGTGTGGAAAAGCAGGTGATGCCTGACTGGGCATCAGGTTGAGACTAAGGAAATGAACATGTTGGCCACTCAACTCATGACACCATGTGGCTGCTGTATGCAACTGTTTTACAGGTGTTTCTCATTGAGCAGCAAGTCAGAAGGACCACAGAGCCAGGGGGTGGATGAATTAGAGGGCTTAATAAGAGTTAATAAAAACAGTGTGTGTTCTGTGTGTAGTTACAAATATGTGTTGTTGGAATTTGCAAAAGAGAGAAGGTGTACTTTTGGGTACAGTAATGAGTAGTAGTGGAAGTGACATGTGTTTGGTGTGTATGTGTGTGTGTGTGTGTGTGTGTGTGTGTGTGTGTGTGAGAGACGTCAGGAAAAGTCGTCATGCATATGAGGTGGGCAAGTGCATGGAAAACGGCTTATGAAAGGCTGCAGGTCTCATGTTTACAGTCCCTGCTTCTCACACTGCTTCCACACAGTTACACCATGACTCACCTCATAAGTAATGCAATGCTTTCAACTGTCATGCATGTTACTGCTGTTACTGCTGCAGAAATCTTCATGCAACGTGCTAATACCGGTAATCAGGATTGTATGTTATACTATATTATGTAAACCCACTGTCCTATTTTATTTCTGCTTTTGTGTCTGCTTTTTGATTGTTTTGTTTTTCATTCTAGTTAATTTTACTTATCATCATGCTTTTATTCTTGCAATTCTATCTTTTTTTCTGCTGCCATCTGATTTGATGATTGAACTTTTTTCAACCTCTTCAGCAACTACTGTGGCTCACCATGTGATCATGACAACCACCAAAACCATACCAAGAAAAACACTGCTGGAAACACGGGCCAATAAACAATGTTTATGATATGAATTAGTTAAAGTGCCCATATTAATCGTCTAATATTGCAAACCATTTTCTATATTTAAAGTTGCCATTTGAATACACAGTGCAATTTGAGTAATTGGATAGCAACAACCTGTTGTGTATGATAAAAGTTGTTAGTAGGATCAGATATAACCAGAAAACAAAGCGGTGACTGGTGCAGTGATTCTGCCTGTACAAAATAAAGAACACCGATATCACTAGGTGGATATAGTGTTTGTTATCCATTTTGTGTTGCATTTGATGAAGCTTGCCCTTTCTTAAAAATATATATCTTGCATTATTGGCCTTGAGAGACTGTCATGCCTTTTCTATCATCTGAATGACAGTAAATTTAAGCATCTTGAGTACCACAGACAAAACTGTCACATTACAGCAGCTGTAGTGTTGTTGTAAACCATAACAAACCGACTGTACAAGAAGCTGGTAAGGGTGTGAAAGCTTCATAACAGAATCCACCCACTGTACCCAGCAGTCTCCTGCACTCATCTAATTATAGTGTATTCAAATGAGGATTTGACTGTGATCTAAGGGAGCTTTGGAACAATGAATCATATCAGATTTTGAAGAAGCATGATGGAAAAACAACAATTTAAAGACGGAAAGACTGAATCACTGCCCACACAGCTGTAAACATGTCAGGTGACTCATTTCCTTTATAATGTGCCAGTAATAACCATCAATTATAAAGTTATGTTGTGCAAACACCTTCTGTGACCTCCAGGTTGTAACATTGCTCAGTGATGGTGCGTCATAGTGGAGAAGTTACACCTGCCAACACCATTAGAAAAACTGTTGTTACTTCTATCTAGCTCCTTACTCTTACAGCAAGAAAGGAAATGGGCATTTATTTGTTGTAAAATATGTAACATTAAACAAGTAAAGGTCTTGCATATAAAATTTTATTTCAAGCTTATCAATTTAGTCAATACCTTTTTATATTAACAACGGGTCAAATGTCCATCTGTAATGATTGATAAATGAGTGTAATGAGTGATAAACCCATAGACTTATCCCCTAACAATGCAGTTTTTTAGCCTCTTTAAGCTCTTTGTTTTGGATTTATGGCCCATTTACTGATTACCCGCTGCAGCTGGAAACACTGATAAACTAATTCATAAATTAATTCATAAAAGAATTTATAAAAACACTGTTTGAGTACTGAGGTAGAGCATTTGGCATCTAAAGAGCCAGATATTTTTCTCAGAAGTAAGGAAGGCCAAAATAAATGGTAAAATACAAGTGCACTATTCACATTGTTGACAACTAAAATAAAAACAATATTAAATCCAGATGTTTCCAACACAGCTATGATGGATTTTAGTTGAAAAACTTTTTTTTATTTTTAATTTAAGTGTTTTCTTCAGAATCAAATGCAATACATGGAGAACAAATTCCTCCACCTACAGTTCAATCAGTGAACCATAAGGGAATGCAGGCACAAGTAAGGAGTTCATTTTCACATAACTGAAGAAACTATCACAGGGAAGATTGGGAGCTGCACACAATCTCTGGGGAATCTACAGAGAGTTGTAGAGATTTCACAGACAAATCCAAGAAAGATTTAATTACATGCCATGTAGGGGAGACAATGATCGGTTCTTCAAAGTAATGAGACAGGATTTCCAGTAAATTTTCCACTTCACGTCTCTTCTGGAGTAACAATCAGCCAAGATCTATTTAAAGAGTGATCCACACGCGATATGTGCACAAGCATATTAATGTTTAGAATTTAAGGGGCTATATGTAGTTTTTCTATTTTTCAATGGGCTGTATGCGCGCTCCCGACACCACAAAACGACCGCTTCCACAGACTAACTGCATCTCATGGGCTTCATCAGCAGATGGATTAGCCTCTTTTTGCTCGAAATTCCATTGACCAATGAAAATCGTGAGATACAGGTTGAAACCTGTGGAGAGGTAATATGGGAAAATTGTTGAATTTGATAGTGATAGTTTGTAGTGGAAGAAGGCACTAACGCGATCCATATTACTATGCTGTGTGCCATCGATATCTCAAAGTGTTGAATTTAGACTGCAAGAAAGGATGTAACGGTATAAAGCAAATGTGAAACTAACTAAACTAAGATAGTAAACATGGTAAACATTATACATGCTGAATATCAGCAAGTTAGCACTGACATAGTGAGCATGTTGGAGTGCTGATGTTAGCGTTTAGCTCAGTACAGTACAGCCTCACAGAGTGGCTAGCATGGCCGTAGACTTGAAGTGTTTTTGCTTTATTTAACCTTTACTGTTCAAAAACTCTTTTGGCTAATGCAACACATTGGCTACACTCTGTCTCTTTCACTCGTTCTACTGGGTAGTGCATCATCTTGCAATACATGACAGGCAGGGACACAGTTCAGTTAAATTACTTTTGAAAATAACTAAAGTTGAACACAACCCAAAACTTGAAAGTTAGAAGTGACCTATCAGGTTGGGTTGGGTTGCAGAAATTTAATCTCAAGTACATTTTAAACTATTGTACTCGATAACAGTTTGTTATAAATGTTCATTGTCGTTATCATAAGAAAAGCCATAGTTACACAATGTACAAGTATTTTCATTACAAACTCACAGCATTAGTGTAGAGCTGAAAACACCGGTGACGTGAGCCTCCTCTAGAAGACTCATGATGTCATCTGAAGGTGCCCATACATAATTTAGCCTCCTGGCTCACAGTGAGGTAAGGTCTGCAGCATTCTGATCTAACAACCATTTGTAAAAAAGGGAAAAAAAATGGCTCATGGGTTTTTAATGAGATGGTGCTTTGGTGAGAGCCAAGGTGCTGAGGTAACATGCTGGGATGGCTTTTCACTGCTGCGATGCAGATTGTGTTTGTGTGTGTGTGTGTGTGTGTGTGAGAGAGAATGGTTGAAAACTCTCTGGCTGCTTTGATGCACCTAAAGTCAACAGTAAGACTAGACAATGAACATGTTTCCGCAGTTTTACTTATCTAAGGTCAGATTTCGTAATCTGCTCACAGTGCTTGTGTCTGCTTGTGTTTCGTGTCTGAGTCAAATGTTGGGTGTTTCCTGTTGTCATCATGTGGTTTTTAAGGAGCAATTTCAGGACAATTAGTGGCCTCAAACTTCCTGCTACCTTCTTTTGTCAGATGAGCACACACCCTGTAACCACCTGTAATTATCCAAATGTCTCTTCTTTCACATAATCTCTATTTGTTTTACTCATAAAAGAGAAAAATGAGGCCTGTGGGATATTTGTGAATGGATTCTGTAAATGTATATGTTTACTTCAATTCAAAGGATTAGTGAATAATCACTGTTATCATTTTGGCTTTGGGATGGTCACTGAAACCGACTGATGCCTCTGCTGACCCACCTTTAAAAAAAGGTTAAATCGGGACCAAACCATACACCCTTGGGGTAGGATAGCTCTCAGACTTCAGTTGTCAGGCTGGTACCTCACATGATGTCTCAGATCAAGGTGTTTATCCTCTGTAGTACCCACCATATCAACAAGTGAAATTGCCTTTTTCCACTACAAACTATCACTATCAAATTCAACAATTTCCCCATATTACCTCTCCACAGGTTTCAACCTTTAACGTTTTAAACTATATCTCACGATTTTCATTGGTCAATGGAATTTTGTGCAAAAAGAGGCTAATCCATCTGCTGATGAAGCCCATGAGTTGCAGTTGAAAGCTCTGAGAAACTGGGAAAAGATCAGATCAAAGAATCAGATTAAAGAAATACTTTTTATCATGCAAAACTTATTTATTGTTACTTTAACTACTTTTAAAGACAGCTATATATTTTATCTTGTTTCCCCTTTCTGTTAAATGAACCATATTCTGAGTTGGGCTGACTGCAAAACAACCCAGCAAATTGTGGTCTTTGTGAAGAAGTAAACACAACTTTTAGATACATGGGCACAAACAAATCCAGGTCTTTTTCAGTGTATATCAGCATAAACAAAAAATGATGTACCTTACACAGTATTTATTGAATGATAATACTTGCAATAACACAATTAACTTTTTCCCTAGCTCATCAGCATACCAATAAAATGTATAATGCAAAACAGTGTAATGCATTTGTCACCAAAGACTGCTCAAGAAATGGAGAAAGGAGGAAGGGGCAAGCACATTAAAGCAAATGGAGCACATGGGAAAGAGGTGACTCAGTAGCACAATGGTGATATGAGTAATTCTTGAGAGATGAGACAGGCTTTCAGGACATGACAGAAGCTGGAATGACTATGCAGTAGCATGGGACTAAATGTAGAAGACGTTTTTTTTTCTCTGTATTACATGTAAGCCCATGGCCAAGATCTTGAAGCCTGTGAGAACACACCAATCAAACTCCTACATGGGCCATCATTTGTCAGTTCAGACTGATTGAGGCTCAGAGCTATTTGGTTGTGGTTGTGCAGGAAAACAGTGTGGTTCAGGTTCACATGAGAAAATATGACAAGTTGTATGAAGGGTGGATGTCATTTAAACAAATATTACTTTTATGGAGCATATTTATATGTTAGTGTTTCATTCCCATGCAATTATACTAAATATCGCTAACTAACTAACTAGGGATCTTCCTAATATACAGTTATATATGTTTTCGTTTCCCCCTTGATAGATTTGATGTCATATTAAAACAGAAGGCTTCTCAATCCAACAGGTAGTGCTGGAAGACTGTGGTAATATTATTATTTGTTGCTGCTGTTTACATTCTCCCCATATGCAAATTCACTGCATCACCCCAGACTGCAAAATGTTCTGGGTGTATGTACAGTATGTATGTATAAAAATAACTGTATATATTGTTTAATTTTATTTCATGTTACCATTTTTTAATATGCACTCAAATATATTTTATGTTCTGTGTGTGTAGCATGAAGGGACTACAAATTTTGTTTTGTTATACAACCTTATGCTGTATAATGACAAATAAAGAACTTTGTACCTTCTAATCAGTTGAAATCTGAATCAGTATTTTCCTTTGAACAAAACCATCTTTTGTCCTACAGAAAATCCATTTATTGTAACTGTGAATAAATGGGTATTTTTGTGGTCAATATTACCCAAATATTCAAATAACACAGAACCACCAAGTTTAGAAACGTAGTGTAAACATTTGCTCACAAAGACAGTGATGCCCATTTGTACTATGAAAATGTTAAGCAGTAAGCGTCACATAACATTTGTTCCCAGAATGCTCATGAAGAATTCATATTTTCTGTCCACTATCTGCCCCAAGCTGTGAGTTCAGGATGAATGAGTGTGATGGCCCTAAATATGTAGTTATGACTTCATGAAAGAATATGTAAGATTTTGAATGAGCGAACAAAGTGTGGAATTATAGATGAGCTTGTCCTGGTTTGTTGTTCTGGGTAAAACTTTTGTATTGAATATTTAGCTACTCATTTTCTCATTAATACTTTAGAGGCTTTTGTATGTCTGAGTGCATTGTGTACGAACTAGTATTTCATTTTGCATGGTTGTAGTTCTCATCAGGATGTCAAGTGGAAAGGTCGTTTATTGAACAACATCAGTATTTGAAGTGAAAAAAAAAAGTGTGTTTCTTTAATATTCTACTGATTACTTGTTAAGAGTATGTTGATAGAGATTCCAGACTGAAAAAGAAAAGAAAAGAAAGAGCCCCACTTTTGTGCATAAGAACCACCAGTACGCACACAAAACATTTCTTACCATTTCCTTAAAATAAAACTGCACATTTTAAAAGTAGTTTTCTTTTTTTGTTAATTTTACACATATTGACCGAAATGACCCCCAGGATGCAACATTTTTACCCAGAAAATATGTGAAATCAAATCAGATAGGTCACATAGCCAATTCATGCATCTAAGGCAGATCAGATATCTGATAACAAAAAGCATTAAAGGGTCACTTCTGTAATGTTCAACTGGGACTCTATTTTCTCATGGTTGTGTGGCAAGGTGAATAATGAGGACAACAGCTCCTCCGAAAACGCAAAACGGGAGGCGCCCAGGGTGCATAAACATTGCGCAGAACGCTCACTGACAATAGAATACAATTAAAAAATGGCACGTCTTACTGCAAAAAACGCATTCTGTCTGATCCGGGCCTAAAATGAGAGGCATACATAGCAACATGCAGTGTAGGCCTAATGTATGTGTGTGAGAGAGAAGTGAATTCCTCTCACCCCGCCTGTCACTTCACTTGTATATGTGATTTCTAGTGAAAGGTTATGAAAATCAGTAGGTGGGTAAGGTGTAAGTGCTGCCACTTCAGTGTGTATGTATCACTGTGGTCAGCCTTATGCCATAAATGAGAGACTGGATTGATCTGCAAAACTGAAAGATGGGAGTACTGATGGGAAGCAAACTGTATTATGGACTGAGCAGACATATTTGAACATTGTTTCCATTTTGTATCAGAAATCCTTTTATCTTTCTTGTGAGCAGCTGTGCCTTGCACAAGAAGCCCTAGTCGCTGTGGCTTAGATCTTACAGTAAAATTTAAAACAGAGTCAGAGTCTTCCTTATAGACTACTTTGGTTGAGTCTAGCCCTGCTATTGCTGTGGCTTTGGGGTTATAATATTGTCGTAGGGTATAATATTGTCAGTTAAAGGGATAGTAAGTGGAAGTTAACGAATGACACCACCATCATCTGCCGTATTTCAAACAACTATGCGACTTCAGTTTGGGAGGAAATTTACAATCTCAGTTGATCAACAATCAACAGAGAACAACCTATTCCTCAACATCAGCAAAACCAAGGAGCTGATTGTTGATTTACGGAGAAATAAATTGGGTTGAGGTGGAACAGGTAAGTTTTAGGTTCCTGGGAATCAGCATCACAGTGAAGCTGTCAGGGAAAGGTTAACTCTGGCAGTGGATAAGACGCATGCCTTTGGTGTGAGAGACCCAGGTTCAATTCCCCACGTGACACATCCACCAATGTGTCCCTGAGCAAGACACTTAACCCTTAGTCGCTCCAGAGGTGTGTGACCTCTGACATATATAGCAATTGTTGGATCAGAAACAGCTGGATTTCTTTCGGAAACTTAAGAAAGCAAAATTCCCATGCCAAAGCATCCTAACTGTAAACATCACAAATTGGCATGGATTGTGCACGGCCAAGGACAGGAAGGCTCTGCTGCTGATGGACTGATAGCTTTACCTGTTGCTAGCGCTACAGGCTGCTAACCACTAGCTTTTGCTACAGTAGCTTCTGTTATCAGCTGGCTCTGAACCAGTGGTCCAAAGCTTCTATAGTAATGTTAGAGGTGTAAACACTAACACAACCCCAGAACACTAAGCTTCCAGTCCAGGCAGAATCAGCAATAGGACCACTATCGGCACAGCTAACTGAGAAGCTACCTTAGTAGTGCTAACAGCTGCTGATAGCAGTAGTTAGCTGCTAAATTAACCAGCAACATATAAACTCCATAAATCAGTAAAACCAGTGAATAAAGTAGTGTTTTTGAACAGTAATCATTGAGGGCTAGGTGCAGCTAAGCTCCACCAATCTTCTGTACTTGGGGAAGGTGGCTAATCAGCAGCAAGTGGGCTTTCAAGGAGGGAGCCTTAAAGAGACAGGAGCCAAAACTGAGTGTTCAGAAAGAGGATGAAAACAGGTGCTGAAGCAGTGGACACTATGAGAAATGTTTTATCAACATTAAAACATGGGAACCTTTGTCTAGTAGAAACCCTAAATACAAATATGAACCTGAATATGAGCATTCTACGGCATCTGTAATTCGTCAGTTCACAGACTGTATTTGCATTCCTTCATTTAACTTCGGATGATGGTGCAAAGGTCCCCCTCAGCCGCAATCGGCAAGTACAGGCTACTGGCTTCTTTAAATCGATCATGTTGGGTGTTTGTCTATGACCGCTCCTCTCCTTTACACCGTTGTTTGCAAACCAATAAATCACAATCAACAGTCAGATAGCCACACAAGTCTCACCAATGTCTGCCTGAGATCATACGTCGGCATTAAATGTATTGCTGAGAAATAGCAGCCAGCATGCAGCGGTGTGTTTACAGCTGATGGAGTTATGCTAAATACTGGGTCCGAAGTTGTTGTTTTAAAGTTTCATTAGTCAGGAAGTTTTTACACAGAGCCAAAGTTGGTCTCCTCTTCTCCAAAACAAGCAGAACAGCTGATTACAGCAGGTCGTTAAACATCATGTTCCCCCGACGCTCAGCGGAAACAGACATGAGTGCTGCCAACTAATCTGCAGCTCTTGGCGGCTGGAAATGTTTTAATAACCTTCCAAACTTCCAAAAGATTATATTTTTTGTTTTGCTTTCTCTGTGCTGGAGTTCTTTTAAGAACTTATTGGCTTTATCCAGTTTGTTATTAAATTTGTAACGAACTTTATCGTGTGTCCCTTTATTGTACTCCCACACAAAAAAAGCTGTTTTAATGGTCAAGCATAGCCTATACCTACCGCCTACGTCAGCTTGGTAATTTGCCTAATCTCTGCCGGTCTTTAGACCACGGTGTCTTGTCATTACTAAGTTTATGAAAACATTCCAGTTGTGCACGCATATTTATGTAGTTTCACTGTGGGGTCGCATTGAGCAGAAGGTTTGCAGTAAAGATAACTTTGCCAGATGTGTGTTACTGAAAATGAGAAAATAACTGTGCCTTTTTTCAACTGGCTGAATGTTGTCTTCACTCTCAACAATCTCTGCAGACATCAGAATTTTGTTGGGGAAACACAAGCAGCCCATGCTGGAGACCTCATCCCTTCAAAACACTACCAAGTGAGAGACATACCACATCAAAGCACTCGGCAGCCAGCCCGGCTTCCCGATGCTGGTAAACGGGACCAGTCTGGACCAAGTGTTGCATCATGCATATAAACCCACACCTTGCTGCCATGTTGACCTGGCAGTCAACATGGAGAGTTGTATGACACAGAGTTACTCTGGTTCATCAGTTGTGGCCACATACAGATTCAGACTGACACGGTGAAGATGAATTATGGCGGTTCCCATAATAGAAAAACTTCAGCATCAAAACTGACACGTGCTTTTTTCTCTGGATTGATCTGCTAGGCTGCGTGTTGGCACAGTTAATTGAAAGTAAAACAATATGGATCTAAAGAATATTGTACTAATTCGTTTAAATTATTGTGAATGTTTGTCATATGCACTCTGCTTTTACAGTGGATTTCTGGATAAAAGTGGTAAGTACCGGTACAAGTAAACAATTTCAGAAGGTACTTGTAGCAGAACAAAATTACAGCACAAGCAATACTAGCAGGAACCACTGAAATTGAAGATGTGTAGTTGAAACAAAAAAAATTGAGGGAAGACCTATGCATAGGTCTTTTTGAAGTATAACTTTTTTGGGTCAGATTTGGACTGTTGTGTTGCGTTTGGCTTGTGACTTGGGTTGTGTTTGGGTCTGGGTCTTTTGAACTGTAATTTCATGAGATGTGCAAGAGGACAGATTGATTGAAAAGAGAGTAAAATCCAAAGAATATATGTATAGATAAATTTGTTTTTGAAAAACACAATTATACCTATATAACTTTGACATTCAATTTCAGCCGCACAACTCTTTCAGTCTTTGCAGACTTCAAGTGCATTATATAACATATTATTTAGACTTGAGAATAACACTTTCCAAATGAATATTTCAGTAAATTAAAATTCTTAAAAGTTGTGAAGGAGCCTCTAAATTGTATACAGAAATAATTCAAGGATTCAAGTCCTCATCTTAAAGTGAGTTTCAGGGCAATGGAAAACAGTACAAACAAAAGTCCAGACTTGGCTGTATTATTTTTTACTAGGACTAGTCATAAGTAAAGAGACACCCTTCAGAAAGCAGCACTGCAGCAGAAAACAATGTGGGGGGAGAGAGAAATGAAGGAGGAAAATAGTTCAGTGGGGGAGTTGTCTGATTCATCCACTCCCATAGGGTATTTATTTTGGTTGGATGGAACAGCAAAATCCATGAGGGAGGATTGGATGACGTAAAAGGTATGCCTGTGTTTGGGAGGGTGATGGAGGGGGAGTCACAAACACAAGTAGGCCATCACCTTCTGCACAGGAAATCCAGGAACTCCAGGAATTACCCGCAGCTTAAAAAACCCAATATCTGCTTATCCCACTGAAAGTACTTTACATGTACACTATATTTAAGGAATTTTCTGTAAGTGGTGCTTATTAAAAAAACTTATGTAGAAGTTGTTCTTTAGAGAGTGTCACTGAAGTTTGTGTGACCCAGTATCACATATTTACATGTTATATAAATGTTAATGTCATTCATTTTTATTTACTCAGCCGGGAGAGATCATCTTGTTATAAAACAAGGACATCTCTATACATACTTAATACTGTATATTGCACACAAATGCACACATAGACACTTTCATTTACTGGCTTCATTCATGACCCTCCCCCTCCCCTTAGTCATGTGTTCTCATGTGATGGCCCATTTCTAAATGGGTCTTACATGGTACTTTCTGTTCATGTGGGACAGCTGAACTCAGGGATACAGTTTGTTGCACACACAGTTTGGACACACACCTCCTCCGTAGTGTTTCTATTTTATTCATCTTGTTTCTTTGTGAAGCACTTTAAATTGTTTTTGTGTGATACGCATTATAACACCGACATGGAAGGACATGGAAGAAATTGCGTACAACTTTAATGCAAAGTATTGATTTTAAAGGAATAGTGGGACATTTTTACTCATTCTTCTTCTTTGTCAAAACCTGGCACCTACGTTATCCAAATTGCAATTTGACCTCCGACAATTTGGTCATTGTTTCAAGTGTGTTATGGTAGCCTATGCCGACTTAAGGCAATTTATCAGATTTCTCAAAAGAGTTTAAATGCAGCTTGTTTCACATATGCAGTAAGCAATACTAAAATCGACGGA
>NC_060171.1:5808767-5827621 GCF_021292245.1 Micropterus dolomieu
GCTGAACTCAGGGATACAGTTTGTTGCACACACAGTTTGGACACACACCTCCTCCGTAGTGTTTCTATTTTATTCATCTTGTTTCTTTGTGAAGCACTTTAAATTGTTTTTGTGTGATACGCATTATAACGTTTATTTGACTTTATTTTATCCCTTTTATTTTATTGTATTTTACTAATTTTATATTAAATTTTCATGCTCTTATCTTTTTTTTGTATTATTCTTTACACTTGTTAAAGCACTTTGTAACTTGTTTTTGAAAAGTGCTCTACAAATAAGGATTATTATTATTATTATAACACCGACATGGAAGGACATGGAAGAAATTGCGTACAACTTTAATGCAAAGTATTGATTTTAAAGGAATAGTGGGACATTTTTACTCATTCTTCTTCTTTGTCAAAACCTGGCACCTACGTTATCCAAATTGCAATTTGACCTCCGACAATTTGGTCATTGTTTCAAGTGTGTTATGGTAGCCTATGCCGACTTAAGGCAATTTATCAGATTTCTCAAAAGAGTTTAAATGCAGCTTGTTTCACATATGCAGTAAGCAATACTAAAATCGACGGAGTTCCCCTTAAGACACTTTTCCGTATTGTTAAAATTATTAAGAATTTTCCTCAGATAGCTAAGGACCGCAGGTAAATGTGATTTGTTTTTGTGTTAAAAGTGGCCCATGGCACTTAATTTACATATGAACATGGGCTCTGACTCAGCCCTCCATCCATCCATCCATCCATCGTCAACCGCTTATCCCGCGTACAGGATCGTGGGAGGCTGGAGACAATCTCAGCTGACATCAGGGCCACACATAAACAACCAGTCATACTCACACCTAAGGACAATTTAGGGTCACCAGTTAACCTAGCCTGCATGTATTTGGACGTTGGGAGGAAGCCGGAGCACCCGGAGAGAACCCACGCAGACACAGGGAGAACATGCAAACTCCACACAGAAAGGCCAGGGAAACCGGGGTTTAAACCCGCGACCTTCTTGCTGTGAGGCAGACAGCGCTAACCACTGCACCACCGTGCCGCCCCTGACCCAGCCCATACATGTAAATACCCCCATAGAGCCCAGCGTAAATTACAAAACACTGTCACCTACATCCAACTGAATACAGCACTATGTGCCAGTTTGGCTTTAGACCTGCCAGTGTTTACCTATGAGGTAACAAATGGTGTCAGTGTGTCTGCAGCACTGGATTTTGAAGAGGGCACAGTGGGAGGCTTACAAAACATCGTTTTTGTGGGCGCTTGCTGACAAGCAATAGGAAGGATTCTCAGACTGGGTTATGCAAGACGTTAGTCATCATGGCATGATTCATCTCTTGGTTCATTCTCTCTGTCTCTTGTCTCTCTTATTCGTTTTCTCCTCTTCCCACTCTTAAACTTCCTTTCTGTTTCATTTCTCTTTTTAGTGGGGGTACAGTAGGTAACATGAAAATTTGCCTCTTTGTAATTTTTACTGTATGTGGAAAAAATTTAATTCTGATCAAGATCAAGCAAGAAGCAGGAGGAGTTCATAAGTCAGAAGTGTTCTTTGTAGTTCCAAGGATGCCATTAGCTTAATACAGAGGACGGAAGCCTAAGCCACAGTATCATAAACCGTATGACTACATGTACCTTGATAATGGTAAATATCCTTAATAATTCTTTTAAAAAGTACTATTTTTTCCTCTTACACAATATTACATTCTCTATTGCTATGATCTTGTAGCTGCAGTTTCCTAGTTCCAGACCTCTGAATCTCCACCCACATCTCTAATATTGCAAGTGATTAAAAGGTCTTTTCGTTCTCATTTCTGTTTGGAGAAATGGAGCCTTTGTGGCTAACTAAAGTTGGTGACATTATCAAGGTGTGTCAAAGTCAGACATAACGTTATGTTAACATTTTATTAAGTGTTCCAAAGTACTGCACATGATGTATTATAGTCAAATTAATGTTTGATCAATCTGAATGCACTAAAGACAGGTGAGTTATAAGTATTTGCCAGATGTGTGTTACTGAAAATGAGAAAATAACTGTGCCTTTTTTCAACTTGCTGAATGTTGTCTGCACTCTCACCAATCTCTGCAGACATCAGAATCTTGTTGGGGAAAACACAAGCAGCCCATGCTGGAGACCTCATCCCTTCAAAACACTACCAAGTGAGAGACATAAGTATTAGCAGACACAGTCTAATGAAGACAGCCTGCCCATGCTCCCTTGCTATAACGTGTCATTGCATTCCTTGTCCCAGCCCACCCATTTTATAATTGTATATATTTTTAAAGTTCTTGCAAAAAATGTCTGTTGCTTTTAAGAAAAAAGATGAGAAAATAGGCAACTCTGGATATGAGTAAGACAACAGTAGCTATGCTAAGAAGTTAACTAGCTTGCAAACATTAGCCAGACCAGCTAAAACAAGATGAACAGTAGGTTGAGTAGACAAAGTTTGACTGTTGACTGGTAATTAAATTGACATTAAATCAACCCAGTAGACTATATACTTTTTACAATGTTTCATGAAGGTTTGATCACTGTTGTGTTATACATCAATTATTAGTAGCATTGTCATGCTTAGCATTTCAAATAAATGTATTATTTCTTTTGCCCACCTCCCAGAATTAGCATTTTTCCCCTTATAGTTCAACAATTTTTATACATTTAAACTTTTTCACATGTTGAAATCAAATGTGTCCAGGGTGTAGTGGCCCACACTGTCATATTAATGTTTTCCTGCTTCTGTCCTTCTAAGTCTCTTTTCAGGATCCCTGCAAAAAACCTGGGGGTTGACATCAGCTCTATGCCACAATCCCTCCTATCAAACAGTTTGAAGTGATGTGCAGGTTGCACCTAAACCACAGAACAACTACTAACTACTTTTTAACATTTTTTTATGTTTATGAGAATAAATTCCTTATTCCTGCCAAGTACGGATTTCAATCTACTCTTCAATTACACATATCTCACATGCTTCGAAGGGAACTCAGTCGACTTGAGCAGCACAAACAGCACACAGTAATGATAAAGGCTTCTTTATATATATTTCTCAGTAAGCTATTTATTAAAGGTGCATGTGTAGTTTTCAGTGGCCTCTAGCAGTGAGGTTTCAGATTGCGATCACTAATTTCCAAGCGTGTGCTTGTGCGCATGCTCTAACTAATGACCGAGCACTCTGTGTTGGACAAAACAGAGACCGCTCTTTAGTACATCAGTTAGACCGTAGTAAGTAAATTTGGCGAAGACGCTGTGTACCTGAGTAAAACCATGCATTTCTTATAGGCTAAAATCAACCCTTTGACGTAATAAAAAAGCCAAATAAAACACAAAATCACATATCATTTTTAAACATTTTTTTCACATGATTTGTTGTAATGTTAGCTTATCTGTCCAATAGGATGAAAGCCAACTCTGGGTCAGTTCTGAAAACGAAGTGGCGGTCTCTCTATCCTTAAAACACCTTTCAATTGTTAACCATGTTTTTGCCCAACTTGGATCTGATTCTGGTTTGGCCTGACAGGCTTTAGCACATCCAACCTTTGTTGTTTTTTATCCTTATGTGGAGTCTGTGTTGTGCTGGGAGCTGGTTGTATTTTTACCATTAGTGGACTCATTAGCTGTGGTGTTGTCGCTGTTTGTATAGTTCAGAATTAGTGGGAACGTTACAACCTACGTAAAACAATAGATTTTGTGGAAATTCCGTAACGATTTCTTCAAATAGCAAGCAGCATGCAGGCTGTTACAACCATAGACTGTATAAAAGAAGTGGACGCAGTCATCGTGATGTCACCCGTTGGTTTGTGGACTGCCATTTTGAAGCCTCGAGTTTGGCTGATAGGGCATGTTGATTTTTTACAACCAGCAGCCGTGTGTGGGGCTAGATAGCTTGCTTAGCTAGGTGCATCTGTAATTCACGTTAACTGTCATTTTGACAGGGCTGACAATTTTGTCTAGCGAACAGCAGGCTTAAAACTAAGTACTCACCAGAGAAAGTGAACAGCCAACTCCTAATAAGCTTTTTCAACGGCACTGGTTAAATTTACACAGTGCTGAGGGTAAGAGTCACTCTAGCCTGATTATTGACAGGTTGCCATGATAATGACTTATCAATCATTGATAATCCCGCCTTTAGCATACTCTGCTTTATGGTCTATTTTCCTCTAAATGGGACCATAATTTACTAAATGAACATAATCATGTTTTATTGAAGAAGACTTGACACTAGTGTTTGAGACCATACTCATTATGAAAATGTTTACTTAGGTAATATATTGAGTGATTGTGTTTAGAACTGAACTCAATATAAGCATTGGTTTAATTCTCGCAATTATTCACAAAATATGTGAGGATCATAGATTGTATATAAAAAGGTCAGGATACAGAATTTAGATACATACATTGGGACATCGTCTATGTTGTGACCTGAAAGTGAAAACATTGAAGACTGCAGGTGCACCTCCTTTTTGGATGAAGCGCAGTGCACCACCATTCCTATGACATTGTCTGTGCTGTATGCACCACCCACCTGCAGCTCTGCAACCATTGTGACGTCACAAATTACCATTATCATCATCAAACTGCATAAACCACATACTGATAGTGATCCTAAAGTGAGCAGTAAAAGGCTGTATTGCAGGAAAATGGATGTACTGCTTGCTCGCCTATTTTTCTTTCTCAATTTTTCCTCCATCTCCGCCCTCCTTCACCTAACCTCACCTCTTGTTGCCCCTCCCCCTCTCCTCTTTATCCCCCCTCCCTTACTTGCGTAACACGGTGATCATGGCTGTCCACTGGGCTGATGGGTGATCTGAATGAAGAGGGAATTGTGAATGAACAAGCTGCCATTCTTAATCCTCTTTCTCTCTCTCTCTCTCTTTCTATCGCTCTCCCCGCTGCGTTCACATCATCTATCTCTGGGTCTCGCTCTAGCTTTCTGTGTCTACCCATAACATTTCAGCTTTTCGGCATTCTCTTCTGGCATTTTCTCTTTTTTTTCCTGTCATGCTTCCCTTTTATTTGGTGTCTTCCTCTGTCCTTTTTCTCTTACTCATCAGCTCAGCATTACAGCAGCATGGGGGCTGTTGCTGTGCAGATTAAGTGCTGTAATCCTGATGCGCAGGAATGAAGCGCGTGCATGTGAGTGTTCTTGTGTGTTGCTTTGCACAATTGTCTGCAAAAGACCGGATGTTTCTGGTTGGCCTATAACATGGCAACAGCAGTTGTTTATGACCGCTGCTTCATCCCACACTCCCTTTCCATCATCATCTGCACCACCATCATTATCATCATTGCTTCAACTTCCTGGGGGGGGGGGCGCAGCAGAGGCAATGGTGAGGTCATGGGATGGTTTCAGTGCTCATTCAGGAAAACAGCAGCTGGATGAAAGAGGGGGAGGGGGAGAGAAGGCTAGAGAGCCTGAGCAGGAGGGGTAAGCATGCCGTCATCATAGGAGATATCATTCAGAAAAACAGAGAGAGAGAGAATGAACAAGAGAAAGGGAGGAGAAGGAAGGGATATAAAGATCGATTTATAGCCACAGCTAGCTTTACATCGGTGTACTAGCATAGTGGACTAAGATGGTAAAAGATAGCAATATTAAGAACAAGGAAGGATTTTAAGCTAAGAATGGGACAGGAAGGAGATAAAAGGAGTAATCTGCAAAAGAGGGAAAAGCACGTTTTAGATTTTATACCAATGAAGTGCAGAAGCCAACAAAGTCATTACAGGTCAACATACCGACCAATTATACAATGGATGTGTAATAATGCTGCCTTGGAGAAATGCGTTGTTGTACTGCAGTAAACTCAAGAGTGAGCAAAGACTGAGAAAGCAAGACAGAGAGTGAGAAGAGCTCTACATTTGCTGTGATGAAAGGGACATGGTGTTCTGTTCCAAAACTAAGAAAACCTCATGCTTTTAGCAGCTAGTCCAGGTTGTAACAAGGGAGTACCTAAAGGCGTAATTTTTGTAATTTTTTTTTTTTACAGCATTAGAAATTACAGACAAATGTTGTGGATATGACAGAAGATAGACTTGGTGGATATCATGAGCAAAGGAAAAAAAATCCCAGTAACTATGACATACTGTATTGCAAGCACTTCCACCTATGCTCTCGTTTGCAATAGTCATTATTATCTTTTTTGTTAGCATTTATGTTAATTGTTCTAATGTTAATGGTTGAGGAATTGAAATTTACTCTCAACTGCTGCATTCATTATGTCCGGAGTAAGCTTATGTTTGCTAAATGCTTTAAACATCAATGCAAACTGGGTCAGTCAAACTCACTGAGGCCCGAGGACTATTGTGTTGACCAGTGCTCGGTCACACACACATACACTATCAGTCAACATTATCTCAATTGTACCATGCGTTTAAGAGTCTAGAAGTGCATGTGTCTGTGTCAGTACTGATGTTAAATTGATTGTTCCCCATTGACCATGTGTTTGTTTGTTTCAGTATTGAGTTTGTGTGTTAGAGAGACATGCTGGGAGGACATTTTGAATATGTGCTTAAACAAATCAACCCAGAATTCATAAAAAACAAACACAAAACAAGAGACTGTGATTGTGTGTTTTTGTGAGAGTTTCTCTGTTTCTCTGTTGGCATTTCTGGCTTTGCATTTACAGTGAGAATATCACTATATATAATAGTGTGACTGAGTGTTTGGATGTGTTTGTGTGAACAAGAAACAAATACACATAAACCCACACGGCTGCTATCACCTGATGTAGTTCCTGTGACAGTGGGAAATAATAGCACTGTGACACTAACACACGTATAGTCACACATACATGCTCAAACAAACACTCTCATTTCTTCACACACAAGTTACACATAAACACATACTCTTAGATAACCAGTAGGCTTGTTTCCTCTCACACAACAGTACAGACATTCAAAAAAACCTGTGCTGACACACAAACACACTTCCACTCTCATAGATAGTCAGCCTCTGTTGGCCGCAAGGCACTAATTAGCCTCTTACTCCTACCTTCTGCCTATTTCCTGTGAACTTGCCATTAGAGGACTTGTCTTGCCTTAAATGTTAAGAAACAGCATCTCATTGCTGTGTCCCTCCATCTACTGCTTAAAGAAATGCAACAGTCTGTTGCCCAGTGCTTATTTTGTGTCCGTAGGGGAGTACTGTGTTTGTGAGAATTGTGCAGCTGACTCTAAGGGAGATTTATTAAGACAGTTGCTGCAGTAACATGTCATGTGGATTTTTATTCCATGTCGCTGAAACGTAGCAACCACATACACATTTGTTGCACATTGATTTTTAACTGTGTACAGTGTCTCAACATACTATTTAACACATAAAAACAACATACAAACTTTTCACAGCATATAGCCTTGTGCAATGGACTAAGTGTGTGTTTAATTGTGGTGGTGGTGTTATACACTGGGGTGCAACAGTAAATGGACTCATCCCAAACTGTACAATATAGGATGTTTGGTTTGTGATTTTTGTTGGTTTAGTGCACCTTGTGAAATAAATAATTACCATTTAAATAACGTGCAAACAAACATTAATGAGGTAGAGTAGCATTGAGTCATTTGATCTGCATCAGCTACTGCCTGTGGCACACACTGCTAAATATACTCTAGGGCACAGTATCAATGTTCACACTCGCAGACTCACAGACTTTGAGGCACGTTCCCAGTAAGTCAGTAAGAGTTTAGGCCTGGCCCACTGTCAAATCGTTAAGTGCGCAAGGGCACCCTTTATTTACCCTTTTCATAAGTCCGCATTTCTGCAGACTTAGCCTGAGGGAGTTACTCATAGTACGTAGTCGGTCCCTTAAGTGCCTGTGCCACGAAGAAAGTAAAAAAACATAAAATATAAAGCCCCAAACTCACAATAGTGTGCAACATGTTTCATTGTCGTAAAGGTTAACACGATAATGTCGCAAAGTGCTGTCCCATTCCTAATTATAGCATTTTGAATCCTTGCAGCCTCTTGCAGTTAATCACTACCAGGTGACATCAAATAAGTCTGTGAGGGTTCAGGGCTTGGGTTTAGAGGGGACATTGAGATTGGGCCTTTGGAACATAAATTCTCAAGTGTGACCACCTGGACAGTTTTGGCACTAAGTTAGCTAAAATATGGAGGCTTGGTTATCCCATGGATTAGGGTCACCAGATGAGAATAGGTGAAATTAGAGGAGTTAGAGGGGAGTTAGCGGTGGATGTGACCTCCAGTACATTACATTCAGTGTCAACTGTTAAAGACAGGAAAGGCAACACTCAGCACTAAAATGTATTATTTTTGTTCATGAAGTCAACTGTCTGTTATTAAGGAATAATAAAATTGATGATAACTGTTGTTGTATGTAACAGGGTGTGACAGGGTGACATGTTTGCCAGATTTCTGCTTCTCAGCGGCTTCCTGCAGCTACACTTGTCCTCGCTATACCACAACTTCCTCTATCTTCATCTAAACTAGAAATCAAAAAGGAGAGAAGAGCATGCACATGTTACTTTATGGCTATGACAACACTGTTGACACAGTGTCCACGATACCCTAAAGTCCCTGCTGTAGCAAATGGTGACCTGGAAAAGTGTCCATCTGTCAGGAACACCAAAAGAATGTTTAAAAACAATCAGTATTTAATGTTTTATTAGGCTATAACTAAATAAAATTAAGGTTTATTCAAATATTTGGAAAAAACAGGACGGGGTCATCTGCTCATAATTTGGGACTGTCCCAAATATTTCACTAACCTCCTCCTACCAAACACACAAGTTTTTATGGTATCAAATGGAGCAGGTTTTGCTGTGAAACTTCATACCATGTGATTAACACCGTGTTAGAAACTACTCCTGGCTCTTATTGGTTGTTTTGACATGGGTGCTGTGGATTCTTGCAAATGGCCTTAGGAGCACTAGGAGGAACCTGAATCTAGGGCCCATGTTCAAAAGTAATCTGATTGGATTTCGGCTATCGGATTGAATCAAATCTTGAAAATGGGTTGTTCAAAAGAAAAATAGGATTCTGAAACCGGATCAGATCACCTAATTCCATTCTGATTTTGATCTGGATCAAACCTTAAGTTTGTGTTGTTTAAAACTTTTTAGTAGGATTGGGATCCCTTTGATCGAAAAAACATTCAGGGTGGATTTTAGGAACAAAATGTCATAAAACCTTTAAAATTTTAAAACATTTTTTTCATGTAGGAGCCTTTATTCACGTTTATTTATATTTTGCACTTGATTTGTTTAAACTTTACAGTGATAAAGTAGATAAAGTACATTACCTTTTAAGCCTTTCAGTACAGTAAAATAAAAAAATAAATAATCCCCCAAACAGCTGTCGATATCAAACAAAAATAATGTATTTAATGGTCACTAATTACTGTACATTAATTACAAAGGCACAACCATCAGAGGTGAAGCATTCAAAAGTAGTTAACAATTACATCCCTTATTGCAGGTCCAGTCAGTCCCTCATTCTGATATCGCCTCCTAAAAGCTAAAAGCTGCTCTGTAAACTCTGAATGAACTTTATTTTAACTATTGGACTACTGGACAACACATGTTCAAAATATCCACTGTCTATCTGTGAATAATGTATGTTTGTTTGTTTTCTTGGATTTGTTGTGGGTCAGATGGGGAGTCTGACAGTTTAAAGAAACTGAAAATGAAAGGAAATGTTTGTGTTGTTTTATTGTACATTTTCTGTCTCTTCAAATAAACGTAACCCCACACTGGCTGTGCTACCTGTTGGTAGTGTAGGATTACTTCAGATAATCTTGGACTGCAGTGAGATGTAATGACCTCATGGGGTTATGGCTACAGATTTACAATATTCATCATGTGAATGTACTTTTGTACACCTTGACCTATGCATGAAAGACGTGTGTGTACTCATGAAAGAGATTACGAGTGATCTAAACCATCAGGAAATTTCTATACCCAGCATTACTGTTAAAGCAGCTGTAGAAGTAGGTAAATGATTTTAACTGACATAAGTAAGGATTTCATTTGAGGAGTGCGTTTGTTGTAGCCGATAAAGGCCCTGTACACTCACACATCTGTTTTAAGTTAGTTGACTAATTAGACCTCTTTTCATGTTGAAGTGGATGAGCTATACAGGGTATTATTTCACCAAACACCATGTATTAAAACACAGCTTTTTATCAAACTCAAATAAAGAAATTCACACACACAACATGTTGTCATGACAAGATATACACTTTACCTCTAACCAATTCCATACTATTATGTAGTGTACATTTTTATCTTTACCGTTCGAGAGCTCCCCCTCCCTTAACCTGGTACCAAATTGTTCAGATGTCATGCTGAACCACAGAGTTCGTTTTGTTTCTTTGTGATCAGCAGTTCAGTCTAGGAGAGGACTGTCACTTCCTGGCTTAGGATATACCACCATCTTGTGGACAAGAGCCTTTTAAGTAGTCTCAGCTTTCTGTGACTGTGTAGTATGGGAAATACTGTATTAAAAATCTATTTCAAAGAAAATAATTTCAGTTGAGTTGATCCATTTAGTTCAATGTTGTACTGTAAATGCTTCCATTGCCTTGATTATATGATATTATAACCGTTATTTTAAATGGCATCCTACTGTTTTAAGTTTGATGCACTCAAAGTTTTGTCAAATAGTGGAACCATTATAAACCCTGTAAAAGAGCATATCAGTTGCTACTAAATTAAAGGTCCTCAATTAGGGTTAAAATATATACATATCATGGAAAATATTTCAAACTTTTTTGTTTCAGTCTTGATGATTACAGATAACATGGAAATCAAAACTCCAGTATCTCAAAAGTATCAGAATTTTAAAACAAAGAATTTATATTATAGAAATGTTGACCTGAGAAGAGCTCTAATCAGATAATTAACTCAAAACACCGACAAAGGTTTCCTGAGCCTTTAATCTCTCAGTCTGGTTCTGGTGCTAACAATGCACATTTTTGTTAGATGCGCCTGTAAACAAAAGCTAATGACATTACATTATGCCTGTGTCAAACCATTTACATAAGACTGGATAAACTTGGTTAGCCAGTGTGTCACATACAGGAATGGTCATTGTTGGTCATTATGCCTCACGGTCACATGCACTATATACAACTGTTTTCAGCCATCTTGAATCTGTCTTTGCTGACACATGCAGCGGAGATTTTAGAATTTCTGAGATGTCTATTTTCCCTCTTATCGGCAGCTCTGTGCAGGAGCTCAGGTAAGATTTTAACTGTCTCAAAGTTAATTTATCGTACAGTCTGGTGAAAACGTGATTGTGTAGTCAAGCTTTATTTATATGGCAAATTTCATACATAGGGCAACACAATGTGCTTTAAAATTACAATACAATCACAACATAATGCAATCGCAATACAATCATGCAAGTGCAGAATGTAAATATGCATATCAACAGGTGTATACTGAGGCAAGGTTCAAAATATGGGGGAGCTCCAGAAAGCTCAGCTACCCTGGAAGAGACTCGAGATCCCTAAAAAGCCTCATTTTAGAAATTTAGGGGAAGCTCTAAAATATGAACGGTTTTGGTGCCACTAGTTTTTTTCTCTATAAATTTATTCTTTCTGTATATATAGGTTCCTGAAATTAGCTAGTTTATCACATACTCAAACTGGCACATCCCTGCTTCACCTTAACTAGTCTCTCTGGCACATCTGGAAAGCTGAATCATGAAAGACGCCATTACTATAATGAAATGAGCTTTCAAGAACTTGCTTCAGATTAAATAATAACAGCAAAAATTAAAACTGCATGAAACATTGGATGGTTCCTTGCCTAGCAAAACGCATTTGGGGTGTGCCGCGGATGCGCGGCAGATGCCGCAACTCTGCCGGCACAACTCTGAATTGTCACACTGCAGGAAGACTTAATATAAGGACTATATCAAAATATCATGGAAATAGTGTGATCATTGTCACACAGTCCTGAAGCCAGTACGTGGCACTATAACTATTACTGAATATTGGCATGTAGATGTGTTCAGGGCGGGACAGTTATCAAGCATGAAAAGTTTGGTACAGATTTGAGCATGTAGGCCTACAGTGAATTTACGAAAACACATAAATACAAATACACTAAGGTGCAAGTTTGCTTGGGAGCTCCGCTTTAGGTGGTGCTAGCAAGCCATTTTGTCATGCCAGTAATTTTTCGCACCCCCTGTATGCAAAATTTCGTGCGTTTTGGAACACATTTAGGGTGTTCAAAATGCCATTCATTTGCAGAGAAAAAAATTCCCTAGGTTCCAGGATGGTCCTCGCATGTTTCGTGCTCAGGCACTAATAATTCTGATTATTATGATTAGCCAATGTGATTGGGAATTATATCAAGGCCTATGACTGATGCAGTAAGAAACAAGGCCTTGCTCCAGACAATGATATTCACAACTCTCCTGCTACTATAGCTAACATCACAACAACAGCACACATTGGTAAACCAGAAAGTAAGTTGAATGTCCGTGTGCAAGTAATTCAACGTTACCTGACATACAAATCAGTAAGAGAATAAAATTTACAATAATAACATGGTAAACAGGCACTAATAAAGAACTGTCTTCTTATCAAATAAACTTTGACCTATATCCAATAGTGATGTTACAGTCCTCCATTGGTCCATTTTATGCCTTTATAGGAAGTGCCAGTAGAGAGATGACAGGACATGAGGTGGAGAGAGATGCAAGATCCCCTGCCAGATTCAAATTAAGTATGTTGCAGTCGTGGTCACGATCCAATGTATGCAGATATTAAGTTACATGTTTACTTTGAACTGAGTCCAAATCAATTCAGTCCAATCACATCTTCCATTTTATTGCCGTGGGTCTGTGCCAATATGTCTAATATCTGAGTGGATCCGTGTATCATGTGCTGCATTATGCTCATCATAGAAGAAAAATCATGCTACTACCAGAAAATCATGCTACTTCCTATTATCTCAATATAGGGTGATTTAAACCTAGGGGGAGGACAGTAACTCATGCTGACCACTTGCTTGTATACAGGTCAGCAGCTACTGTGCAAACTCCTATTGTTTGGAGCATCACCGCATCACAAGGATCCATGGTTCATCAAAGCCTGGAAATGAAGCTCTGATCAATTTTTTTCAATGGACATCGGCTCACATGTTTCATTAGTCACAGTCTACCAGAATATCTGTCTGATTGTTATAAGTGGGTGGAAACAAATTACATTGTTGGTTTCACAATACCACATCTGTATTTACTTTTGTTACCAGCTCTTCTAAATGTAGGTGTTTTTTATGTGTACAATATCTGAATGATCTTTTATTATAAATACTTTATAACATTAGGGATGGTAATGTTCACTGATTTGCATTGGTGCAACAGCATAAAAGATGTCATTGCCCCGATTAAAAAATTGTGCACCAGTTACAATTTGGGATGAACTCGAGATATATGTTAATATCCTTGCATCTGTACAATCTTTGCACTTGACCAATCATTTGTTAATAATTTTACATTTAGATCTCTAAAAGTGTAACTGGAGACAGAGAACAGGAAAGAAAGACTGGTTTAAGCCCAGGGCCGGTTTTATTTTATAATTGTCAGATACTTATTGTGTGTTTTTTAAGAGGTAAAAAACCCCTGCATAGATGAGATGTTTACTGAGTTCAGTACTAGAGAATCAAATATGTGAAGTAAAATGGCAAAATGCTGTGGGCAAAAACGCTTGATTTTTAAAATTTGCAAAATGGGCGAATGCCAACAAGCGCTAGACGTTAAATAACATACGGGATGTTTATGCCCCAAAAGTTACATAGACCAGCCCACTTTCCAGAGTTAACGGTCATAGCTGTATGTTGTGCAGTGCAGTGTGAAATATTTTCTGTTTTTTCCTCTGTTGTCCTCCAGGCTGCTCTGCCTCAATTCTGTGATTTATGAAGTTTCCTGATGGACAGATAGCTTTACTTGTTGCTAACGCTACGGATTGCTGACCGCTAGCTGTTGCCAACAGTAGCTCCTGTTATCAGCTGTATCTGAACCAGCAGTCCAAAGCTTCTGTAGGAATGTTAGAATTGTAAACACAAACACACTTCCAGTCAAGCTTCCAGTCCAGGGAGTATCAGCAATAGGTTGGCTAGCTGCACGGCTAACTCAGTACCTAACATAGTTAGCTGCTGAAGTAACCAGTAACACTCCGTAAACTGGCAAAAGTGGAGGCAGAGCAGCAGGAGGACATCCGAGGGCAAACTGGACAATATTTTCTCCATCAACTCTGATCGAGTTTCACTTAAACCAGTGAATAAAGTGATGTTTTGTACAGTATCAGATTTAGTGCTTTGCATCTAAGCCCCGCCCTTCTTCTGTGCTTGGGGTAGTTGGCCAATCAGAAGCAAGTGGGCTTTGAGGGAGGGGGGCCTTAAAGACGCAGGAGCTAAAACAGGGTGTTCAGTAGGGATGAGCGAGTACAGCATTATCTGTATCTGTATCTGTGTTAATCATATGAATTATCTGTATCTGTACTCTGACTGGGCGGGGCCTTACAATTTAACATGGAAGTGGGTCGGGTTGTCTTGAAATGGGCGGGGCTTTAAACGGTATGTTATTTTAAGCATGCAATTGATATGGGTTGATCAGAAATTGTTATATTTATTGCTGATTAGAAAACTATTTACATGACAGCATCAGCATTGAGCTTCAGATCAATGGTTTTGATCACGGTAACAAACGAACTATATACAGAACAAGTTTTGCAACAATGAATACAACGCGGTTGCAATTATGAAGTAAAATGCAATGAACAAGAGTTTTCATACCCAACATAACTTTCTTTTTTTAACTTTTAACTTTTTTATGATCAGTGTGATTTTTAATTTTTTTTTGTTTCTTTTTAATTTTTTTTATTTCCACACCAGAGGCCTGTACCACGAAGCAGGATTTGAGCTTATCCAGGTAACTTCGGGGTTAACCCTGGGTTTTGAGTACCATGAGTGGTTCACTTCTTACCGGGGTAGATCTCCATGGTAACTTATGCTGAAGGCTAACCTGCTCTGGAGCAGGTTATGTTCCAGAAAAGAGATTAACTCTGTGAAAACGCTGCCTACTGACCAATCAGCTCTCTTGGAAAATGACATCACCGTCTGTAGGAAATCCCACAGACTGTTTTAGCCAATAGGCTGCTTTATGTTTGCAGCGGTGATGTGGAGAAACGTCTCACTGCCTTGTGTGTACTCCATTCTTTTAACTAGTCCTTCATTGCGTCCTCCAGCCGTCACGTCGTCCATATGACCTGCTGTATCCATGCAAAAGAGTCCAGATCCAAACTGTGTCTGCAGAGCGTCCTTTCCATAGTTCAAAAGGCACTCTATTATACCCCTGTAAGGATATGTGTTTGATGATTGCGTTATGAGTCGATCCCCCAACGATATGTCGACCTGTGAAAATATTCTACATCCAGGGTAGTTGATAAAGCCCACTTTGTCTGCTTGATCCAGGTTCCCGCCATTAGCTTTTTTCTAGTCTTAGTATGGGTCTTCTTATTTGTTATTCAGCTAAGCCTCTTTGGTGGGGAACTCCCTCTTTTCCCAGGAGGTCGTTTTATTGGTCGGGGGGCCATGGCCACTATACCCGACCCCTCTTGATGTCTGTTCATGACGTTAGTAATAACATCCGTAGCTATGATTTTAGCAGCTGTCTTTAAATGATGGGAAACAAATGTAAATCCTTTCTTGAGTAAGGAGAATGCAAAAATAAACAGACCCCTAAAAATACCCCCTAACCCTGCACCATACTGAGCACCGAGCCCGCTGTATCCTGGTAAATCACCACCCGCTTGGGCTGTATAATATGCAACGTACTTGTCAGCATTGCGAGCATATGGATGGTACATGTTTGCTCCTTGTCTAATACTGATATTTTATGGGTCGAAAGTGTAGCTTTATTATCACTTTGCTGTACGTAAAAGGGATATGTTGATGCTGATCTGTCTTGAGAGAAATGTCGATACTATCAGTGTGTGTTTTGCAGAGCCTCAGATAGTGTGGTCTGTCATAAGTATTTGTGATCATATGGTTGTTTGGCCCCGATATATGTACTACAGATACATCCCTACATTAACATCGGCAGGATGTGGCGCCAAATACGGCATCTGTGTCAACACTGTGTTAGTTCGTGGCTGAGATCTAAATGTTGCAATTCCCTCGTGAGTTTTAAAAGCCACTCCAGGAATAAATCCCAACATTTGTGCAAGTTTTCCTTGAAACGTTAATTCTACGTCTCTCGTTGGTAAAATGCTTACTCTGTTGGTAATGTTATTGTAATCAAGCTCAATGTGACCCATGTCGTTTTCAGATAAACAACTGTTTAGTTCAGCTATTATCTGTGACATTGTTGTATAGAATCCCTGTGTCGCTGATAGAACTACCCTCTAGTTGGATTTTTTATCAAACACAACAAATTTTGAGTCTTCTGATGAAAAAGATTTCCAGGTTTTTGGATATTGTATTTCTATCAAACTCACCTTGTATGCTGATTTAAAGTGTAAAGGCTTGGATAGTTTCGTTCTAAAGTTTGCCATTGTATTGCTTGGGTAAAATAATGCAGACGAGTTGCTGGGCAGGGTGACAAAAAAATCCTCTGTATCCATTTATACGTGTGTTTGTAATCTGCTAAGGGAGCTGAATGACCTGTTTTTCCAAAATCCACGAGTTAAATTTATCTGGCCATCCGAACCCGTTTGACTAACACCATGTCCAGGCCTTGTATTTTCTTTCTAGATAAAATCTTTTCTATTTTAAATGTTTTGTTTTTATCTATAATAACTTTTTGCATCTCTTGCTCATAAAATGTCCCTTATAATATTTCGCCGTCATAGTCTTTTAACCTGTAAACAGGAGGGTCCTTTGACACGCATTCCTTTACAGTGAAATATTCAGTATAATTTTGCTCATAACCTTTTTTAAAAGGGCCACGTAGTTTTGAAATTCTTACAGTATCGCCCACCTCATATTTAAAACGAATTACTCTTTTATCTTTTGTTTTATACAAGTTGTTAAATACGATATCTTCATTGTCTTTTGTTACATCAATCGGTTTCATTTTAATACTACGATGATAAGTATGATTGTAAGTGGTGACTAAATCCTGCAGTATATCTATGTATCGTTTAGAATTATGGCTGTTAAATAACGCCACATTTTAGATTTCAGAGTCCTGTTAAAGCGCTCTACTACAGATGCCTTAGTCTCATTTGATGTGGTAAAGTGTACGATACTATTAATTTTCATTAACTCCTTGAAATCTTTGTTTAATAACTCTTTCCCCTCGTCTGTTTGAATTTTATGCGGTATTCTACCTTCAGCTAAGATGTCTTTAAAGGATTCTGTGACGCTTTTACCACTCTTATTCGCACCCATGCATATTTTGAAAACAAATCTATACACGTTAATGAATAGCATACCCCATCATTTTCAATAGAATAAGCGGACATGTCAACTAAATCTAGCTGGAATTGTCAATCTATTGAATTCACTAAAACCTTGTTTCTCTTAAAATGCACTGGAGCCGTCTTGTGTAGAGTACAGGCATCTTGCTTCATGAGCCAGTTATTAACGTCTGAATCTGCGTACCGAACACCAGTAGTGTCAAATATTACCTTTTTAAGTTTTTGCATGCCTCCGTAAACCCCTGCGTTTTCTGTTGCATAGTATATATTTCTCATCACCTCCTCCATGATCTTTGTTACAAAGACTGACGCTTCAACGTCTGTGTTCAAGTATTTTATTTCCAACGACATACGCAACATATCCGTCAGCAATGCTTACAAGTATACACTTTTCAGAAAATCAGTACAAGCACCTATGTTTTTACAAACCAAAGATTCAGTTAAGCAACACGTCACATCAGCAACATCGACCTGTTGTTTTCTGGTTAGCATTAAAACACACAAATCAATGCTAAAAGTACAAAAACAAAACACATGACCCATATGAAAATCATTATCGTTCACAGGAAAAACATTTGCTATATCGAGTAGAGTAGATTTCACATCTGCATATTTATCTGCAGTCATTTGCACCATGGTACGCCATCCAGAGGTCATTCGTCTAACACATTCTGTCTGTTTGTCAAATCTAGAACAACATAGTGTCCTATCTGTGTCACATCGCATCGCATCGCATTGTTAACAGCTTCACACAACAGTATTCTCATCTTATACACGATGTATCTCTTTTTGACATGGTTTAGTAGACTAGACATAGACATATTCCCCATTGTTTTTAGTGTTGTTCCCCCTTCCAGATGTCCAGCGATTCCTTAACTACTGTGCTCACACTGTCCTCCACTCTAACTACCCTTTAAGCGAAGCAATGAGAAAAGGATTCCTCAACCAAATCTGCAGAGCAGCTGCTGCAATGTCTCGAATACTGCATTCACACGTTGGCACCAACCCAAGACCACGTAGGACGTACTTTTGAGCAACAGCGAAATGTTTGTTAAAAAGCTTCTGCGTAATTTCTCTCTTATCATCATCCACTGCACATGTCACGAAGAAACATTTCATCAAGCTCTCTTGTATAAAGATGAACTGATCCGTGCTCAAATAAGAATCCCAACATTCTAAAATCGCCCATTCAAACTGAGGTGCCCAAGCCTTTCGGTCCAGAAAATCAGCCAATGTTGTTGGGGGAGTTTCTTTCTAGGAGCCATACTCATTGCAACAGGATCTATAATTATATGTCATTTTGGAGTCATTACTCCTAATTGATTATCTGTGGCGTCCATGATTGTGATGCTGCAAAGATCGCGCTGTTGTTCTGCACGAAGATATCTCTGTCTAATTCACCCAAAAATCGTTCAGTCACCCTGTTCCACGCTCTCGGTCAGATGTAAGTCAAAAAACTAGCCCGCTATGTATACA
>NC_060171.1:5827641-5828350 GCF_021292245.1 Micropterus dolomieu
CATCCACTGCACATGTCACGAAGAAACATTTCATCAAGCTCTCTTGTATAAAGATGAACTGATCCGTGCTCAAATAAGAATCCCAACATTCTAAAATCGCCCATTCAAACTGAGGTGCCCAAGCCTTTCGGTCCAGAAAATCAGCCAATGTTGTTGGGGGAGTTTCTTTCTAGGAGCCATACTCATTGCAACAGGATCTATAATTATATGTCATTTTGGAGTCATTACTCCTAATTGATTATCTGTGGCGTCCATGATTGTGATGCTGCAAAGATCGCGCTGTTGTTAAATTTTGCCCAGTATATATATACAACCGATTGCTACGGCCACTCCCAAACATCCGCTTATAGAGGATAACACCGGACATCCCATATACATAAACCACAGAATATCTGGCTGCTGATGTTTCTGAGGTGTCTTGTTTAAAACAGTAGTGAATGACAATTTTGTAAATGAACATAATAGACAGTGTAAAACACTATTCACAGTTTCAAAGACCTTGGGAAAGGCAGATCGTGGCCAAGGGGGTTCTTTGTGGTGATGATGTAGGTACATGAAGAAAGTGATAAAAAAAAAGAAAATCAAAGGGTGGGTTGTTCAGAGCAGAACAAACACCTTTGATGTTCACCAAGTTGGCACTGAGATTCGTCCTCACACCAGGCAGCATTTCTAAAGCGAACAATCACAAACTATCTCCTTTGACTCAGCT
>NC_060171.1:5828370-5832342 GCF_021292245.1 Micropterus dolomieu
TCATTTGCACCATGGTACGCCATCCAGAGGTCATTCGTCTAACACATTCTGTCTGTTTGTCAAATCTAGAACAACATAGTGTCCTATCTGTGTCACATCGCATCGCATCGCATTGTTAACAGCTTCACACAACAGTATTCTCATCTTATACACGATGTATCTCTTTTTGACATGGTTTAGTAGACTAGACATAGACATATTCCCCATTGTTTTTAGTGTTGTTCCCCCTTCCAGATGTCCAGCGATTCCTTAACTACTGTGCTCACACTGTCCTCCACTCTAACTACCCTTTAAGCGAAGCAATGAGAAAAGGATTCCTCAACCAAATCTGCAGAGCAGCTGCTGCAATGTCTCGAATACTGCATTCACACGTTGGCACCAACCCAAGACCACGTAGGACGTACTTTTGAGCAACAGCGAAATGTTTGTTAAAAAGCTTCTGCGTAATTTCTCTCTTATCATCATCCACTGCACATGTCACGAAGAAACATTTCATCAAGCTCTCTTGTATAAAGATGAACTGATCCGTGCTCAAATAAGAATCCCAACATTCTAAAATCTTCCACCGCCCATTCAAACTGAGGTGCCCAAGCCTTTCGGTCCAGAAAATCAGCCAATGTTGTTGGGGGAGTTTCTTTCTAGGAGCCATACTCATTGCAACAGGATCTATAATTATATGTCATTTTGGAGTCATTACTCCTAATTGATTATCTGTGGCGTCCATGATTGTGATGCTGCAAAGATCGCGCTGTTGTTCTGCACGAAGATAGCTCTGTCCGATACGGATTCACCCCAAAATCACCCTGTTCCAAGCTCTCGGTCAGATGTAAGTCAAAAATTTTGCCCAATATATATATACAACCGATTGCTACGGCCACTCCCAAACATCCGCTTATAGAGGATAACACCGGACATCCCATATACATAAACCACAGAATATCTGGCTGCTGATGTTTCTGAGGTGTCTTGTTTAAAACAGTAGTGAATGACAATTTTGTAAATGAACATAATAGACAGTGTAAAACACTATTCACAGTTTCAAAGACCTTGGGAAAGGCAGATCGTGGCCAAGGGGGTTCTTTGTGGTGATGATGTAGGTACATGAAGAAAGTGATAAAAAAAAAGAAAATCAAAGGGTGGGTTGTTCAGAGCAGAACACACACCTTTGATGTTCACCAAGTTGGCACTGAGATTCGTCCTCACACCAGGCAGCATTTCTAAAGCGAACAATCACAAACTATCTCCTTTGACTCAGCTCTACATGATTTGGTGGCACCATGGGTGGCACACAATATACACAAGTCTCAGTGGTGCACCTCCCGACACATTCTGTGGGAAGCACTGAAGTTAAAATATTTCACTTCTGTGACATGTGAGCGTATGATTTCCTACATCAAATTTACAGTTTCAAACTACCAAGCTATGAAAAGAATCAGCTGTTCCTGGCCCAGCAGAACTTTTTCTCAGTGACTGCCACTCTCATGACAAGTCTCCCAAATATGCCGTGACATAGGAGTGAATTGATTGGTTCCCATTTTGGCATGCGGGACAGTGATGTTAAACATAGTATTCATGTTTGTTTTCACGTACCCAGCGCGTGACCAATTCCTAAGCATGCATGGCAATAGGAACAGGAAGGATAAGTGCTTTTGGGTCAGATGAGGATTCAATTGTGGACACATTTCACAGATTGTAAAGACTGAATAAAAGGTTTAGAACTGGTTAACATCCAGACCCCAAGCTCCATACTGTGACCATTCAACAGAGAGTGCAGGGCAAGCTGTGTATCCAGCTTGTATGCATGAGAATGAAGGGGAGGAAGTTTTTTGTATAGTTTTCTTTAAGATTAATAGAATAGTTTAATGGTGTTGAAACCGATTGTCCTGGGTTCACCTAACTGTATAAACTTAGCAAACAATAAATGGGACAATAATCTAAACGTTATTATTTAAAACCTTTTGTTATTTATTTAGAACATTTTGTTGTCACCCACTACACAAGTAAACACCTTCCACTCCCCTCCCTCATTGTGCCTAACTTTTGTGGCTCCACTTCATGATGACACTATACATTCCTATGAATGTCAATTTCTGCGCCAAAAAAGGCCAAAATGGAATGTAGGATTGGATTTGTAAATAAATTAAGCATTTCTTTCACTGAAGAAAATCATACAAAATGTATTTGGCAACACAACTTAGTGAAAAAGAACCCTTCAAATTACTGAAAAGATGATATAATAGGTGGAGACATATTTTATATTTTATTTATTATACTTATAGCACTAGCTCGGTACTGTTTTCTGCTTTCTTACAGGGTAGATGCTTTGCTATTGCCTCGTCTCTGCTGATATTCTTGTTTTAAAGCAGTGGGAACAACATTACAATAAAATATTGGATAAAAGCGTGGAGAGAGTGGACTATCACCAACAAGACAACAGGATGATTCCTATGTTTTCTTTGAGAGCACTATTTCTATGCACAAAAATGTTCAAACAGAGGTAATCACAAAACAGCATATCACTGAAAACACCAGTGAAATATTTATTCAAGTTTTCTCTTCCACAACCGCCTTCAGTCAGTGAGCTTGTAGATAATTTCAATTCATATTAATAGACAGACTTTAAAAATGGGTGGTGTTTTCTGGCACAGTACTAAGCTTGATTGAATCCTACTCAAAGGACAGGGGCTACTTTGTATCTATAAGTAATTTTACATCTGAACAGACAAAAATGACATGCGGAGTTCCACAAGGCTTCATTCTGGGGCTTCTTCTGTTCAACATCTGCATGCTTCTGCTGGCTCAGATTACAAACTATGAAAACAACAAACTATGTTACCATAATTATGCAGACGACACACATAACCATATTACCAGGACGCTGATGGAGCACAGATCAACTATAATCCCTTACACCACTAATTATAATTAAAAACTGTTTCAAGATCTGGTCTCTCCCCTTTATAGTCTAATCCTCTGTTCCTTCCACTTATTACTTTTGCAGGCTGGGAAGACCATGGGATTGTCTCTGTCCTGTATTCAATTTACAGAGGACACACCTCTTTAGATACTTACAAATCTGAAACTTTATTGATAATCTCTTCTTTGTTTTCCCCACTATTATTTTAACACCATTCTTAATGTTTATCCTTACTTCAAAGGTACCATTTCAAAGCTGTACAACACTCTCCCCTTGCCAGTCTCCAGCCTCTGATAATTTACGCATTACTTATTCTGAGGGTCTCAACATAAACATAGCAACTAAGTCTTGGCAGTCAGTTTTGAAACATGTCCACATGTCATCTATTTGTCCTGTAACAGGGTCTTACAATGCAAAGTCGTTAACAGAGTCCAATAGTCTAAAAGTAAACTAGCTTGCAACTATCCTGGCACTGATGTAAGCTGTGATTAATGTCACCAAGCGAGTAATTCTTGTCCACCCTCTCATACCCAGTGAATAAAATTTGCTCTATTCTTTGTGAAATTGGAGAAAATTAAACCCTCCATGTGGTTATAATGTAAAAGTTTCTTAAATTTGACAAACATTCGTAAAACACGTCAGGTCCCTTCAGCTGGATTCTGTCCCGACTGGCTATTCAACCCCCTGTACTGTACTAACATCTTGCACCTCCTGGCAGAATTCTGTTTTCCCCAAGCAAGCAGCACACAGTATGTCTAGAATGTTACTGTCTCCAAAATGTCTTGTACATTGGATGTATTTTTATGTTCTGAGTTTGTTTGTTTTTGCTCATGTGGTTTTATTTTATTTACTCATTCAAAATAAATAACCTATTAAATAACTAATTAATATGAAATAAAACTACAACTACTATTATTAATAATACTAATTATTATTATTATTATTATTATTATTATTATTATTTTTATTAAGAAGTGTTTGGGAAAATTTCAACAAGTTCACTGTGGTCAGCCTGGCAAATACAGCGATACAGTTTCACCTGCATGAACCCATCA
>NC_060171.1:5832442-5846084 GCF_021292245.1 Micropterus dolomieu
TGATGGAGCACAGATCAACTATAATCCCTTACACCACTAATTATAATTAAAAACTGTTTCAAGATCTGGTCTCTCCCCTTTATAGTCTAATCCTCTGTTCCTTCCACTTATTACTTTTGCAGGCTGGGAAGACCATGGGATTGTCTCTGTCCTGTATTCAATTTACAGAGGACACACCTCTTTAGATACTTACAAATCTGAAACTTTATTGATAATCTCTTCTTTGTTTTCCCCACTATTATTTTAACACCATTCTTAATGTTTATCCTTACTTCAAAGGTACCATTTCAAAGCTGTACAACACTCTCCCCTTGCCAGTCTCCAGCCTCTGATAATTTACGCATTACTTATTCTGAGGGTCTCAACATAAACATAGCAACTAAGTCTTGGCAGTCAGTTTTGAAACATGTCCACATGTCATCTATTTGTCCTGTAACAGGGTCTTACAATGCAAAGTCGTTAACAGAGTCCAATAGTCTAAAAGTAAACTAGCTTGCAACTATCCTGGCACTGATGTAAGCTGTGATTAATGTCACCAAGCGAGTAATTCTTGTCCACCCTCTCATACCCAGTGAATAAAATTTGCTCTATTCTTTGTGAAATTGGAGAAAATTAAACCCTCCATGTGGTTATAATGTAAAAGTTTCTTAAATTTGACAAACATTCGTAAAACACGTCAGGTCCCTTCAGCTGGATTCTGTCCCGACTGGCTATTCAACCCCCTGTACTGTACTAACATCTTGCACCTCCTGGCAGAATTCTGTTTTCCCCAAGCAAGCAGCACACAGTATGTCTAGAATGTTACTGTCTCCAAAATGTCTTGTACATTGGATGTATTTTTATGTTCTGAGTTTGTTTGTTTTTGCTCATGTGGTTTTATTTTATTTACTCATTCAAAATAAATAACCTATTAAATAACTAATTAATATGAAATAAAACTACAACTACTATTATTAATAATACTAATTATTATTATTATTATTATTATTATTATTATTATTATTATTATTATATTATTCATAATTATAATGTATGTAGGTCAGCACTTAATTTTAACCCCAAGTGAGATTTTCCCTGACTGGATTATTGCATTCCTGTCAAAAATGAGCAAGCAATGCGAGTGTCATGTTGAGCTCCCTTAGGTGAGGTCATGTGTTCAGTTTCTATGTTTGTTGCCACTTCCTGTTTTTTTTTGTTTTTGTTTTTGTTTTCTAATCTTTGTTTTTTAATCTCAAATCTTAATCTAATCTAAGTCTCGTTTCAGGTCTTTGTCTGTCTTCACTGCTTGTGTGATTACCCGTCCCTGCCCTAATGGTCTCCACCTATGTCTCATTGTCTCCCCTCCCCTAGTATATATATAAGCCGACTCTTCCCTGATGTGTTTGCCAGATCGTCTTGCTCCTTTGTGGCAGAGTTCCAGCATTTCCCTAGTGTTATCGTCTGATATCGTCTGTGAGTTTAGACTATTGCCTCTTGTATCTGCTGTTGCAAAGTAGTAGAGCATAAACATAATTTCTATGAGACAAGTTTAAGAAAAAACAACATTGCGAAGACATTTAAAAATCAAAGATAATAACAGTGATTAAATAATAAATGACAACACTTAAAAGCAAGTGGGAATAGTGTTGTTACAAGTTTAAATCAAGTTTTAAAAGTTGTACATCTGCACAGTATGAAACATACAGAAGGCTGGATGCGTATAAATTGAATGCAGCATCATGGTAGGATTTAGTCCGGGAACGAGAACAGAAACCCACAATGACACCTTTTTTCCAAAATGTCTTTACTCCAAGCTTTTGATAAGAGAAGAGCATGTTAATGAGTATGACAAATTAAATATTCATGTGACAAACGTGCTTGGATACTTTCATTGGATCCATCACACAACAGGTCACACAACAGCAGGCACATGACTGTAAGTCAGAGTAACTAAAGCCTACAGTACATTCACTTCAGCAGACCAGAAATGTTTCAGAGCCGGAGAGGAGATTACAAAATAACTAAGCCCCTCTCTTTTTGACTGTACTCAGTTTCCATGGCGACATGAGGCAGCCCCTCATGTTGTCCTCTTAAGTCTGTGGTCAGTCAAAGTTTTACTCACACCGTGTGTGTTTGGTTATCTATGTGGAGTCCACTCAGATCCTCAGAAACTATACCACCTTGCCTTGTTTTACCAGAATGCATCTCACTACTGATGAGGAAATAGAGCTGGGACTCAAGGAGCAGGGGACAGTCAATCCTGCATTTGGGGTAAGTGTAGTGTCATCTTAAATCTCTATTACTACTTTAGTTTGGCTTTGTGGCACAAACAAAATCAATGTGTTAAACACTGGGTGAGAATGTGAGAGAGTTAAACAGTTAAATATAATATGTAATAATAATAATATGAAAGTTGTTTCTTATTATTATTCTTTTGCGTTTACTTACAGGCCAAGAGGAAGAGAAATGCAGTGCTACTTTCTTACATTACAGCAGTAAGAGCTAAATGTAAGCCACTGTGGAATGTCAAATTACTCAGTGTGCATGTGTTACACAAAATATGGGATATTTCAATGAGTCTGATTGCGTGGTTTTAAAGTATGTGGCAAACATCAGGTTTGTGTGTAGTCAAGATGGATCAAAAGAGCTCCAAGCTAAAACTAGAAATGCTCTTTGATAAAACGTTCAACCAAGAAAACAGAAACTGAATAACGGATATTGAAGCCGGGACATATGGTGTGTGTGTGACTGGTAAAAAGCTCTGGCTGCATGGGGTGTGCATGTGTACACAGCTGATCTCAAGGTTGATGTTTCTCCTTTTTTCTCCCCATCCCAATTAACTGAAGAATTTAGAAAAAAGGGAACACCAAACAAACAGCACAGCTTCAACTGCAGATGGGTGAAGAGATCAGTCTGTCAACATCTGCAAAATAATACATATTTACTCTTATTTTCCTTGTATTGTATACAACTTGACACTCATACAAAGGCCCATCGGGAGACTTCTACCATACAGTCAATTCACAGATGGTGAATTAGTGTTTATATATTTATTGAATCTGTCAAGTGTGCTGCCTTTGCCCTGCATATTAAGCTTACATAATTTTATTTTTAGGCTTTGATCATGTAAAAATGTTCTATTTAGTTCCTTTTTGAGATTTTCTGCAGTGTTTAGAGCTAAAAACATCAAACACATTTGAGAAATCATTTCATTAGGCTAATAATAGTAGGTAACTGTTTCAGACCATAATAAAATGGAAGCAGATATGGATGCATGTTTTAACAGTGAAACCAAACAGCAATCATGTTTATTTTTATATGATTTTATTTAATAATCTGATGATTTGAATAATGTCTCTTTGGTGATGAAGCCCATAGTTTACAGTATCCAATCCTTGTCTTCATGCTGTTCACCATGCATATACAAGCCTGGATTGGTATTTTTTTGACTGTAAATGTACAAAATACTTTTATATGCAGTACACCTGAATGTCTTCTCTAACAGGGTTACAATTACAACTCACCAGTACAAAGCAATAGAGAGGGAAAGCAAATGTGTTTTTGGCATTTTTCTTCCTGTTCATACAAGTGAGCTTTTGTTTGTAAGTTCAGTTTCCAGAGTCCAGGGTTTCAGGTATCAATAGAGGATAAACTCCAAAAACAAAGGGTGGCTTCACATGAAACAAAACTTCTACTCTCTGCGTGACTTACATCTTTCATTACTTTTTGGTGGACTTCAGCATTCTTGAATACAGTTACACTTTCGCATTTGGCTTGTCTCCTCAAACAGATCTCAAGCCTATAGTTGAAGTTGGGAAAGAAGTAGAGCATTTTGCTATAATTAAAGATTCTTAGTTTTAAATTGAAAAGCTGTCAAATTCAAATTATTGGAAGATATAGTTACTTTCTTTTGTACATGGGGTTACTGTATGTGGAAGAACGAAGAGGTAAGGCAGGTTGATAACATGTTTTTCTAAGTAAAATACATGTTTGCTAGTTAATATAGCGATACTTGGTGGGCAGTCACAGAAGAAGTCGTAACGACAGCGGCAGAGCATCATACACATTAGCAAGGGTCAAAAATTGTGGCTGTTGCTGCATTTGCTATTGGCTTTATATGTTCTTGTCAGGTGAAATGCTGCACTGACAAGTTGAGTGATGACTGTTTGGGTGTGAACTTGTTTGAAGAGGACCTCTGGAGGGTGCACTCCCTGACTGCAGAAAAAAATGTTAAAAATGTTACTTTTAAGCAACTAAGCCTCTAAAAGCAGTCCACCCACCACATTAACCATTAATGAACTTGTGTACATATGTAAATATTAACTTTGAATGGCCTGGTGAGTGATGGAATAAATCAACCTTTTGACCTCAACATTGGACTAAACAATAACCTCAGTTTAAATCACAGATGCTGCCAAAAGACAAAATCATCCGGAAACTAAAAACACTTGCCTTCCTACTGCATCACAGCATCATTGAACCAGTTCTTAAGTTTTCTTAAGTATGGTTTACAGTCACTGACTAAGAAAAGCCTTTTGAAGATCATCCATGCAGCCAGCAAACTAATTGATCTTCCTACGGCCAACTTATCCATCTAAATTGTCGCAGCTGTGACACGGACGGCACATGATGCTGTGTGCTGAATAATCGTGCTGGCCAGCTTCAGTGATGATTAATCAGACTTTTAATAATCTGTCTGCCTATAATTTTGACTGGTACTCTGCTTGAGTATATTTATGGATGTACGTTTTGCTTGATTTTAGAGGGAAATAGTGTAGCCTGTTTTTTAAGTTGCAGAATTGTGACATCCCCTCATAGCAACTAAATCATTATCAACATTTTAATAGTTATGTTTAGGCAGTCATAGCAAAGCCAAAGATTGAAAATGTCAATAGTTACCTAAAGTACAAGTTTACTCTATTAACACGCAACCAAAACTATGACTCCCAAACTTTAACCAAAATGCTTTTGTTGCCTAAACCTTACCACAGACTCAAGATGTGAACCCTGGTCCCCACTGTCAAAGTCCTGCACTTAGTATACTGGCCATCCACTCTGGACACTTCCCTATAACTTGTGTGCTGTAAACAAATGTACAATGAAAAACATTGCTGGTGAATATATCCCTTTTGGATTTTTCAATATTAACTAAGATCAAACGTAACTAAACAGAACCAGGAAAAACCCAAGTTATTGTGTTACAATAGAGGCTACTGTAAAAAAACAAATTTAATATTTTTTCAGTGAAATTTCGGCTGATATATTCAGTATGAACACTTAGCAACTTGGCAAATACGAATACATTTCCTCATTATGTTAATAAAAAATTAGGCAGTATTACATTTTGGGAAAAATGTATTTGCTGTTACAAAGTAGTAGAGCATGAAGGTAATTGAGACAAGTTTGAGAAAAAGACAACAACAAATTACAACATTTAAAAACACAAAAATAATAAAAGTGAATAAATACCAATACATACTGGTGATAAGGGACGATACAATAAAAAATAAAAAAAAAGATGTAAAAGCAAGAGGGGAAAAGTTCTAAGGTTAAATTAAGTTGTAAAATGTGTACAATATAAAACATACAGGAGGCTGGAGGCAAATAACCTGAATGCAGCATCACAGTAGGCTTTAGTCCTGGAGTGAGAATAGAATACGACTTATGTTTGTGATACTAATTACAATTAGCAGTTCTACCAAAATGCCAAGTATTATAAGTTTGGAGTTAAGACATTTCGGGAATGAGTATGACAAATTGAAGATTCATGTGGCAAACTAGAGAGATAAACAATAAAATCCAAAAGATTCATTGTTTACCACTTAGCAGTAAATGTTGCAATGCTACTTTTACTTAGTTTACAGAATTGTAAAGCATTTAAACAAGTACACTGTAGCTACAAAGATAGTTTTACATTTTCTGTCTGCTTTTGGGCATTCCTCCCAGTCAATCATTCACAGAAAACACTGTCAGATGTTTTCATAGGGACTGTGACTTGATAGAAAGTAGTTCAAATTAAAGCTTTCACAAGGACACTGTTTCTGGAAAGAGATGTTGCTGTTGTGTTCTCAGAAAATATGTGTTTAGCTTTTTTTGTAGTTGTTTTTTTTAGGTGAACTAACCCACTGTATAACAGAAATGGCAGCAACATTATTTACACCACTAAATATTTGGATCCCCCCCACTTGCAGGCCTTGAATTCTGTGGTTACTGGAGTGTAGGTAGATGAACACTAGATGGAAGCAGATGGCCATGTAATCACTGACGCGAATGTCTGCATACACGATCTAATGAGAACTCTGAGACGTGAGAGTAAATCTAAGACAGAGGAAATGTGGTATAAATAGATCCACATTTGAGCATCCTGTCTCTTATGTGACTCTTGCATGAGACAGATACAACAGCGGGATGTGCACAACTAGGTGTTTTCTTTTGTTTGAAGAGCTGACTGAATGTCAGACTCATCCTCTGAGACACAGCAGGTTTCAGAGCGAAAGATGCAGCATGTGGCTTTGTCCCCGGTCAAGGGACGTGGGGCGTGGTGTGAAATATCCTTAAATTAACTGGAGCTCAGATGTGATGTGTTGGCTCTAGTCTGGCATTCAGTGAGAAGAGTGGTGCAATAGTCCAGACACTGTTAATTATTACTGATATGATACAGCACACTGAGAAAGAGACAGACAGATGGTTTAATTTGTCAATTAACATTTTAAATGCAGATCTTATCATACTCACACAATTCAGCAGGATTACATCACAATTTTAAAGTGTCCCATGTTATCATCTGTCTACCCTTTCACTTCCGTAGTAACTTTGTCTTCTTCTCCCAGTTCCTGTCACAGTTCTGGTGTGGCGGGGGTGTGTTTAGAGTGTTTCCTGTTTTAATTTGTAGATGCCTGCCTCCAGGGTTGTCTTGTTTTACTTCCTGTGGTTGTGGTCTCACTGATTGTGTTTTCACCTGTGTATGATTAGTTTCTCCCTCACCTGCATTTAAGTGATTTGCTTCCTTCACTCAGGGCTAGTTCATTGTTTGTCACATCCATGTCTCTCATGCTTTTCCGCATTTTGGATTCCACTCGTTTTCAGTTGCTGCTCTCTGTGTGCGTATTTGGACTGCCACAATCACTACCCAAGTTTCACCCGTTTGTTTCAACAAATCTCACCAACTGCATCTGGGTCCGGAAGCTGATACTCCATGTAGCCTCACAGCTACACATAACAGCTCCACCACATATATACTATATGTTTAATGTAGTTGATACAAGCTAAACACAATGGTAAAATAGGTAAAACAACAGCTTTACATGACTGTAGTCTACACAACATGGTGGTGTCGTGTCTAATAGCTTCTTTATAGATATCACTGTTGATTCTGATCAATTCCCAATTTGTAATGTAGATGCATCTTTAGTGTCGCTACCCTGAAGCCCCTCTGAATTAAATAAATCTAAGTAGTACTCTCTCCTCATTATGATTTGGAAGGAAATAATATGAACTGTTGCTTGTTTACATAATTTTAAACCAAGGCATGACTCCCCATAAACTTTATATAATTATATAAATTGATATGTTAATCAATCCCCCACCTCTTCCACATTTGAAACTCTCCACTGAATACCTCTGTCAGAATTCAAACACTTGTGGCGTCTTCTAACTTTCTTACACTTCAAACAGACAAATCTTCGGTAGTGTTGGGTTCCATGTGGCCAGTTTTAAGGGTCAGGGTTGGGGTTATTCCTTTTCCCCAAAGAATGCCAAAGAAAATCCCATAAAAACCCTGGACAGAATAGGCTGCCTGTCCATTACAGAAATAACATGCTCATAGAAACCTTTACACCAATGACCAAATATAGTCTCTAACCTATGGAGAGAAATAAGTTTCAATAGTAGCAACTTATGTGTGTTTAATGACACAGAAATTAAAACATAAATTGAAAATTACTTTTAAAGATTTCAGAATGTTTTATGTAGAATCTTCAATAAATTCTCACAAAAGTATTTTACTATTCAATAACAAAGGCCACCAAACTTAAACAAATGTCATATATTTTACATATGTTTTAAACAGTCTAACATTTGCATTTGAAATCCCTCCTCAAAATATCAATGTCTATTTTTTCGCTGCATTAGTTGAATCTGTGAACATGACTCGCCCAATGCATGTGGATTTGGTTACATTTATGTGTGGAGTTTGGAGACACATTTAATGATCCACAATCCACAAATCAGTGTTGTGTTTAGGGAGTGGTGGAACGCTTGGCAATTCTACATAATTTTGCTGAAAAGCCAGATGTCCAATTTGGAAAGATATTTCTTCAAAAGACAATATATAGGTCTATACGATTTCCATAGACTGGGAAAGTGTTGTGGCTTTTACTTTGACAGCTTCACAGTCTGTATTGTTTTTGTCCCTGTCCTGACTACTGCATAACACTGGCTTTTTTCATGTATAACATTTGTCTTTCCTATTGAGACTTATTTCTCTCCATACTAAAACACCTGACCTACTCTATCAGTCTTTGAATTCTGAAGACCAGAGGACCACACTTGACATCCATTTTTCTAACATTTATATGATTTGTCTTTTGCTTGATGTCACCAAAATTATTTAAATGGCAGAAGAAGAATGTCTTGTCAGCAAGCTGACGCTTTTAAATGGAAGCAGAGGAAAAGGCAAATAAGATTTTAAGGTTAAGGTTTTTTTCAAAGGTATTTGTAAGTGTACATTAAATCTAGCAACGGTTAATGATTTTTCCTCTGACAACATGAATGGTAAGGGAGTTACATGTCACACAACTTGTGTTATTTAGTCAATGCTTTGATGTACAATACCTTGTATTACCACCACTCACATTCATGTCTCCCCGATGGAAACAAAACCTCTTGCGCTGTTGGCCTCATGTTCCAGACATTTGAATAGCAGTCAGAGCCAAAAATAAGGGGGCAGAGCTTGTTAAAGCTGGATACAACTGAGTGGGTTAACACACTCAATGTGGCAATGTTGCCGTCAACGGTAATGAGAAAAGATTATTACCATAATCACCTTCCCCCACCACTCTGCCACCTGCCCCACCCCGCCGCTATCCGTTCAAAACATAGTCGGGCTTGCCACAAGCAAGATTGCCCAGCAACATTGCTCAAAAAGTTGCCCCGTGTATCATCAGCTTTAGAATCTCTACATAAAAGATTCTTAACAACAACATCAATATTAAATATTAACACACTGTTAAAAGGCTAACTGCTCATTTTAATTCACAGCAGTACCAATGACAGTTTAAAAAGCTTCTTATCACAAGCACATGCCATAATTTGGGCAATGGATTGATGCACATGGCAAGTGACAAAAGGCGGGCACATAGAGGCTGTCTTTTTGAATGGCACAGTGAAGTGGATCATCACAGCTTCAGCATGGACCAATCACGAAAAACGTGAAATTGAACTGAGAGGAGTACAACACCAATAATTCTGAAATGTGGCTGCTTTAACCTTTTATATTGCACCATATTCACCAGGGGCTGTAGTTACTGTCCGTTAGACACTTCTTGAGTAGTTGAAGTGTAGGGTTAAAAAAATGTGGTACACATTTACATATTGCAACTTACAGCAATGCATGCAATTAAACCCCCCTCCGTCTTATGAATGTTGTTTAAACCAACATATGGACTCTGCCAGTTCCCTCTGGTAATGTTATACATAATAAAAGTGTAAGTAATTTGAAAAGATACTACAACTAAATAATAAAAATATTGGCGTAGAACCAAAGTGCAGCTGTCTTTTTAAAGAGTTTTTTATACTGTTGTGTGTCTGCAAACCATTATGTTAAAAGACTTGATTCAAATGAATGCAAATATATAACATTGATTTTCATGCATATTTAAAATACCATGAACTTCGGACTCCTCAATTATATCCGTTCCCAATGTAGAATGATATTACACACACATACCTGCACGCACACATAACAAACTTAATATGAAATTAATTCAATTCAGAAATATCTACTTTCATCTCTCTCTAACAACTTATAGCAGTGGCTACAAAACATACTGTAGTTCTTGTACATTTAACAATAAAAATATGCAAGAAAATGGAGCTATACTGCATATTCATATGCTCTCCAAAAATCCTTTCTTCGTGTTTCTGTATGCAGCTTTGAATGCAAATCCAACCACTCTCATTAAGTTGGAGCCCAAAAGTTGAGAGAAATGTCATAGTAAATCACTGTCTTTCATAAAATTCTTGAAAAACATCTTTAAAAACATGAGATTGGCTGCAGAAATGATGTGTGGGAAGACCACCAGAGCAGTTCCGCTTTAGGCACTTTCATCAACAGAATATGAATATTATTTGGGAGAAGAAGGTATGTTGTTCATTCCACCTGACCTTCACTATTGTCCTCATGGATGCTCCACACGCCATAACTCACTGATTCCATTGCGTACTCTGAGTATTTATGTCTTTCATCTGAACTAAACTAAACCAACAGCTCTAGATTACAGTGAAGATAGAAGGCTTTGCCTGAACTACCCTCAGTTTCAAAGAAAAAGAAAAAAGAAAACCATTAAGAAAATCTCTGGTATGCCTTAAGCAACAGTAACAACAGTTGTCAGAAAATTTAGGTCTGGGAGTTGGTGCCCAAATAGTCTGGGTGGAATTAAACCAAACGCCATAAGATAATATTGTTTTTTATTTGATGTTTGCTGTTGCTTGGATAAATGAAATTGCTGAATTGATGACTTGTTTGCCTTTGCTGTGCTTCTTTCCAAGGACAAAGAAAGTGATGAACAGCCACAACTGACAGTTGACATTGGGGAACCACATACAGATGCCCAGGAAGAGACTGTGAACAAAGGCGTAGATCTGGTTTATTCCCTAAATGACAGGCCGCCATGGTATCTCTGCATTCTGCTCGGCTTCCAGGTAAGGTAATTTCTTGTTTGGTCCAATGTGATAGTATTTGTTGCAGAAGCCCTCTTATTATCCTCCATAAGCTCAATAGTACTGCATAAGAATACCAAAACAATTTGGCATACACTGACCAGATAAATTATCATTTTGTTAAGTTGCTGTGAACCAGACAGTACAAAGTGTGCACTAGTAGCAGGAGAGGTGCCACACGGCTCATACTATGTGATATGCAGCAGCCCCATCATTCTGGTGGTGCCAATTGTCTGTTTGTGTGTGTATTTGTCTGCAGCTAATCTCACATATTACTGAAACCATCAGCCTTTTGTACACATTTATGACTGTATGTTCAATGACCTCTTGTGGCTCACAATTATTGAAAAACATTTTTTATTGAATAAAGCTGACGATACACAGGGCAACTTTTTGAGCATATTGCTGGGCAATCTCGCTTGCGGCAAGTCCGACTTTGATTTGAACGGATAGCGGCGGGGCAGGCCGGGTGGCAGAGTGATGGGGTAGTGCATTACGGTAGTAATCTTTACTCATTAACATTGACAGCAACATTGCCCTGCACCATTGCTATAAAAGTTGCTCTGTGTATCATCAGCTTGAGCCTATCATAAAGCGTTGCTCTTTTCAGCAGAATTCATTATTTAACGGCATAGCAAAAGGCATTTCCAGCAATCAGCTTGGCTAAAAACAAGGCTTTCCTAGTCGGTTGCAGGCCACAGTTTGGCCTTTGTCGTGGCTCAAAACTTACATCCATAGAAAAGATTGGTCAGAGCATCTGCAGATTAATTCCAAACCTAATATGTTATGATTTATTAAAGATTAGCACAATACGAGATGAAAAAATCCTTCGCCACCAACTTGGCTGTAAGGCAGAGACCATTGACTGAGATTAAACTTTGTGTGAGAGGAGAGAGGGAAGTAGGGTGGGGTTTTATTCTAGGTGGTGTGTTACAACAAAATCTTCTAAATAAATAACAATATTTAAATTCATAAGTGTGGGTTTTGTCGTCCCCCTACATGTTTCCTTATTAAGTTTATAAACTTAGGCAAACCCAGGATACTGGTTACAATACTATTATACTGTTCTATGTAAAAAATTATATATAATCCAAAGATGGCATAGGCAACATTGGAGAACTAGCTAGATTTGGAAAGAATCCAACCAGGCCGAATACGTGCAGATATGGAGGTAGGTAGGTAGACAAGTACAGTATTTAGACAGTAAGGTAAGGCCAGTCAATTGTTTCATTCTCACCGAATGAAAGATTTAGCTTTTTTCATTCTGGAAGACCATCACCCTCTTCCTGTTTTGTGCTCTAAAAGCAATCCTGCAAATTTATCTAAATCTAATCGAATAGCTCTCTCATTTTCTTTCTCATATTATCTCTAACTCACTCACAGCAAATATACCACATTCATGTGGTAATGAAGTGTATAACATGTACATATGTGTATGTGATTTAAAGAACTTGATGTTGAAACTGTTACACCCCTTTAAAGCAGCTTTATTAAATTAATAATCCACCGTAATCTGATTCGGACACTGAACCTGATCAAGTAGTTGTCAACATTTCATTATAAATCATACTCCCAAATATCATGTTGGAGGAGAAAACTGGTTTCAGTGCACTTTACTTGGTTTAATATGAGCTGACATCTAGGGAGAGGAAAAGTATTTTCTACAGAAAAAGTTTAAATTAATAAGATTAAGAGAATATTTCTAATATACAGGGGAAAAGGACATAAAAAATTCTTTAACCACTGGTGCGTGGGCACCAGAAGAGTCAGAAGATCAGAAGACCAGAAAGTCATGAGTTTGTTCAAAGCATGATTTCAGAGCAGAGCTGCCATGACATTTGAATCATGCAGTAAAATTAGTTACAAGGAAGCTCTGCAAATAGGTTAAACTCTGAAGAGTTTTGAGGGGTAATATTTTCAGTTTTCTTGTGCATTTAAAGACCTAGGCTTAATCACAGACAAAGGAATGAAAACACACAAGGTAAGGTACTCATTTGTCACAAGACAACAGGTTATAGAGTGAAATTGAGTTTGTAACTCCCTCCTGCTACATAGCAAACAATATACAGTAATATAAAAGCAATTATAAAAATGGTAAACTGGAGAATAGAAATTTATTGGCCATCCAATGAAATTGTTTAGTTTATTCCTCCTTTTTAATGATATTCAGCTGAATTGTTTTTTTTATTGTTGATACTGATTTTTTATTTTAATGAAGCTACTGGCAGCCACCAGCCAAGTTAGCATGCACTAGCTATCTTTAAATTTGTTTACTGCCATACCAAGTAGTCAGCGTTTTCTTGTATCATGTCTCAGTTATATGTTATTGTATTGTTGCTGAAAATAAGAAAATGATCTCCATCTGAAACCCAGATAGATGACTGGAATGAACAATTTAGGGGCTGTTATGGAGGTACATTTTACTGACCTCTCTGTCCCAGATGGTTGACTGAAACAAAGTCAAAAGACCACATGTGTCCTTGTCATCTGGTTACCTCAGAGTCATAATAACAGCCTGGACTATTTGGTCACAATGTTACACTCTATTTTAAACAGCATGTGTAGAATCTGCAGCATAATTTACTAGCCAACTCACCAGAATGTTAAAATGGTAAATAGTAAATGCTGTTGTGAATGATTGCCATCAGGGTTATAAGGATGTTCCTTCCCGCATTTGGTTTGATTTAGAACATGATTCTTCCAGAAGGCCCAGCAGTTATTTTTA
>NC_060171.1:5846184-5867894 GCF_021292245.1 Micropterus dolomieu
GTTGTGAATGATTGCCATCAGGGTTATAAGGATGTTCCTTCCCGCATTTGGTTTGATTTAGAACATGATTCTTCCAGAAGGCCCAGCAGTTATTTTTAGCATCTGACTGGTTTAAAATAAGTAGGTCACATTAGTAAATCAACTTAACTTATGTATGTAAGTTAAAATAAGTCAACGTTGACTTAGTTTCACACAGGGCACAAACATCAACCCATTTCCACCTCCCCCACATGGACTTCGATTTTATTCTACATCACCTGACTTCATCCTTTGATCCCATCATCACGGTCTGCATCTATATCTCATTTTAAGATGTCTTTTGGGAAATACACCAATTTGTCTTTCATTGTCTGTCATTTTTGAAAAAAACTGACCTTAGGTATGACTTACAGGTTTGAAAATACCCCCATATATCTGGTGAGGCCTGTCAACATCTGTCTTAAATTTTTTGTCCTTTCCTCCAAATTCTACCCCCTCTTAATACAACACATGCACTGCACATACATTGTCTCAACCACTAAGAAAAGATCAGAGACAATGTAGGGGTTTTAAGTTTTGGTATGTATACAAGAAAGTCATTTACTTTGGTATGCTAATGAGGGGTCACATCTGTCATTTTAAAATTGTCTCCGAGTCACGCCTTCTTTATTTGGTAGATTTGGTGATATTGTTACCTCTTACAACAGTCAAACATAATTTTTTGTGCATATTTTTTTGGTACGCCTAATTTATAACATACACAAAACCTGGGGCGTAAGAGAGACTTGGAACCTGGGAGGTACGCTGCAAAATGGGCCCAACACCCACCTGATTTTATTTTATTTTTTAAATAAAGTACTTAAATGCTCATTTCTAATGACTTTTGAAAACAGAATGTACTTAGTGCGGAAAGAGGGTATTTGCTGTAACAGAAGATGGAGAACAGACTGGGGAGGGGAGATGGTGAAAACTTATACTATACAGTATGTCTACTAGCTATCCATACAACTTACAAGCTCTTCCTCCTCAGTTAATTTTACTCCTACTCCTGTGACCTCTGTCCTCTTCCTCTTAAAATACTGCAGGATGCTCATCTTTGTGTGAACATTTTGACTACTTTTAAATTGTTTATGGACACGTAGCAGAGACAAATACACATCTCAGGACGCAAGTTTTTAAGGTCAAGGATGGTCACAGACAGGCACAAACAAGTGGCCTAGTTTGTCCCATGTCAGTCCATTCTCCGGACAAAGCATTTGTCGGGGCCTCTTGGGCTTTAAAGACCTTTATTCCTGCATTCTTGAGAATTTTTATTTAGAGCACATAACTAAATGAGCCATTAAAATAAAATTTCAAAACTATAAACTCTTCTCTAACTCTCCTAAAGTAAAGTAATCACCTCAGCTGAGCCCCTGAGTACAATAAATAAATAAGTCATATCATCATTAATCGTACCATAAAGTCATGCTTTATGCTCTGCTGGCTTCGCGACCTCTGACATATATAGCAATTGTAAGTCACTTTGGATAAAAGTCAGCTAAATTAATAAATATACTGTAAAACTTTGATTAATATAATCACTGAACTGACCCTGCCTATATTTGGGACAGGCATCCATGTGGGACAGGCCTTGAATTCCTTTTGCACAAAACTGAAATAGGCTACTATGAAATATATATTTTATTTGTTTCAAACAGTATGAATATTACTTGTAAACAAATTATCAAATAATATCTAATACACATCATTTCTTTGATCTAGCTTGGACAGACGGCTTATGAACTTTTATTTTGTGGGCAGCATTGTAAGGAAAACAACAACACAGTGCAGGAGAAAAGTGTGGCAGAAGTTAACAATGGACTTCATATGGCAGGATTCACTTTTGTAAACGCTCCGTATTTGTATAGTGCCTTTCTAGTCATTTCAACCACTCAAAGCGCTTTTACACTACATCTGCATTCAGATTCACATCTGACCTGCATACTCTGGTTGGCATATCAGGATACTTATAAATATACTTGCCCGTCAGATCCACAGACCCTGGAATGCTGAGTTCACTTAACAACTGCCTTTGTGAAGTTAAAAAATGGATGTCGAAAATGGAATTCGATCTATGTTAACTTTTAAGGACACCGAGACCATTTTACACGCCTTCGTCTCATCACGCCTGGATTATTGCAACAGCCTTTTCACCTGTTTAACCCAAAAATCTATTGATCGACTCCAGACTGTCCAGAACTCAGCTGCCAGGCTTTTAACCAGAACAAAGAAATATGACCACATTACTCCTATTTTAGCTTCACTACTCTGGCTCCCAGTATGTTTTAGAATTGACTTTAAAATTCTATTGATCACTTTTAAAGCTCTTCATGGCCTCTCGCCTTGTTATATTTCTGAACTTTTAGTCCCATACGCACCAGCACGTACCTTGAGATCCTCGGGCAGAGGTCTGTTGTCTGTTTTTCATGCTCTTATCTTGTTTTTTTTTTGTTTGTATTATTCTTTACACTTGTTAAAGCACTTTGTAACTTGTTTTTGAAAAGTGCTCTACAAATAAGGATTATTATTATTATTATTACTTATCATGCTGTCAGGCTCGCCCCTTAGTTTCAATTTCTGAAACAACTTCTGTTGATTGACTTGGTCAAAAGCTTTAGAGGCATCTATAAGAGGAGAGGAGATTTGTCTCCTATACACTTCAGCTACTTCTTTCAAGGCATAGAGACATAAATCAGTACCATGCTTAGCCTTAAAGACAAACTGGTTGTCAGTGGTATCAATATACTCACTTAGATGATCTAATAAAATCCTTTCTAAAACATTGGATAACACACTGGCTAGTGCGATTGGCCTATAACTATCCACGCTTCCAACCTTGCCAGCCTTGTCTTTAATGACAGGCACAAGATACCTTTGGGCCAGATTTCTAGGTTAAACATCTCTGCAACTTCACTGCATTCCACACACACTTTAAAAATGAACTGTATCTATTACGCACAGTGACCACCCGTTGACAGGTAACATCACAGCCAAGCTTTTCTTTAAGATAGATGTCTGGAGACAATTTGGTAGCAAGAACATTTACCAACTTTGTGTGAACCACTTTTATATTTCCTTGCGCACCAGTGCCAACAATGGGTTTAGGCATCCTCTGCTAGATTGTTTATAGGGTGACTATATGTAACATTTCAGCTTATTGATATTCAACAAATTAACTGATTGACAAACAAAACCGTTTTCTGCCTTGATAAGACTTGATTAGGGTCAATAGTATATTCAGTATAATTTCAGATAGTAGGCCTATCATCTATAGCTTATGACTAGTAGGTACAAGAAAAATAAAAAATAAAAATGCTGGTGGTTAGTCCATAATTTATTAATGCTAAGTGCTAACTTGTCAATAATCAAAATAACTAGTCATGCAGAACGAGTTCAACATTTCAAAGGTTTGCTCTAACACAGCTTCAACACTTTTTTTAATGTGGTTGGTCGGTTCACAAAAGTGACTTTGATCAATAAATGCCGACTGTAAAAAGCAAAAGCCGAATCCCGGACATTTTGGGCGATTTAGAAATCCCTGCCAGATGCATTTCTTTAGCTCGCAAAAAGAGGACATGTCCAGGAAAAAGAGAAGGTATGGTCACCCTAGGCCTCACTGATTACTGTAAAAAAAAATTCTTCACTGGTTTTAGTGAAACTGCATCAGATTTGATGGAGTAAATATTGTCTAGTTTTACCTCTGATGTCGTTCTCCTGCTCTGCCTCCACTTTTGGTGATTTGTGCTAAAGCGAAATACTTAATACTTAAACTTAATAAATCACAGAGTTGAGGCAGAACAGCCAGAGGACATCGGAGGGAAGAAAAGGCACTATCCAAACGGTGGAGGGCAGAAAATTTGATCGCAAATTTGATCTTCTTAAATAACTAATGAGACTTATGAATACAAAATGATCACTTACATTTGTATGCTCTCGCCATGGTTTACAAAGTCCAGCTGTCTGTCACTCCTCTTTTATACATCAGAGGTGCCCAAAAGACTTCCGCAGAGGATACACAGGTGGATCCTTGCTCACAGCTCCTCCGGCAAGCCCCCTCTCTCCTTGAGATACATTTTAAGAATCAAGATGGCATCTTGAGATCGATTCCGGGTCACAGACAGAAGAGAGGAGACGAGGAGGCACAAATTAGAGAAATTAGAAGAGCCCTCAATTTGAGTTTGCTCTCAGGGAATTCAGACTGCCACGAGCAGCTTTGATTATTAGGAGCGTGAGAGTCCCTGATTATACAATTCCTCTTGCTGCTCAGATAATCTGCACTCAAATCTATCTATACTTTAGAGGTAGATTTAAAATCAGAAAAAATACAAACATAAAAGCTAAATACTGCAATCCACATATCTGCCTGTATAGAATTATTAAATGAAAAAATGGACTGTGTATTTATCTAACAAGAGGTTTCTCATGCATATTAAATATATCATCATATATGTGATGCAGTAATGACAAAATACTGCATCCACCAGGTTTACTGCAGCCTGTGTTTCTTAAACATGACCATGAAAGTTTTAAATACTAATTAAATAATTTGTGGCTAATAAAGTGGCTAATATCCAGGATTTAAAAACTAAGCAAAGGTTTTATGCTCTGTACTCAATGACACAAAGAAAGAGGACACCATACAACATAATGCATACCAATATAATAAATTAATACTTCCTTTAGGAGGCTTATAATTTTGTTGAGGCTGGTCCAGGTGTTTATTCAGAGATGTTCAAATTTAAAAAAAAAAAATTGCTCAGTATTACTGGCTTTGCCTTTTTTGTTTGTTTAAACACTTAAAAGACCTTCAACCAGCATTTACCTGACAATAAAAAGAGGGGACCAAAACCAAGTTGGTTTCTTACACTACACATAACTATAGAGGTGTCACTTAAGAAATTGTTCATGTGTATCATGTTTTTAATGTCATTTGTGACAGATTTAGAAGGCACTGACAAACAGTCTTTTGGGTGGTGCAGAATCAGACCACAATAAAAGTTGATGTTTTCAAAGGCAAAGACAAAACACCTTTTTTGTCGTTTAGGTTGGACGGATGGTTTTAGTATTAGACTGTTTTAGTATTAGACTGGTTTTCATTCTATCTCACTAACACAGTTTCTCTGTCTCTATTGGAGCCTTTGTGTCTGATTCCGCTCCACTATCTTCTGGTGTCCCGCATTAGTGAATATAAATACTTATTTATTTTTAATATAATTTATTTGTAGATAATATTCAGCCCCATTGCAAACCTAGAGAGGCTTTTGGATTATCCAGGCTCCTACACTGTCTAAAAGCTTTTAGGGACAGGACGGAAGAACCTTTCTAAAGCTCAATGCTGATAAGATGGAGGTTCTGGATTTTGCTTGAGAACAAGTTACCCTCATGGTTAGGCAAGTAATCGGGCCTTATTCCTCTTCTTAAGTCTTTAATTAACATGATTCATGTCTGGGTTAGGCTATAAATAACATAAAAGAAGTGTCTCTTTTGCAATTATCCTTATGACATTAATTGGGATTGCACTGTGCTAACCAATGCACCTTTCTACCAGTTGAAATATGTAGTGTGTAGTATTGCACTTGCCAAAAAGACAGGGTATTGCTCAATCAGTCCTTATTACCAGTTGCTAAGGAGCTAATATTCACTTTTAAGCTACATTTACTCCAGTTTTAGAATCTGGTGGTTTCAGCTGCACACTTATCCTCACTCAGAAATATTAAAATTATCTCCAACATAATAACTATGATAGGGATGTTCCATCAGTGCAGATAATCACAACATGACACATGACTGTTGTAAACCTCCTCCTGAGAAGGTTAGCTTCATAGCATAAGTTACCCTACCAACTAGGGTTTAACTTATCTCTGAAACAGACATCCCAGAGTTTCCCTGAGATCAGGCTTTACAAATTCAGTTTTCACTCTTATGTATTAATTGTGTATTTTTATTACATTCTATGAATTTATTGTGTATTTTAATTCCGTAATGTTTATTTGTTATGTATTTTTATTGTGTATGTTATATAGGCTGTTATATGTGGCTTCATGTGGCTTGGGTGGTCAATTTTCTGTGATTTCTTTCTTTGTATGTTAATATTTTTGTAAAGCACTTTGTGACTTATGTCTGTACTATACAAATAAAGTGTACTTTTTTACTTACGCACTTGCTTGTTTGTGTGTGAATGATCCAGAGTGTGTCCAGAGTGTGTTGCCATGTTTCATACAGCCTGTGCTTTTAAACAGGACCATAGATGTGATAAATACCAGTGATAATAACTTAAAGGGGCTAATATGGGATTTGTCTTCAAAAAAGTAGGCAAAGGTGTTATGCCATATACTCAATGACACAAAGGAAGTGGAAATCATACAACTTAATAGCACAGGGTATCACTCACCCACTTTATCGCCAATTCACTGTACTACACTCTGAGCTAAAGTACAGGTCTCTGAGGTACAGAAAAGCTCGCTTTGGCAAAGCCTGGTACCCACACCCATGGCAGCCTAATTAGTTAGTTAGACTAACTACAATTACTACCTAAATACGTATCAGCTATTATGAAGTGTTTTTAGCATCATATTTTTATGTATCATTCCTCACAATAAAAAGACCCCAAATGTACATCTGCCTCCACAGCATTACATCCTCGCATTTGGTGGCATCATCGCAGTCCCGCTGATCCTGGCCGAGCCCCTCTGCATAAAGGACAACAACATCGCCAAAAGCCAGCTCATATCCACAATATTCTTTGTGTCGGGATTATGTACGCTGCTGCAGACAGCTGTCGGTGTCAGGTAACATCCCCTTTCTCACAGCACAATTGAACCGGAAAGTACCAAGCCACACAGAGATACTGATAGAGTTCTTAAGAAGTCTCTTTTTTCCCCTCTTTTTCCTTTTTTTGCTTGTGTGTGAGCTTCTTATATTTGCCTTTGTGGAATGTTAGTTATTGCTCTATACAGTGCTGAAAGTATTCACAGCACTCACTTTTTCCACAATTTATGTTACAGCCTCATTCTAAAATAAATGAAATTCATTATTTTCCACAAAATTCAACAAACAATACCCCATAATAACAACAACAACAACGTGAAAGAAGTTTGTTTGAAATCCTTGCAAATTTAATAAAAATAAAAAATGAAAAAAGCACATGTAAGTAAGTATTCAAGTATTCAGCCTCTGCCATGACACTCAAAATTGAGCTCAGGTGCATCCAGTTTCCACTGATCATCCTTGAGATATTTCTACAAATTGATTGGAGTCCACTTCTGGTAAATTCAGTTGATTGGACATGATTTGGAAAGGCAAACACATGTCTATGTAAAATCTCCCAGAGCAGGGATATACTGGACTGAAATTCAGCCCAGGACTTTGAGACGGAGATGCCTTTTATGCAAGCATCATGTAGGCCGTAGAGAAAGGTTTTTGCAGTTATTTTAATATATAGTGTTGTACTTGTATACAGTCAATTTCATTATGATGAAGACCTTCAAGATTTTTTTTACGACACCCTCCTCTTTGTTTGTTTGTATAAGCAAGTCACCACTGCACTGAACAAGACCAGGTCAGGCAAGCCTGAGTCAGTCAGAATGCTAAAATACTTAAATGTAATCAAAAACTACAATGCAGTCTCATAAAATAGAGCAGTGTGTATGTGTGTGCATAAAATCAAATCCCTCAGCTTCAGCTCTGAGTGGGCCTCTTCCTGGCTCAGCTCCCGGTGCTGGACACTGACTCTGCTTGTACGGATTGTATTGTACGACATATGCATGAGAAGAACATTGGTAATAAATATAACTAACAATAATCCATTTTCTAATTCTATCTATGGATGATTGCCTATCCAGCCCTGCACACCGTCCCTGTACCTGTCACTGTTTCTGGTTCCGTCATTGTCGTCATCATCGTCATCATCGTCATCATCGTCATCCTACTCCTCCTGTTGCTTCTGCTCCTTTTCCCCGTCCTCCTCCTACAGCTCCTCCTGTTCTTCCTCCTCTTCCTTCTTCCTCCAACTGTTGTTTATAATAATAATATAGCATATATGGCTATAAATGCATATATAAATAATAATCTCAGGTTATAATAAATGCATTACTTAACAGTGCCTGTGCTGGGTCCTGCCTCATCTGCTGCCACAGCACCTTTCCACCAAGGAAGGAGTCGATTTAATTTGACACGTTTAGCTGCCTCTTGTGCCAACATTTTTGTCACTTGAACATAACAAACAAATAAAACTCTTGTACACCGGCCGATTCGACCGGAAATTGACCTGCCGTTCGGGATTGATCCCAAAATTCCTGATAGCCAATCTGCCCCTGTGCCACAGTTAACAGTGCATGCCAGAGCACAAACCAAAAAAGCCATGAAGTCCAAGGAACTGTCTAGACCTCCGAGCCAGGATTGTATTGAGGCACAGACCTGGGAAAGGGTACAGAAAAATGTCTGCATCATTGAAGGTCCCATGAAGCACAGTGGCCTCTGTCATCCGTTAATGGAAGAAGTTTGGAACCACCTGGCCGCTTGGCCTAACTGAGCGATGACAGAGCTCCAACGTGTCTCTGTAGAGAGAAGAGAACCTTCCAGAGGAACAATCATCTCTGTAGCACTCCACCAATCAAGCCTGTATTGTAGACTGGCCATAGCCACTCCTCAATAAAAGGCACCTGAAGGACTCAGACCATGAGAAACAAAATTGTCTGGTATGACTGAACTCCTTGGCTCCCATCCAACCTGATGGAGGTGAGAGGTCCGGCAAAGAAGAACAGGCCAAAAATAGGTGTGCCAAACTTGTAGCAGCATACTTAAAAATTGGTGCCAAAGGTGCTTCAACAAAGAATCAAGCAAAGCTAGTGAATACTCATGTACATGTGCTTTTTTTGTGTTTTTTATTTTTAATAAATTTCCAAAGATTTTAAACAAATTCCTTTCATGTTGTCATTATGGGGTATTGTTTGTAGAATTTTGAGGAAAAAAAGAATTTCATCCATTTTGTAAAATATATGTAACATGACAAAATGATAAAGTGAAGTGTTGTGAATACTTTCCAGGATGCACTGCTCACATTTTTAGTATCGCTGTCAGACAGGTTTAAGATTACAGAAGGTGCCACCTGGGGGAATTCCCCCGTGAAGATGAAGGAAACTACAGTTTAACTTCCTTTTCACACACCTTTGCCCTGAATGTTTTTCATTTTAGATAAGGACAAGGAAGTATTTTATTCTTAATAAATTAAGAATTACATGTTACCCCTGTCTACACACTGCCTCCTTGTAGTGGTCCTGTAATAGTTTCACAAACTTCATTCCCAGCCAAAGCAGCGTTGAACTGCATTTGCAACAGCGTGAAGTTACAACAGCTACAACTCATGCAGAGACTCCTGCGTTGGTTCATGTGGAGTTAAACTGCGATCGAGTCCACTCCCCAGGGTTTGCGTGACACAAACAGAGGAAATGAGATTTACCCTTTAGGATAAGTTCTGAAATAGTTTTCCTTAAAGCCTTATGATCACCAAATTTATACACAGCTTAATTTGTAAATTTCCTTTTACGATAGAAATGTTACTTTGATTGGAAAATCCTTCTGAAACTGATCATCAACATCTATGCTTAACCACATTGCAGCTGACTCCCACACATTCAGTACAATTCAGTGCAGGGCTCCACATACACTTCCTGGCCCACTCAGCACAGCTGTAACAGGAAGCCTGAGCAAATACCTAATGCTTTTGTTAGAGTTCTCCACCTACATTTTGGCAAAAGCTTTAAGTAATGAAAATGCAATCCCAGCAAACACTTTGACATTGAATAATAAGTAAGGTAATGTTTATATTTTTCCCCTTTCAAAATTGTAAAATTAACATACAGACAAAAATGAATAGAAATACAAACCCGACAACACAAAAAGCAAAATAAATACATGCACAGTCCACATTATTTCATGCAAAGCCGATGCGGAAACATGCATTTCCATGTTATAAACAACTTGTTGCAAAGTTTAAGTTAAAAATGCACAGCCTCTTCAGATACAGTTTAGTTCTTAAAAGCAAGTAGCTTGTGAAATGAAAATGTACTTTCTTTGTTAGACAGTTTCTAATTATAAAATTCTTCCATTTGACAATATCACAATGTGAACATTTTGAGCTAGTTTGAACTTACTTAACGTACTTCCTGTTTAGGTATGTACCTTAGGTTACTCAGTCATGGGATTTATTTTAGTCCACCCAAAAACTACTTGCACTAATACTATATTGTTTTTCTTCCTTGCTTCCCAACCTGCTCATTAAAATTCTTTGCTCTTCCCCTCTTTGAACAAATCCATGTCATCCTAGTCCTTAGAGACCTGACATTATTTGTTCCAGTGCCATCTGACCTTTAACCCTGTCACCATACTGACTTGCAGGTTACCAATCCTCCAGGGTGGGACCTTCAGTTTCATCACTCCAACCCTGGCCATTCTCGCTCTGCCCAAGTGGCAGTGTCCAGACCCAAAAGCATCTGTGATGCTGTCTGTGCATTTGCACAATGTCACCAGTCCACTGCAAAGTGAGAATTCTGATGAGGTCTGGATGTCACGAATGCGTGAGGTATGTAAAGTATTCAGGAAGCAGAATATGATTATCAGTATATTATCTCTGCGCCCACACACAGAATCAGTCACCTTAACAGTGGTAACTTAACGATAAAGATCCTGTATCATTTTTCCACACCTTAATGTAAATGCCGATGGTCATAACATTCTGCTTATCTCTATGTGTGCATTCAGAAAGCTCACACAAAGTTTTTGTACAAAAGTTGCAAACACCACAAATTAACTATATTTTACAGAGAGAAGGCTTGAATTGGTCCAGTTTGACGTTTTTACCTGTTAAAAGGGCGTTTTTTTCCTTGCCACTGTTACCAAGTGCTTGCTCATGGTGGCAGTCTCTGTAAATACTATTACAGAGAGTACGGTCTAGACCTGATTTACTTGAAAAGTGGAATGAAAGTTTTGTTTTTCTTGAATTTGTTTTGTTCAACTACTTTGTTTCAGTTATGATTTTTGTTAAATCAGTTAATTAGAAAACCAGTGCAATCATTCACAGTCATGAAATGAGCATCATCAACATCATCTAAGCTAGCATTGAAAAAGAAAATACACTGACTTATATGTGCTACATGATGCACAGTTGAGTATCAAAAAATCTGGCATATATAGCTCAATTTTGTCACTCTTTTCTTGTCATCCACAGATCCAGGGAGCCATCCTTGTGTCGTCTCTGCTCCAGATTGTCCTGGGCTTTTCTGGGCTGGTGGGCCTCGTGCTGAAATACATCGGCCCGCTGGCTATCGCTCCTACCATCAACCTCATCGGCCTGTCATTGTTCAGTGAAGCTGGCAAGAAGTGTGGAGCTCACTGGGGAATAGCTGCTCTGTGAGTGGATGTTGTTTTACATTCCTGTATTGCACAAAAAATATCAACATTTTATTATAGTATTTCTATATGCAGGGGATGAACACCATTCTTCCAAATGATAGGTATTCAGTTGGGTTAAGATCCAGGGATTGTGAGGGTCATATTGTATAATTCACAAAATTTTCATCCATTTATTCAGGAACCCTTCATACCCATTGAAGCATCTGAATTTGTTCAACTAATTTATACCGGTTTTTCCTTTATTTTGTGATATGTCTGTAAGTACATTCAGCATGAAGGTTTTAATCTTTAGTTTAATTAACTCTATGGTCATTTTGGAGGCTGTGGTGCTGTTAAACTGTATTGTCAACAAAACATTGTATGTACTGTCCTGTACATCTCTGCTCTATCTTAATAGGATTAGGAGTGAAAGTTGCAATTTGCATTTTTTAGATTTTTTCAGCTTGACAAATACAGTAAGATAGGAACATATCGAAAACAGATACCATTCCCTATACCATACTATTCATTCCAACTATCCTGTTGACACACTCGAACAAAATTTAATTGCCATGTTTCTGTGCAGCCGAATGTCAAATTACCTGGTTTCCACCCCTTCATCTCTTTATCGAGATCCTCTGAATCTCCACAAATACTGTAACTCCCTGTGTCACATTAACTGTCCTCTCATTTACCTTTGCTCTTGCCCTGTCCAACTCCATGAAATTTGTCTTCATTTACCACTGTCATCTCCAGATAATGTAGACTAAAGTCATTACATTGAATGATCGTTGTGGGTTTTAAAAGGTTCAGCACATCCACCTCCTGGTGCCGTACAGGAACAGAGACACGGATATCTTTTGGTTGTAATTCAACTCTCCCCGCACACACAAGTTTTTGACAGAGACTCTGCCAGTTTGTACAGTGAGGGTGAAAAATCCACAGTTGCATGCTTGAGGTAGTACATATCACGAAAGTAATCAAATGTCAATGTCAGGCTGGCTCTCTATTTGTTAATGCTTGATTTATGAATTCACACTTTTACATCACAGTATTTATCATTAATATACGTATAAAGTACATTATATTTGTATAAATAAGGGAGGGGTCACGACTGAGGAACTCATAAGCCCATTGATATCTCTCCCCAATAACACATAGCCATCTCCTGCATCGTTTCCTCTGAATGCAAAAAACCCCCTCCTGACCATGTCGTGGTTTACTTGGTTAAGAGCAATTAAAATTTCTTCTTATTTGGTATTTTGTAGACTAAGCACATATTTTTCATTCAATATATCCACCTAGGTTTTTCGATTGTTTTTGCTGCTGCTGAGGTCATACATTTAATCTGGATCAGTGTTTCAGATAAAATGTAAATGTTTCAAATCAGATTTTAATGACTTGACCATTATATTTAATACAGTGGCGCTGAAACATGCAGAAGGGAACTCATTCTTTTCTCTAAAATAAAATAAGCCTTTATATAAGCCTTTATCATTTTCAGTAACTTTTTAAGTGTCCACCAGACTGCAGAATTACCCACTAAAATACCATGCACCATCACACTGAAATTGGTTTTGAACAGTATTTCATGCATGGTGTGCAGTGTTTTTTGCACAGCATGAAATGCCATTCAAAGGTAAGAAACTGAGTAAAGTATTTTACAATGTTCAGATGGCCTCTTTCCCAACACTTGTAAAATGATCAGTATCATGTAGGCACACCTGCTGTATAAAATTACATGTTTTCACTTGCTCTGACCTCCCCATAACTGATGTATGGAAGCTATCCTTAAGCACAAATAGCTGTACGAGGGCTGGGCCTTGGGGGAATCGACTGCGAGTGACACATTTTGCCCTGTCTTCTGTTTTCCCACAGCACGGTCTGTCTGATCCTCCTGTTCTCTCAGTATCTCAGCAAAGTTGATGTTCCAATGATTGCTTACAAAGATAAGAAGTGGAAGGTTTTCAACTATCCGCTCTTCAAACTCTTCTCTGTGAGTTGTCAACATAATCCTGATCTCATGCATACTGCTTGTCTTCTATAATGGGAAAAAATTATATTTTTGAGGAGCTATGGACACCAAAATCCAGTATCATGCTAAAGTCAGCCAATCAGTATCAATATGCAAGCCTGAAGGCAAGTGAGATTTACTTTAAATAGTCTGGTATTGTGTGCTAGATAATGGTTTTATATTCAACTGATATCAAGTGTATAACAAGTATACTCAGGTGCAGGTACCTCAACATTTGACTTGAGTAAAAGTACTTTATCTTCCACCCATTAGTCAATTCAGTGACATATCTTATTGTCTGTATGCGGATGATATTCAACTGTACTGTTCGTTCAAGGAAACTGAGTTCCATAAATTGTCTTCTTTAACTAACTGCTTGACCCGTATTAAACAGTGGTTATGTGACAACTTCCTTCTTCTGAACTCAGAGAAAACAGAAACACTTATTATCGCCCCTGAAATTAGAATCTCTCAGATTAAAAAGCATATTGTTGACTTAGGCTCGTCTGTCCAGATGATTGATCATTCATGCTTTTATTTCCTCTCATTTAGATTACTGTAACAGTCTTTTTACTTGTTTGAGCAAGAAGGAGCTTTACCGTCTCCAGGCTGTTCAGAACTCTGCTGCAAGGCTTTTTACTCACATTAACAAAAGAGCACACGTCACACCTGTTTTAGCAGCACTTCACTGGTTAGCAGTCCAGTATAGAATTCAATTTAAAATCCTTGTTCTTACTTTTAGAGCCCTGCGCGGTCAAGTTCCTCCCTACAGCTCTGAGTTGATACAGCTTCATACTCTGACCCGTAGTTTGAGGTCATCAGGTCAGAGGTTGTTAGTGGTTCCCTACACTCATTTTAAAACCAGAGGGGATTGTTCGTTCCAAGCAGTGGCACCTGGCTGTGGAATGCTTTGCCAACCTTTCTACGCTGTGTGAATTCTTTTGATTCTTTCCATTTCTTTCCATTTGTATTTAAATTTTCTTATGCATTGTATTTTACTTTGTTGTGTTGTATTACATTTTATTGTGAAGCACTTTGTTTGATTTTTATCTGTGAAAGTTGCTATACAAATAAACTTTACTTACTTACTTACCCTTAAGTGAGGTCGCTAAGGAGACTTAAATTACACTTATTTAAGATCATTTAGAGTGATCTTTTGATCAGAGATTAACACAGATGAGTTAAATGCGGTTGCTTCTACTGAGGTCACTATGAAAAATCTGAGACATATTTGAGAAGAATCTTGAGATCCCAGGAGTCATAGCTGAGTTTTCTTTGAGCTCTTTCTATTATCTCATGGTCCCATGTTCTGGAGACTTAAATTAGACTTAGATGTAGAGATCTCTTGTTTTGGTCAGAGTAAGACATAAATGAGATTATATGTGGTGGTTTCTCCTGAGTTGAATTTGAGAAGTAGGAGAAAACGCCATGGTTTCATCTTAGTATTAAAAGTAGCTCATTTGTGTCTTTGAGAAATGAAAGAAACAACTATGAGATCACTTCTTAGATTTTGCTTTCCTATGGGAAGTGTTCTTCATTCCTTAAGCTTCTGTGAAGATTTTGTCATCTTATACCAGTACAAATAATGTTTACAGGAATTGTTTAGTCACAATTGATCCACATACTCAACATGGACAAACAACTTCTTTTAAAGAAAATAGGTTTGTGAAAGATTATAGGTTAGTTGGCCTTTCACATTAGGTAACATCCTCATGTCAGGGAGGCCTGGAACAGGAAATCCTACTCATGTGGATTAGTCTGTGTGTAGAGCTGACACCAAGATATAACCTTTTAGAAGTCTATTATATATCTGAATCTTGCAAAATGCTACCTTTTTTCTTAACACCAAAATAGTAGTCAATGTGACTGGAAAAAATAAATACACATCTTTTTTTTCTTCTTTTCGGGTTGAGGGTCTTTTCTGGGTCTGCATTGGACTTGAACAAACACAACCCCAGCCAAAGTCTTTTGTGGGATGATGTAAGCCCCATTGCTAAACACTTCAACACACGCTCTTTTTAACATCTGCCCTGCTTCACATTCATGCATTTACATACCTTTAGTTAGTGTGAAGGCTGACGAGCACAACCACAATCCTTTTCTGGTTGCAGTGTCAGTGCCCTTTAACCTGCTGCCACTCCCTCAGTGGCTCTGTCCTGTGTGTGTGTGTGTGTGTGTGTTAGATTGTGTGAGTGGAGACATGTGTGCTGGAGACAGAGCAGCAGCACCTCATCTCAATAATCAAGACCTCTACAAATACTAAGTCCTGCCACTTCTACTCTGCCAGATTGTAGCGTCTGCTACCAGTTAGTGTTTGCTACGCTTCAAGCCACATATACCAGCATCTTGTTCTTCTTATTTGTTCTTTGAGACTCATCCTAATTTTTAAATTTTTTAAAGTTTTTAAAGTTTTCCTCGCAACCCTACCTGTACTAACTCTGGTCCCTGTCATTTCCACCTCACCTGGTCGAGCTTGCTGTTCAGCCCTGCACAGCTACCCTGCTCTGTATGCTACCTCTCACCTGCAGCCAATCTCCCACTTGCTCTGCAATAAATATTTTTTACTTTATTCAGCCCTTGTAACAGAATGATCTGACCAAAAGCAGACTGCTTGTCTTTTTCCTGGAATGACTTTGGAGAGACATAAGATGTCTTGTTTGTTGTTGTTTTGTGCTGTTTTTTTTATTTTTATTTTTTATAAAAATCCAGACTTCTTGAGGCATCTTACTCATTTCTGGATGTGGGACCCTGATATTGCCCAGATAGTGGCATGTTCCTGGCGACAGTGTTATCTTAAGTCTCTTCCTCATCCTGTTCATTCTGAGCCAGTCACTCCAGCCTCCTCTGAGCCTCGTCCTGATAGCATCCAGCCCGCTAGCTTCCTGCTTGCACTTCAGTCAATTAGGCTTGGGTTCATGTGCCTACAGCCTTTCTGTCCTGAACTGGCTACTCCACCAACTGCCTGTCCTGATCCTGCCTGTCCTGAGCAAGCTAACTCATTGCCTGCTTGTCCTGAACCGGCTACTCCGCTGACCAGCTGCCTCAAATCCTTCAAGCCCTTAATGACCTGTTCAAGGAGTCACCTTGACAACCTTTCCATGGTACTTGCCTGGCCTAACCATTTTTACAGGATCTGAAGGCCATAGAAGAAGGCATGGGGTGGTGATGGAGCAGTGGATAAGATGCATACCTTTGGTGTGGGAGACCCGGTTTCAACTCCTCACTGTGACACATCCACCAATGTGTCCATGAGCAAGACACTTAAACCCTAGTTGCTAGTAACCTAGGCGTGCAACCTCTGACATATCTGTCCGACTAGACCAGCTCTGCCATCCACCTCTGCACTTTGTTCCTGCCAGCCAACTTATACTTACCTCTTCACCCCTATTTTCCTAAAATAAATCTTTCTTAACTCACCTTAAACCTGTGCCTGTGTCCTGTGCTTGGGTCCACCCTAGTAAACTGTAACACACAGTCAACCAGAATTCAATGGATACACATGCCGCTTTAAATGCAAAAGTTATATACAATGTGACAGGAGATCCATATATTTTGGAATGAGGATCAATGTAAGAAACTTTTTTTCATCAATAAATTAACATTTCTTTCTATTTAACAACAGACAAAATATATAGGTTGTTCGGCCATGCTTTGAAGCTCCTGGGTGTGAATTTGTATAACTCGTTGAAAGTTTAAAAGGGTGGTGAGGAAGGAATTTAGATGCTAATGAAATGCCGACTAAATAAATAATCCTCCAAAGAACAAAAGATCTTTGAGTCAGTTTGGCTTCAAGGTAAAATCTTGGGAATGCTTTATCTATGGCGGCTCTGCACATTTTGGCAGTGTGACTCACATCTGTGAAAGCCAGAAAAGTCTAAATAAATAACAAAGAAACCCCAAAGGTTTCTTGACTTTAAAGTATACGTTAAGTTTTTATAACTATTCATTCATCATCCCAGTTCCAGTTTTGGTGCCCTTTCAAGACTCATTCAGATAATAGGGCTGCACTAAGTTAGCTGCATGATTGCATGACTGAGATAAGTAGCTAACACCATTTAAAAGCAGTTAGCAGCAGTTATGACCTGATAATAGGGGGCAAACCCCTATTCTTTAGGTGGGGAATACTCTCAATTCTAACACAATGTACCTTTAAGGAGTTGCTTTAATGTTTTATATTGGTTGTACTTCAGTTTAAATGTACTGCGCCACTCTCTGTCTGATAACATATTCTAGGCTTTGTTCGGGATGTGTGGTGCCTGGCTGGTCTGCTTCTTACTGACCATCTTTGACGTCCTTCCTTCAAAATCTGATGAGTATGGCTTCTCAGCCAGAACTGACATCAGTCTAGATGCTGTGACAAACTCCCCTTGGTTCCATGTGCCTTACCCAGGTAATTACACAAATATCATACTTTAAACATATATATATTTGATCCTTGATACCAAATTGGTCCAACTTGGTCACATTTCAACCTGACAAATATATTTCACAAAGCATGATTTTAGTAGTTGCAACACGCATACATATTTTTGTATATATACATTATACCATAAAACTTCAATCAATAGCCTATTCCCAAATAGCCTCCAACCCTGTTCCTTGATTATTTATATTCCTTTAGTCTGTAAGGGTCCACCGATCAAAAGACTCAAAACAGCTTTTCATAAAAATGAATCCAAGTTGTGAATCCTGTCATGTGAAGTACATTGTCTCCTAACTTCTCCCACACATCTCCCATCCTGCACCATAGACTGTATATAAAAAGTCCTGCACCGCTGTTGTTGTTTTCCTTACGTTGCTGCCTTCAAAATAAAAGCGCATAAGCCATCAGTCAGAATTAGATCAAATGAATGACGTGGATTTGATATTATTGAGTAATATTCAGTTTGAAATAAATAAACTGTTTCATAGTAGCCTATTTCAGTTTTGTGCAAGAGGAATTAAAGACCTGTCCCATATGGACACCTGTCCGAAATAAAGCCAGGGTCATTTCAGTGATTTTAGCAAATAAAAGCCCGGGCTATTAATCAAAGTTTTACGGTATATGCAAAAATATATTGCATATAGTATTGATTAAAAATTATGTTTAAAAAATATGCAGTATATGCATTTGTTAACAAGATGCAAGTATGGGTACATCAGTGCTGCCTGCAGAAGTTGCTCCACTTAAATAACAATCTGTCAAGTATTGCTGTAAAAATTGTCAAAAATATCCTTACTGATGAAAAAACTACAATTTATTCAACTTGTCTGCCAGCCTCTCCTTTTTTCATTTTTGACAAATACCCAAACCAAATGCAAACAGGGGAAATTCTGTAGCTTTGATGAGGGTTGCACAACTGTTCTTTAATGATCCGCTAAAATGTTGCTGCATATGAAAAGTATCAACCTTTGCTTTAATTGCTAAAAGTATGTCTCCTCATATCTTAGTATATAAAATGCAATGATGTGATAGATCTATAAAATGATCGATTTTCATAATTGCACCTGAAGGAGCCTCCTGACTGACTGTCAGTTGGCAATAACTGAAAGTTAAACGGTGTGGAGCATGTGTTTACATTTTAGTAGTTCAAGGTTTTCATCTTTCAATAATGATATAGAAATATCTCAAATAATCTGTCATATATTCAAAGTCAAAGTTTAGTCAAATATTGTATGCATATGTATGTCTAAAAAAATCTATATATTTGTGGAAAATCTAAAAATCATTTGCAGGGTCAGTTTGATGTAAGTTTCATGACTTTTTGATTATTTGCACATGACCATTCACCATAGTCACAAAGTCAGAAAACAATCTCTAATGATATAAGCACTGTGCCAATGAAACAAATAAACAAAACATTTTTTAATGATAGCAGCCTTAAAATGTTCCCTATTAACACAGTGAAAAATGCAATGTTACCGGCAGGACTTTATTTTATTCACTGTGTATAAATGGTTATGAATGAAGAATATTTACAACAAAAACAAAATAAAACAAAACAAAATAAAAAATATGCTGGTTTTACTCTGTTCTGCTAATATATAACCAAAGCCCTTCTTTCATGCCTGACACATTTTTTTTATGTTGATGACGGAAATCTTCAGCTGATTTGACAATGATCATGGCTGTTAAATAAGCTTATTTAAGATGTCTTAAAGAGCAAATGAAATGTGCTGTTATCTGATATTAGGCAAAGCTGATGCATCTCCATCACAGTTATCAAACAAATTAGAGAAAAAAGCTAATAACTTTTCTGCAAATTTAGCTGTCATTTTGAAAGTTATTTCTTTTTTTACACCTTCACCTGTCGATGCCTGCCTTAAAGCACAATTTGACACACACCTGTTGAAGCCTGTTTTCAAATGTACTGAAAGTTGGATTAGAATAACTATACATTTAGGGGAAACTGTTCCTGTAGTGACATGCATAAAAGATAACACTGAAGAAAAACATCATTATGCCAGTATTGCACAATTCACATCTTTCAACACATCACAAACATAGATATTACATTTATTCATTTAGCAGACGTGTTTATCCAAAGCAACTTACAATTGCTATATATGTCAGAGGTTGCACACCTCTGGAGCATCTAGGGGTTGGTGTCTTGCTCAGGGACACACTGGTGGATGTGTCACAGTGGGAACTGAACCCAGGTCACTCACACCAAAGGTAAATGCCTGAAGAAGATTGATGAAAGAAGCTGTAGCAGATGGGTATGAAATTAGCCTGCTTTAGAAGTGCCCCAGATTTTGTAAATGTCACTAAGCTGCATATACCGTATGGCCTGGACACTTTTTTCATCATGTTTTTCTGGGAGACAGTAGCCCAACTGATTACATTCACTTATTTGGCTGATGCTCTATCCAAAGTGACTTACAATAAGTACATTAAACCATGTAGATATAATCGGAAATTGCTAAAATCATGCAAATATGCTACTTTTAGATAGGTACTACTTTTAGATACAATAAGAGATGGAGAGTTTTTTTTCTATAGGCCAGGTGAGGCACCACGATGGTGGAACGAGCTATCACACGCCATCAGAGCAGGGGCGTCCCTCTCTAACTTCAAGAAGCTCTTGAAAACTCATCTCTTCTGAGAACACTTCCTCTTATAACACTTCTAACTCCTAACATATAACATGCACTTCCTGTGCTCTTCTATCCCCTACAATTATCTTGTATTGATTGCACTTTTTGTTAACTGTAATTTCTTTCCCTAGGTATTTACCCCATTGATGCGATATGTGCCATTAGAGCTTACTAGTATTTACTGCTGCTTTTATTATGTATTGTCAGTTGTAGATCTCGTGCTGTATTTTATGCTCTGTTAATGATTGTATGCTGTTCCTCAAATGTAAATCGCTTTGGATATGAGCGTCTGCCAAATGAGTAAATGTAAATGTAAATGTAGACACATGAGATGGCAAGGTTAGTTCGGAGTCAGAGAGAGCGATACAAGGACAATCTTCAACAGGAAATAACTGGCCATAGCGTAATACCACTCAGGTTAACTGACGAACTGGCGAAGAATGAGCTGAAGGACCACGGTTGATATACAGCAGGAACTGATTAGTGGAACGGGGCTCAGGTGCATAGCTGGAGCTTGTCAGCAGGGGCCAGGGGGTGTAGCCACGCCCAGACAACACACAAACACAGAGAGGCAGCACCTTTCTCATTTCCCAAATTTCCACCAGGAGACAGAAATTTGGGAAATGAGAAAGGCCCAGGGTAACAGACAGGAAACAAGGAGAATGGTGGAAAACAGAGGTAAACACAAGGGATGAGTTGGAGACACCGCTGGCTCATAACACCTTTGTTATGTGCATTTCAGTTTGTACGTAGAAATTCCTGAGTGGAAATCAATTTAACTACTACTACTAAAATTTTACATTTCGCTGAGGTGGAAAGGTTTGCATATCACAAAAAAAGAAAAAAAAGAAGATTCCATAATTACTGAGGAAAAAAGATTTTTGTATTGCCATTCACCGTTACAGGACTACACTCCACCAGAGAAACCAAAAACTAAGGTATAAAGAGAGCACGGGTGTTTGGTATGTATGTAAGCGCAATGTTCCTGTATCAAGTCCAGACACAGAACCTTGTTGAATGTTATCCGCCGTTACAGTGGGTACGGAAAGTATTCAGACCCCTTTAAATTTTTCACTCTTTGTTTCATTGCAGCCATTTTCCAAAAATCAAAAAAGTTCATTTTATTTCTCAGTAATGTACACTCAGCACCCCATCTTGACAGAAAAAAAACAGAAATGTAGAAATTTTTGCAAATTTATTAAAAAAGAAAAAC
>NC_060171.1:5867994-5945166 GCF_021292245.1 Micropterus dolomieu
CCGCTAAAATAACGAAGGAGTGGCTTCACAACAACTCCGTGGCTGTTCTTGAATGGCCCAGCCAGAGCCCTGACTTAAACCCAATTGAGCATCTCTGGAGAGACCTGAAAATGGCTGTCCACCAACGTTTACCATCCAACCTGACAGAACTGGAGAGGATCTGCAAGGAGGAATGGCAGAGGATACCCAAATCCAGATGTGAAAAACTTGTTGCATCTTTCCCAAAACGACTCATGGCTGTATTAGATCAAAAGGGTGCATCTACTAAATACTGAGCAAAGGGTCTGAATACTTATGACCATGTGATATTTCAGTTTTTCTTTTTTAATAAATTTGCAAAAATTTCTACATTTCTGTTTTTTTCTGTCAAGATGGGGTGCTGAGTGTACATTACTGAGAAATAAAATGAACTTTTTTGATTTTTGGAAAATGGCTGCAATGAAACAAAGAGTGAAAAATTTAAAGGGGTCTGAATACTTTCCGTACCCACTGTATGTATCATTTAGTGATGCTCATTAAAATGTAATCATCTCACATATCTTGAACGAATGTAAATAACAATTTTAAATTTTAATTCAAATGCATCTAAAAACATTGTTACATTTTGTTGCGTGAAAGTTGACGAATTTTACCATATTTACCAAGAAAACTAGCAGCAATCACTCATGCAGCAACAAGTGCATGATCCCTCAAGGGCTTTGTTCGAGCCAGAAGTATCACCAAAGATTGAAATCTGAGCTTGTGCTACTTAAAAAAAACCTTGAACATCCTTATGCTGATTCAATTTCAATTTATTGCCATGAACACCCAATGTTGTTTGGACCCCTCAACAAGCCCAAGAGGTATAACTATATTCTGTGTAGATTAAAATCTTCTATCTTCTCTAATCTGAAAACGTACAACACGTTTTCAGATTAGAGGAGGAAGGTCATATGTGAGTTCATCTTGTCAAGAACTAAACTTCAACAATAATCACAATTTTAATCAGATACTTTTTCTCATCATTGTCTGTTGTTGCACCAGAAAAAGAGCACAGGCTTGTAGATAGGTATCAGCTCACATTCACGTGTTGAATTATTTGTGTGAGGAATCCAGAAAATTTGGCAGATTTTGGCAGAAATCAGAGTCTTTAAGCGTTAAGTTGTGTGTCTGAAGCTATTTATATGGAAACTAAAGTATGCTTACTCTGTACCCATAGGTCAATGGGGTATGCCCACAGTGAGTGTGTCGTCAGTGTTGGGTATGATGGCAGGTGTCTTGGCATCTACCATGGAATCAATTGGTGACTACTACGCTTGTGCTCGCTTGTCTGGCGCCCCTCCTCCACCGACTCATGCCATAAACCGAGGTATTGCAGTGGAGGGCATCGGCTGCATCCTGGCTGCGCTGTGGGGAACTGGAAATGGCACCACCTCCTACAGTCAGAACATTGCTGCACTTGGCATTACCAAGGTACATGTCACAAGAGACTCCAGATCTTTTTGGTCACTTGAGAGCATAAGAACTCTGCAAAAGGCTGGCAAACCAACAGTCCTGACATCACCTTTTTAAGTTATTTTACTTATTTTAGCAAACAATTGAGCATATTTACACATCTAGGTACATTAGCCTTTAAATAACTCTGTTTTTGTCTCCACCAACTTTTAAGAAAGATATGACTCTTTAAAGTGTTGTAGTCAAGAACAACCAAACAGAGACAAAGCCATGACCAAGACCAGGGTGTTCTTTACTTAGTCAAGACCAGAACCAGCCCCATGCTACATGACACATACAAGTAGAGGCGTGTTACTCGGTCTTGACTCTCTGCTGTAACATCTCCTGGCTAGCTCTCTTATCCAAATTAGGAAGTGGTACCTTGGCATGTAGTTTTACTTTCGGAGCTGTATGCAACTAACATTGATGTAACTTAACTTAAGCATTAGCTACATAGCTTTATGTGGCCTTTCTCTTCATTGTTTATCACGAGCAAAAATGGAACAAGTTCTCACCACATGCCCTGTCCCTTCAGGTTCTCACAAAGTTAGCACTGTATTAGCTACTTCCCTCAATATGTTAACTAAATTTGGTAGTTTGTGTCCCTAGTTAGGTAGCAAATAGCTGTGTAGCTGTATATGAGGTAGTTAACTTAATATGTATAGCTAATATTTGCTAAAAAAAGTTTTTACATCCAATAACAGTAAGAAACTTAACAAATAAAAGCTAGTGATATCACCACAGTTGGGGCTTGACTGGTATTGAAAAAAACATCTAAAGTCCTCTATGTTTGAGAGAGTGACAATACTGGTCTCAAGAGCACTTTTTAAAGGTCTCAAGTACTACAACACTAGCTCTTCAGCTACTAGATACACTTTGTTCACCAGCTAGTCACTAACGTTTTCTGCCATATGGCAGGTTGGGAACAGTGGGTTCATCGGTTCAACAGTCCATCTTGTTTGTTTAAAATAGCTGCCTGCTGCTGCTGTTTTTGTACAAATGTGGAATAACTTCGGTATTATTTGAGTTAGAATGGACGTTGAGCATTGTTTCTTCTGTCCCAACCGGTTGGGACGAAAGAAACACAAGGTTGCGAAGGAAGATATAAAATAAATTTAAATTGTTTGTTATAATTGTTTTTTATTTTAAATGTCTGACATTGTCCTTCTTAACATGTAATTGCAAACATATTATGTCCTTTTATGTTAATAAAACATACATAAAATTTCATTTTTAGAACATTTGGGTTAAAAATTAGTGCGCATTTGGATTTTTTTTTCAGACCTATATAAATTATCCTTAAATTGCTGCTTCAAATTATATAGAGTGATTTACCGTTAAATATAATTTATTATAAAAGACAAGGTCCAATCATTTCCCGTCTCACACACAGTGTGACCGTTTTAGAGGGATGAAAGAAACGACTCTATAGTGAAAAACTTTGACATGGCAAACTTCATGTGTAAAAGTGCTAATCTGTCATATGATCAGAACAATGAGCCATGAAAAAATAAACACAAGTTGTCATTCAATGAAAATACAACTTCAGTGAATTTACTGTTCGTGAATGAAAATGGCTACTTCTGTATAAGTCTGTGAAAGTGTGACGGAACCAGCTGATTTTTCGGTACTGTATGTGCTGATGTAGTGTGGCATTTCAGACTTGTATGGGCTCTGAGAAAATTGCTATGTTACTTTCATCCTGTGTTTCATTTGTCCCGGCTCTCCACTAAATGTTATGTGAAGCCAAAACAATGAGTTAAAAGAGGCAAAAATCTTCAGAAAGCCGCAGTTAGTGATACTTTCGATGGGTCTGTAATTACGAATGACACCTTTCACATTACACATTAGTCATATATTTATTTATTAGTGCATCTTCAAACATCACTTTGTGTAGTATTCTAAATCCTTTACTTCAGCATCATCTGGTGTTAATAAATAAGTAATACTATGGCAAATAGAATTTGGATGAATGAGCTGAAGGCAATACATAGATCGTTTCATTTTTCTACAGACAAAATCATCTGTATGTTTCTTGACAGACAAATTCCTGTCCCCTTGTGTCTGTGTCAATGAAGATATTTTAGCTGTACCAGAGCACTGTGATGCTTTAGTTACTGTATAATCCATCTACTGTGGGCATCATTCAGGCATTTATGTTCCAATATAATAATACCAATATGACTGGGCTTGGTGGTCAGCACCATACATACACATAGACACACATCAATATAACATGTCACCCAATAAACAGTATTTACAATTGTGTAAATGTAAAGGGATAGTGAGCATCGTAAGATATATTTGGATTTAATTATGGTCTTGTGATACAACTAATGGTGGGGGAAACCTATCATTATGGAAGATTTAATGGTTGTACTCTGCAGTTGTTTGTGAGTCTCACTGTCTGAGTTGCTGACCAGACTGGCAATTTAAATGGTGGTCATATTGTAACTGGAGGAGTCACTGTTCTACTTAGTGAGCTACCGATGTGGAAGCTAATAAATTAGATTCAATTTGTGTACTGTGTGTCCTCATAACTGTTGAACTACTTTTGCAAAGCACTAAACCTTATTCTCATGAATTCCACCATGAAGAAACGGAGATATTAGAACAATATCAAGCACACATTTGCTTTGTTTAGTAAATCCTTAGAATGGAGAATAAAACCACATTGTTTTGGGAACATACAAAGGTAAAGATTATACTGAATACTGGAGATGTATATTGCAAAAATAGTGGCTATTCTCAAAAATATCATATTCACATTCTGTTTAAATTGAATAGTAAACTACATGTGGATAGCACAACCAACATCATGTGGAGCAACCATCATCACACATCCAGAACCTTTCTGTATTCTTTTTGACAAACACAGATGACATTAATGTTTTGAATGTATTCATTGGCATTTTCAAGGTACAAGGTTGTTTATTTGTTATTGTACAGCACAAGGCTGCAGAAGGATTAAAATTTGTAGTTCCTTCATTCCACACACAACATAACTGTGTCATGAAGAATGGTATGTAAAAAGTATATCGCACTGGACCACGGTGTGTCAGTTTGATTTACTCAAGCCTGTCTTAAATAATAGCCTGTCTTTGAGCAGTACAGCTCACACTGCAGATCAAAGCCTGTGCTACCGCTGAATGTTTTATGGGTTCTGCCAACTGCAGTCTTGACCTGAGAATTCTTTTTCTGAGGCCACATACTTGGTTGTTTCGTGTCTACATCCAACTCAGAAACATTGCAAATGAGATGAATAGGCTTCTTGTTAACCTGTCTGAGGTTTTGCCCACTCAGCTTCCTGGTAAAAATATGGCTGGCACGGTGAGACTGATAGATTAAACCATTTTGTGTACACTGTATAATGAGTGTCTGTGCTAATGTCACGCAAGGTTGGGAGCAGACTGGTCCTCCAGACGGCCGGCATTCTGATGATCGTCTTGGGGATCTTTGGGAAATTTGGAGCAGTTTTTATCACCATACCAGACCCTGTGATTGGAGGCATGTTCCTCGTTATGTTTGGAATGATCGCAGCGGTGGGGATATCCAACCTCCAGGTAAACAAAGTTAAATATTGTGATATATATTTGGACACCAAAGCACCTGATGTATAAATAAATATTGAGATGACCTCCTTTTTGTGGACGTCCTAAGACCCAGAGTCACAAAGCATCCACCCTGCTAGAGGGTCCTTGAACTAGATACCGAGACTAACTGACTCCAGTGGTGCTGCTCTGGTACTGACCCCGTGACTAGAAATACAAGCATCTAATTAATTCAGCTGTGTTTGTGTAGCTTGAAGTGCTATAAAAACATGACATTTAACAAATTAAAATCAGAAAAACTGAAAAATAAATCGCTAAATATGTATATTACAAATAAGAAAACAAAATATACTTCAGTGCGGAGTTCTTTAGATTTCAAGCAACATGGAGTTTGAGGGAGTTTTTGCCGGAAAATTTAACTCTAAATACAGAAATACTGTACTTCCTATGTACTTGCAACATTGTAATCACTGAATCAATATTGTGGACAGCCATACACCCACCCAGACAGTGTATTTTCCCCATAAGGACTTTTTTCATCAGTCTTTGTAAAAAGATGAAACATGATACCAGGGTTTTGTGTCTAAATTCCAATGATTATTTTGTAGGCACTGAACAACTACAACTACAACAACAACAACTCCCTTGAGTCTTTGTCATTGGTGTCAAACCTCTTGGGAGTTACAGTATATAATATATACAAAATAATTGTTTGCCGAAGTCGAAGTGCTCGGATGTAGCTTAAAATATGGACAGAAATCTCCAGGATCACATTTCAGGCTTTCAGAAAGACTAGTGAAAGAAATCCTCATTGGGAAAATACATGAGAACTGACAGCTAATAGAACAGAAGCTAACTCAGAAGTGGGGCACGTTATTTATGGTGAACCGTTGTAACATTTTTAAAGAATAAATGTTAAAACGGCTTGCCATAAGTCATTTGCTCTTTATTGATCAACTAATGTGTCAAACCTCCCCACAGAATCACATTCAGTTGGTGTAATGGGGCTGGAAAAATGTTGCTTCTTTACAATTTAATAAATCAGTCAGAGCACATTTATAGACAGGGTTGCCCTCAGTCTGGCCTGTGTTGACTGCCAAAATGGAAATCAGGTCTTTTTGAGGTTCCAAGTATTTTCTAATCAAATTTTAGTGTAGTTCCAAAACATAGATGGAAGCCAGCTGAAGCAGAACAACAAAGCAAAATCTCTCTCTCTCTCTCTCACTCTCCTTTTCTCTCTCCCCAGTATGTGGACCTTAACTCATCCCGTAACCTCCTCATCCTCGGCTTCTCTACCTTCAGCGGTCTTGTTTTACCTACCTGGTTTCACTCCAATCCCGGCGTCATTGACACAGGTGAATTTCACAAAGACACACACTTACTCATGCACACACACACTCACACACGCATAAAGTACATGTGTCCTCACTTACTCAGTCCCTTAAAACTGGAACAACTGTCTTGACAGTCAAATAGAAGAAAAACTAAATGACTGAGGACAAGGGGGACAGGTGAAATCTAATTAGCTACGTCATCAGGCAACCCCCCAGATCCCGCCAGAACACCAATTATTATGTGTAGAAAGAGATAACTTTTTAAAAACCTTTGTAATATGATTGCGTAAGATGGGGTGATGTTGTATTTTTCTATATTTTGATTGACACATACCTATTTTACCTAGGTTTGTTGTTAATATTTTTTTCACTAGATGTCGTCAACAGAGCCAGTCAGAAGGATAATGAACAAGAGTAATTCACACCTATAGCAAATGGCACATGTCAAAACACCCGCCCCTATGGTTTTTTATGTAGGCCCACACACCCCACTGACGCGGGTTTTGTATTGGTATGCATGGTATGCTATGTATCTTGACTGTTTGTTCTTGAAAAAGCAAAGACAGAATCAATAAATCATGTGAGACATTGACACATCCAGTTTGTTAATCTTTATCAGAAGAGTGACATAGGCCTTTGACAGTGAGTGGGAGGCGTTGTGCTCCCACTGCTCCACTTACAGATTATCCTTAAAAAGATGGTTCTGCCAGCCTAAGCTCCTAAAGCCAAGGTGTTCCCAAATCCCACAGTCCCAGATGGCAAACACTTGGTTACCTTTAGTGTTTGGCCTAGAGTTGCAATTGGCAAGGAGAGATTTTTCATTTTCTTACCTGATCCTGAACTCTGAATTAGTTTTTTAAACCCCAAATAGGAAATTTAAGTATCAAAATGTAAGTTAGTTTGTATCTTACTTGGTCTAACCCAACTCTTACTTGGTTGCCCTCTTGATCTTGGTTCTTTACACATTCACACATGACTCTTTGCTTGTTATCACAGATTTTGTTATGTTTATTTTAATCTAATACTGTAGTTTTGTTTTATCCCTACGAGAGTATGACTTTAAGGGTTATTCAAACAGGCTTGTCTTGATTATACATGAAATGGGGAAACTACAGTTCCAGAGATGTGCAGATTGATGGTGACTGTCAAAAAGGGAAGTTGATTCTTGAAAAGCAACACCATGGAAATACACAAGATCACATTTATTGACGAATAAATAATGGCCACAATTTTTTAAGACTAGGTTTAATTTTTTATGTTATAGTGTTCTGCCTGCTCTCTTTTATCAGTAAATTTGGCAAATGTTGATTTTGCAAAAAAAAAAAAGACATTTGAAACAGACTATGTGAAAATGCCTTTTGTTTTTGACAACTGCCCTGCTACTGCCTGAAGAGCTGTAATGTGGTAAACCAATCTGTTATTTCACATTAGTTATAAAAGGTTATAATAATTATTTGTGAACTCTATTTGTAATTGACAGGTCTTAAAACATCACACATCACCATCTGGGTTCAGTCCGGGTTTAATAAGGGTTTAGTGGTTGGTTATGTTTTCTAGTATACACAGATGGCAGAGGTTGCGGTTGAAAAGCCAGGGGATTGTGTCTTTGTCACTTTATTCACTACTGGTTGGTCTGGTAGGTAGAGGAAACCAATGAGAAACTGGAAAAACCAAAATGGGGAGAAAAAAATCGGGACAAATATAGAGAAATATGTTAAATATCGTTTTGAAAGGCAGGAAATTATCCACTTTACGTTACATATGCATAAAGCACACATGAATTTATACACAAACAAACATACACGCAACAGGTAGAACCCAATTACGCTAATCCAGCCATGAAACATTAACCCAACAGATTAAATTAAACCATGTGGAGCTTTTACAAATACAAATTGATCAATCAGAGATCTTAGAACCAATCAAAGATCAATCACAGGCTATCAGCTGATGATTCCCTAATTTTGATGACACATTGATCGGCGGTGTGTCTTTGTGGCCACCTCCTATGGAGCATCATCAAAAGAGCAATCCTCAAGATTAAACAGCTCTTCCCTGCAGACATAAGACCTTGATCCCATGAGTCATGTGATGCGACTGTCTCCCAGGAAAGTGCTAATCCACAGTTCAACACTGGGCATGAGGGTTTGTCTGGTTTTCTCAGGTCTAGGCTGCTTACCTCCCAATCCTCTTGGCAAACTTCCATGTTACTGGCAGTAATCTGCCCAGCTCAGATAAAGCACTCTTGCCCCTGTTTTTCGCCTGCCTCAACACTCAGCTGTCAGCGCCCTTATAAATAAACTGCCACTCATCCAGACGTCTTTAGATGTACAGGCTGTGAGACTTAAAATCAACTCCATGGATGCCTTAAACTTTTGACCGCTGCCTCTTTCAGCAGGAAATGTGTTTGTGGGCCCGCGTGTGTGTGTTGGGATGGGTTCTTCGAACAAGAGTGTGTGTGAGTCAAACTACGTCAGCGCTGTTTGCAGTTCTTGATTCAATTCGATACACATTCATTAGGCAGTTTATTGCCTGAGGGGCATTATGAAAGCAAGGCATGCAGGCATCCACATATTCAATGGCGCCCTGTTTTCACCCATGTGCTGATGGTTACACATGTCACATGAAAGGCCAACTCTGACTCAGGAAAGTGCCACAGTGTTCTAGTGATTACAAAGGCTGCCCCTCAGCCACCAAGCAACCTTCGTAAGTCCAAATATCTGTATGATTGTAGACCTGCAGACTTTACAGAACTCTTCTGTGAAGTGATTAGAAAGGCTGCCCCTCAGCCACTAAGACTGAAGTCCTGCTGGATTCATGTTCTCCAATATCCCAGTTCCTTAACTCTGCCAGGCCTGCCATGTGGCCTAAACGGGTGCTAAAAATTGTTGTAATACTTAATTAAGCTAAACAAAGGCAGATGAAGTGACAAAGAGGATGTTGCAGTTTATACAGGATCTCACAAAAGTTAGTACACCTTCACATTTTTGTAAATATTTTATTATATCTTTCCATGTGACAACACTCAAGAAATTACACTTTGATACAATGTAAAGTAGTGAGCGTACAGCTTGTATAATAGTATAAATTTACTGTCCCCTCAAAATAACACATCACACAGCCGTTAATGTCTGAACCACTGGCAACAAGTACAACCCTAAGTGAAAATGTCCAAATTGGGTCCAATTAGCCATTTTCTTGTGAATTAGCAGGTGTGTTAAATTTGTTTTTATTGCTCTCACACTCCCTCATACTGATCACTGGTAGATCAACATGGCACCTCATGGCAAAGAACTCTCTGAGGATCTGAATAAAGAATTGTTGCTCTATATAAAGATGGCCTAGGGTATAAGAATTGCCAAGAAACTGTGCTGCAGCACGGTGGCCAAGACCATACAGCAGTTCAACTGGACAGGTTCCACTCAGAACAGGCCTCGCCATAGTCAACCAAAGAAGTTGAGTGCACGTGCTCAGTGTCATATCCAGAGGTTGTCTTTGGGAAATAGACGTATGAGTGCTGCCAGCATTGCTGCAGAGGTTGAAGGAGTGGGGCTGCATGAGTGCTGCTGGCCCTGGGGAGCTACAGTTCATTGAGGGAACCATGAATGCCAACATGTATTGTGACATACTGTAGCAGAACATGATCCCCTCCCTTCAGAGAATGGGCAGTATTCCGACATGATAATGACCACAAACACTCCTCCAAGACTACCACTGTCTAAATTAGCTGAGGGTAAAGGTGATGGACTGGCCAAGCATGTCTCCAGACCTAAACCCTGTTAAATATCTGTGGGGCATCCTCAAACAGAAAGTGTAGGAGCGCAAGGTCTCTAACATCCACCAGCTCCGTGATGTCGTCATGGAATAGAACTCCAGTGGCAACCTGTGAACCTCCGGTGAACTCCATGCCCAAGGGGGTTGTGGGCAGTGCTGGAAAATAATGGTGGCCATACAAAATATTGACACTTTGGGCCCAATTTGGACATTTTTACTTAGGGATGTACTCACTTTAGTTGCCAGCGGTTAAATTGTCATTAATGACAATTTGCCCAAGTTACCAAACAACATTTTTTCTGACATAACCCTAGTGGTATCCAGTCATGGACATCGATCTCTGAGATTTCCACCCCAATACAGGGGGTAGAATTTAGTTTGTGATGCTTACAGAATTGAAGCTCCAATGAAAGCTATGAGATCACAGTGAAATCTAAAGATTTTCTAGAGTAAGTGGGCGATATGAAGTGAAAATGAAATTAAAAAATTCAAGGGGCTGCATTTGTGGGGTGTCTTCCCGTACTGGTAGGATGATGAAATATGTTCTTCTCTGTTTAAAGGGATAAAAGAGCTAGACCAAGTGATTGTAGTGCTTTTCACCACACACATGTTCATCGGAGGATTCTTTGGGTTTATCCTGGACAACACCATTCCAGGTATGACAAAATACTTATTTTTTCAATTATCAAAGACTTATTATCAAACAAGACATAACATCATAATCAGCTAACCTAAGTCTTTTCTTGTCCAGGCACTGACCAAGAGCGAGGCATCAAGAGCTGGCAAGACAAGGTGCGAGGGGACAGCAAAAACATGTGTGACCAGTCATGCTATGATATCCCTTTCTGCAACAGTGTTTTGAAGCGGTTTAGATGTTTCCAGTACGTGCCCTTCCTCCCATCTTACAAGACCAACCAACAGGGGACATCCAAGTAATGCACAGATGCTGAGGCTAACCTTAAATAGGTAAACAGTATTTGGTGAGCATTGAAAAAAAGACAGTAAAAGAAGGAAAGAGCATAAAAAGTTAGCTTATTTTGTCACTAAAACAATGTTAGCACAAAAGTGGACAGAACATTATGTTGTTTAATTGCTTTTACATTATTTTTGTTGATAGAAAACATTACTGTGAGGTGATAGTGTTAACCACTGAGCCAATGAGATGTCATTCTGCTCCAGTTTCCTCCCACAGTCCAAAAACATGCATGTTTGTTGATTGGATAAAACAAAATCTAAACAGTAAAACTGGTATAACTGGTTGTTGTTTGCCTTTAATGGGTATACATACCACTTGTATGTTGCCTAGGGTCAACCAGCTATGAATTTAAGCTTCCAGCGTGGCTCTGACGGAATTAAAAACATAAATATATATTATGTATAATAATTAAATATAAATATATATAAATATAATAATTCACAGTGAATGAGATTCTGTTAAATATAAAATCTAAAACTCATATCATCTTTAGTACTTTAAGTTAAAATAACTCTGCCCTCGTATACATTAAATAAAAATGTTTTATTGAATTTATAACAAAGTTGTAAAAAACTGCTGTGTATCCTTACAGTTACAGTTCAACAAAATAAAACCTAATTTCTTAGTTAAAACATTTGTAGTCTGAACAAGCAAAGAGCAGCATGATACACTTCGGAAGAATCATCATTCCTCATGAAGAGCTTTCAAAGACATTAATTACACACTCCTTTAATTTGTGAAAGAAAGATTTTGAACATGAAACATTTAGTCAATTTAGAAAAACATATCTTTGGTGTGCAAAGCACTTTCTGCATGCAACAAATCTTTGCACTACCCATTTCAACATACCACTCATCTTTCTTTGGACAACAGCCAAGTAACTTTCTTATAAAAATAAAATGATTTATGCTCAATAAACGGATGCACGTTCTCCAACATTTCCTACCCCAGCTTTAATGTGTCATGACGCTGCTCTTAAGCCACTGGTCAGATGTTACAAATGTGTTGTAACCCATACTTTACTACCTCATCAAGAAAAATTACTTACAGAAACAGATAATTAATGTAATGCTTATTCATTAAAAAACATTATGTGATGTCTTTAAAAGAGCTGTTACAGTTTATTAATGTTATGAAGGTTACAGTTTAATACATTTCAGTCGGTGTTTTGTCACTGTATAGCAGTTTTTAAATATGATGTTGTTACAATTAAGAATGTATGTAATTTTACTACAATGTTGAATTGGTCTTGAACTGTGACAATAAAGTATTCTTTCTGGATTCCGTTCAATCAATTTTGAAATTAAATTAGATTTGGGTTGTTTTTATCACCACTTGTAAATGAAAAAAATGAAAATGAGCCAAACACTGTAACTTCACTCTTTATTTGGGAATAAAAACTAGCAAGTCATGAAAGCAGAGAAACCAAGGCACAGGTTTTAATATTAAAATGAACATTTTAAAGAGCTCTTTAGCTGTGAAATTGAGGAAACGATTTCCCTTGCAAATTTAAAGAAAAAAATGAATTACTTGGTTTATGTACTCCTGAGGGAAATATCTGTCTCTTTAGCAGATAAATGCTCCAGAATGTTCACCAGCTAGTAGCTAACTGTGTGTTTACTGTTCGGCGCTGAGCAAGTTGTGTATAGTGGGGTATTACAGGTTTTTCACTGAAAACAGTTGCCTGCTTTTTATCACCACTTGTAAATGAAAAAAAATGAAAATGAGCCAAACAGCTAAACAGTGAGCGATTTGATATGTTATTCTTAAAGTATTGATTGATGGCTTTAATATTTCAGGTTATCTTGATTTAACATTGTATAGAATAACTTAATGTGATGTGTGCAAAGCAGTTTCGTAGATGGAAGTACTTGTATAGCCTGTGGTGTAATGAGTGTATTTGATTTCTCTCAACAACTTGATCCCTGCCTGAACCTCTCTTTTATAGGCGAGTACTTCCGCCTACTTAGCACCCAACACACCCAGTGAAATAATTCATCTGACTCTCACAAAGATGCACAGACAAATTATGATAATTGTGTCATTACCATTTTAGGACCATAATTACCAGTGCTGGGCAGGTTACTTCCAAAATGTAATACATTATAGATTACCGGTTACTGTTATTTGAGAGTTATTGGTTATATTACAATATTACTGTCTCTGAATTGTAATGCTTTACACTATTTTTGCGTTACTTTTGAGTTACTTTCACTGCTATTTAATGGGCTGTCACATTCTGCCTGTCAGCCATGTCTAGTTTGCACTCTGTGTTTTGATTTTGGTTTCTCTGGGTTTTGATGTCATGTCTTAGTGTTACTCCTGGTCTGTGTACTTCTGTGTAGGGTGTTGTTTTACCCATGTCTGCTCTGAGTTCTGTCTGTGTTCCTTGTTGGTGGTAGTTTATTTGTGATCTGTTTGTGATCTTGTGTCTGTTACCCCAGTAATTCCTCTACTTGCTTGTCCACTAAATACTTTTGAGTTCCAGTTAATGTATGGTCTTGTGTTTTGCATCTGTAAGTGTCTCTCTGTTTTCCCTGCTGTCTCTCTGCCTGCCTTGTTAGCCCTGATCCCTGTCACCTGTGTTGCTCCCGCCCTGCTCCTTAGTCCCTGGTGTATATATGTTTGGTGTTTCTCTTTAGTCTGCGTCTGGTCATTGTAGTGTTCACACTCAGTCGTGTCTTGTGTTTGGAGTGTTCTGCCTGTTCCTCAGCTGTTAAGTCTGTTGGATTTTGAACGCCTCTACTGCATGTAGGCCTGAGATCCTGCTTTTTGTTGGTATTAAATCCCTGAACGGAATCTCTGCTCAAGTGTCTTGCGTTTTGCCTCTCACCTCCTCTTCACTCACCCACGAAAACCGTGACGTGGGCGCATTATTCTGTAAGATGTGTTGCATAGGCGGGTTCAAGTGATGTGCAGTTATATCCGCGGATCGGGTGGGTCTTTTTAACCTTCTGATTAACAGCGGGGGAGGAGGGGGGTGAAATAGATTGTTAAGAAAGACAGTGTGCGCATTTATGCACAAGGTACAGCAGCATAATGTCATTGATCATTCGAATCTCCCGACACTCTGACAGGATCGGTCAGGATGAACGGTTAGCGGTCTCTGTGATCAGGAAAGTAATTCATTAAAGCATAAACACATAGCCTATAGATGTCGATTTAGGCATGTTCCATCAGGGGAGCTACCCTCTTGTTAAGAGGAGCCGAGCTCCCCCCGTAGTTTGCATCCTGCTTACAATCGGATTCCCGCAACAGGAAATAATGTTGCTTGTTTACTCATGGATTTGTTTTTCTGGTGCCTAATTTTTCTCTGTGGTGGTGAATTATTAAAAAAACAAAAAACAAAACACCACTTAAGTTTGGGTTAAAATGCGTTGTCATCACTGAGATTGTAAGCGGTATAAAATTACCAATTTTATTTTAGTAATGCATTGTATTACTACTTTACAGCAAAAAGCCATATATTACTATAATTGCGTTTTGTAACGCGTTACTCCCAACACTGATAATTACACTATGTTAAACAAATATATATGCTGCTATGATACTGTTTAAGTGATGAAGAATAAAAGTGAATGGAGGGAGTGCGTAAACAGAATATTTGTTTTGCTATCCATCTGAGAGATAAAGTCAAACCAGTTTGTAAATCACAATGACATTACCAAGAACATAAATATTACCACCACTCCAGACTGTACTTTGCTCTCTCATTCTTCTGTGTTCAGCTCTTTAAGCACAAGGAGCTGATATTGATCAGATGTCAGCATCCTGACACCTAAATGCCCTCACTGTTTTCTATAGCAGGCACAATTGCACACTCATCCCAACAAGCTTCAGCCTAGTTATTTTGGAGGAGGACCAACTGGATATTCAGGCAGCTCTGTGTGGTTACTTGGTACCACCCTAGTTCAAATGACATTGTTCTGATTGCCATTTAAAATTTAACAAAACAAAAGGTTTAAACAATCTAGAATTTACCCCAATTGTGGTGAAGAGAATTATTATTGAAAACATTAGAGACTACATTAGGCAAGACCCCAACACTGCTGAAGGAACAAAATATTGCACTGCAGCTTTCTGAGGTCAGACAACCTTTATATTATCTAAGGGGTCATCATGACATTAGTTACTGTGGTATAAAGGGGGGTGGGGTTTTGTTGCTTTTATTGGCACGATTTGGGATCAGTTATATCAAAAGTTGATTGTTTAAAATTGATATTATTTCAGAAGATTCTTTAGACTGTGTCTACTCAGGAGTCTGATTTCACTGCTTTGAGCTGCTTGTGTCTGGTGAATGGTGAGGACTTGTAATGCATGTTATAAGCTAACAACAATCATTGCCAATCATTTTCCAATTGAAAACAGGCTTTGAAGGATTATTCTGAGTATAAATGAGAACTTTGTTTGTCTGTTGAGTAAGAAAATGTGTTAACTATATGAATGTTTGGGTGCACCTACACTAATGCAATGTGACGTAACACGCTTTGTCTACTTGCCGCACAGCATCTTATCCTGTTTTACAGTTCACATAGTGGCTGAGGAGAAGGTTAATTGGGTTCACAGAAAAGCTAAGATTAGGCTTCTAGTCGTAAAGCTTAATGTGATGTCTTGCCAATGGAGACCCTTACAAGTAATAAACAGTTGTCTATATATATATTTGTCTGAGCTGCATTGATGCATGAGTACATCCATGTGTTTTGGCATGTCCAAATTTTTTGTTTAAAAACAAACTTTGAAGTTTGACTGATTAGATTTTTTGTCTTGCTCTTCATTTCTCACTGATAATAAAAAATCTTGAAAATCTCTTCCTTTCTTGGGATTTGGGTCTAGTATATCCGACAGTACAGATTCTTCTCAAGTGCCTTTTCTCATGTAGACATTTTGGGTGATTAAAAGGTCTCTGCAGTCTTAAGTATCCTGATCAGGCACATCATATTGCAACAAAGGTCATAGATTCAATCCCATGTGGTATTTACTTAATATCTGTGCTATGATATTGTGCACATGCTTAGGATCAAACTGATCCTAAGCATGTGCACAGCACCTTCAACATAAAGTGGGTACTGAGGTTAAGCTGGTGTTCCTATGAAATAATAGAATTAATCATAAATTTAAATATCTCAAAACTACAGGTCAAATGTCAGGCAAAATACATCTCTTTAAGAAAATGGCAACTCAAACGTTGCATAGACTGCTTCAAGTGCCAACATTTTATTGGGCAGCTAACTACAAGCACTTAAAGCATCCGTTTTGGATTAAAGACAATAGTAACAACTAACCATAGTGGCTGCAAATAAAAAAGCCCCATGTTAAGGAATGTCACTTGTAGCTTTATTGCATTTTAAATGACAAACGTGCACTGGATTGTTATGTTTACTTTCAATATGATTACATATTGTACATTAAAGCATACAAAACTTGAAAAGTTAGCATATCGTGCAAAAGTTCATTCGTTTCAGTAATTCAGCTTAATAGGTGAAATATATTATATAGACTCATTTCATGCAAAGTGAGATTTCAAGCCTTTATTTGATATAACTGATGATTATTGCGTACAGCTTATGAAAACCCCAAATTCAAAATCTCAGAAAAATATTACACGAAATCAATTAAAAAAAAAAAAAAAAAAAAGCCCTCTGAAAAGTATAAACATGCATATGTACTCAGTACTTGGTTTGGGCCCCTTTTGCATGAAGTACTGCCTCAATGCGGCATAGATGCTATCAGCCTGTGGCATTGCTGAGGTGTTATGGAAGACCAGGATGCTTCAGCTCTTCTGCATTGTTTGGTCTCATGTCTTTCATCTTTCTCTTGTCAATGGGTTCAGGTCAGGCGAGTTTGCTGGCCAATCAAGCACAGTAATCCCATGGTCATTGAACCAGGTTTTGGTACTTTTGGCAGTGTAGGCAGGTGCCAAGTCCTGCTGGAAAATGAAGTCAGCATCTCCATAAAGCTCGTCTGCTGAAGGAAGCATAAAGTGCTCTAAAATGTCCTGGTAGACGGCTGCGCTGACTCTGGACTTAATAAAACACAGTGGACCAACACCAGCAAATGACATGGCTCCCCAAACCAACACGGACTGTGGAAACTTCACACTGGACTTCAAGCATCTTGGATTGTGTGCCTCTCCGTTCTTCTTCCAGACTCTGGGACCTTGGGTTCCAAATAAGATGCAACATTTGCTCTCATCAGAAGAGAGGACTTTGGACCACTGAGAAACAGACCAGTTCTTTTTTTCTTTAGCCCAGTTAAGACGCTTCTGACGTTGTTTGTTGTTCAGGAGCGGCTTGACAAGAGGAACACGACATTTGAAGCCCATGTCCAGGACCCGTCTGTGTGTGGTGGCTCTTGATGCAGTAACTCCAGCCTCAGTCCACTCCTTGTGAAGCTCCCCCACACATTTGAATGGCCTTTTCCTGACAATCCTCTCCAGGCTACAGTCATCCCTGTTTCTTGTGCACCTTTTTCTTCCACACTTTTCCCTTCCACTTAACTTTCTATTAATGTGCCTTGATTCAGCACTTTGAGAACATCCAACTTCTTTTGCAATTACTTTTTGAGGCTTTCCCTCCTTGTGGAGGGTGTCAGTGATGGTTTTCTGCACAACTGTCAGGTCAGCAGTCTTCCCCATGATTATGAATTCCACTGAACCAGAATGAGAGACCAATTAAAGGCTCAGGAACCCTTTGCAGGTGTTTTGGATTAATTAGCTGATTAGAGTGTGACACTTTGAGCCTACAATACTGAACCTTTTCACAATATTCTAGTTTTCTGAGATTTTGAAAGCTGTAAGCCATAATCATCGAAATTATATTAATTAAAGGCTTGAAATATCTCACTTTGCACGTAATGAGTCTATATAATATATTAGTTTCACCTTTTAAGTTGAATTACTGAAATAAATGAACTTTTGCACGATATGCTAATTTTTCGAGTTTCACCTCTAGATACCAACCGCTTCTGTGACTTAGCAGGTATAAATGGGGTCACACACAGTAAGTACCATATGTGACAGCCATGTGGCTGGGATAAGTGCCAAGTTTATCACAGAGACCATCACCCAGTAATGGATCAAGCTAGATGCAGTTTCTGAAATATAAGATGGTTGTTTAGCCTCGCAACTTGGTTGGCACAAATCTAGGAATACTAAATCTTGATCAGGATTTGTAGTATCGACAGATGTGTGTCCATTAAGTGAAGAGCCACAATGTTCTGAACATTAGGTATTAGAGAAAGTCTGTCACGGCATTATCTGCCTTGGGTTTAATCATGCACTGGAAACGTGACTTCTTGGATGTGTGCCACCTCTGAGCTGAAGGTTTTGGATTTCTGGATGGAGAAGTAAAAGGTCTCTACTAAACTAAACACGCCAACTCCACACATAGAATCTTATCATTACTAATTGAGAAAATCGGCTTCAGTTGTTTCATTCAGTGTTATAAATATTATTATTATATTAACTATGACAAAAACTAATCTTAATTTTAGGAATACTCCCTACTCTTTTTTCACCTAAAGTTATGAGACTTCTTTATTTTGTTATAGCTTGTTGACTTTCATAACAGACACAGGGTGCTGGATGGAATTGTTTAGAATTTGGTGAGCTATTTGGGGTTGCAAGAAAATCAGGTAATTGTGTTACTTCCTGATTTACATTGGAAATGTGTTTACTTATTGCCTTGCACCTCTCATGCACTTTGCCCCACTAATTCACTGAAATACTTTAAGATCTGGCTGGTTTCAATCCCAACAAAGTAAAAGTATACTCACGGTTAATTTCTAGTCAGTAAACATAGTACTATTCTAAATTTCTATTGGAATTGGAAAAATGTTTTCTACACATCATATTTTACACTAACTATACTTTCCAATACTGTATAAACATATAAAAAGAGTAATATGAATTATGTTTAATTCATGTATGTGTATGATATGTGCACTTATTTCAAAATAAATCTGTTGTTGAAATGTTAGCCTGCTGTTCAAAAAAATCTCTATACACTTTGTACAATATACAGTATGTTATGGTTTTACAGCACTGTGTAACAAACCCTGTCTCCTACAAATTAGATTTATATGGAGAAAATGTAATGCAGTTTGGATTACAATTACAATTACCCTTCGCTAAGCCACGCCCTGAACACGCGGCTGGCCAATCACAGCGAAGTATAGGTCTCCCTCTAACTGAGGTCCGACACTTTCATGGCTGTGCTCCATTGACTAAAATGCAAAAGGAGTTGTTTTCTAGCTTTCTTTTGCCGTATTTTGCCAAGATTTGGTCAAACGCTGTTCCTGGGCACTTGTAATAGTTACAGTAGTCGCAACCCAGAGAGGTTGAAAGGAGAAATACAATTTATTCCCTTTCCAAAACCTAAAACAAATCCAGAATAATGTAGGCTGTGGATTATGTAATGTTAGTTAGCTAATGCTAGCTTCTTTTTTTTTTACTGCTGAATGTAACATTATATAGCCCTACTGTTGTGTTTTTTAATGATTGTAATAGTGAACAGAGACCTACCCAGCTGTACAGAAACAATGTTGATCCTTTTTCAGGTCAGTTTGACAGCCTGAATACAACCTTCAAATGCACAATGCAAATGCAAAACAGTCTGCTTCTTTTTGAGATAATTTTTCCCAAATATTAGACAATATTTCTCCAGAGAGTGCAGTAATAAACGCTGGCAGCGCCGTAATAAAAGTCGGTCAGACAAACTGTTGGACCTAGCAACAGTAACTACGGGGGGCGTGGCTCAGCAGAGGGTCACTTTGAAAGTCCATTGCTCACTGGCTCTGAATACACATACAGTCAAACCATGGGTCACAGGAGGGGTGGGATGTTGATCAACCTGCAAATCACCCACCCAAACAAGCAAAATAGTATTGGGGAAGATGTCGGTCTTAGAAACATCTATAAAATTGCAAAGTAGTCGCTTGGCCCTGTGGGGTTGTTCTTTCCTCAGGTAAACAGGAGACCGTGAGTTAATGGCAGGCGCTGATACCTGTTCAGAAAAAAACCCAAGAAAACTGGACTCTGATGGTAACTTGTATTAACAAGCTAGAAAAAAAAGGTAATGCCCTGGCAGTGGCAAATAGCTTTGGTTTTATATTTTATTTGATTACATTAATGATTAAGTTGAGATTTATAAGAAATATTTTATTGCTAGTGTGTAAAGGAAATACTGCTGGTAAAAAGCACCTTAAATAAAATTTTTGATATTAACAATGAGTTAAATGACTGTGTGGTGAAAATGGTTCCTCGCAGTGAAAACTTATGGTGGCTGATCTTCCCAGCTTTGAAGCTCTGAGTTTTTTAAAACTTTTCTGGCTTTATTTATTTGATTCACATTTACTGTATGATTTAGTCTGACTGCTTTCACAAAGCTTATTTTCCAGGCAGCTGTTTTAAATATGCAAGTGGTGATGAACACACCTGTACACTGTAGCAGCTAGAAGCTAAAGACCTATATATTTTTTTTTTCTTGTGGAGGTTATGGAGACCAAACTACAGAGAGAAATAGGAGATGAATATTGTACTTTCATCAAGTGGACAGAAAATGACTCTAAATAGAAGCTAATGTTTAAGACAATCAAAATAAAATAATTTTGTTAGGTTGATTTAAAAAAAAAAAAAACCCCACAAGGTTAGATTTCCTTGAAAACATTGAGGCCATTTAGTTTTAGATTAACATAATTTAGGAGTTTTTGCAATGGTTGAAATGCCCAGTACAGTGAATATTTTATTCCCCACCTCCCTGGCTTCCCCTGTGTGGTGCTTTGTTAACTATTGTTGCTTGACCTCTATTAAAATACCGCAGTGTATTTCAAAAGTTTAAATCTGTCATGTTTACTAACAATCACCATTATAAAAGCTGACAGCACTGTATACCATGGTTACACAGACTCCTTGAGATAAACAGTGCATGAGAAACTCTGAGCTGGTGCCAATATGTAAGGAAAACAGAAAAGGAGTGACTGATCTATTCTGAAGAACATATTTTGAAAGTTGTTGCGGTATGTGCAATTTTTTAATGAGTGATGCTACTACCAACCCGCAGCTGAGTGTGAAAACAAACATGACTCTGATCCTGGGAACTAAATTGAAGCGTAACCTTACAAGCCAATTACTGAAACATTTCACAATAGCCTTTCCATGACAGGCATGCTGATTGTTAAGACATGGCATGGCATGTGCCAGCCTGCTTCAGGAAAGTCATAGTGCCTTGGTTGTCCCACCTCAAATCCAGGAAACATGGCCCTTCACTTCAGACACCAGCACCTGTGTTACAAACCTTCAGTAGAAAGTCCAGGGGAGGAGGAGGTTAGTGACAATAATAAACTCATTCCAGGTTGAAGGAAGCAAGGAGACAGCTTTATGAGTATAGTATATATTTTTACAGTATTAAGTAACCAAGGTACTCTGAAAAAGGTATAACAAAAAACAACTTCCCAAAAACAAAGAGGAAGCGCCCAGTTCAGGATACAGTTGAGACAACACGCCAGCAAACTAAAAGGTAGCTCACAGGAAGACAAATGCCACAAAGGAGAAATTAATACAATAATAAATACCACCCTCCCTCCACTGAGGGAGTAAACCCCAACACAAGGTTCAGACTTGATCTACACCACTGCAGTGTCACCCAGCTCTGGTAAGCTGTCTGTCTATAGGTCCACTCTCCACACTCAGTCTGCCTGCTCTCTGCCCCTTATACCAGCTGCGCTCCTGCTGATTGCAAACTGGGAACAGGTGTGCACACTAGCCTCCTGGCTGTAACATGCAGAGGGGGAAGGGCAGGACCTGCAGAAGACAGACAAGCAGCTGTGCACCTGGGCAGACACACATACGGCTTAAGGGCCGTAACAACCTGGACTCCTCAGGAACCTATGCCAGGATCCTGTGGATTTCAGCTCCACCTTCAACACCATCATCCCGGCTCTGCAGCAGGACAAGTTCTCCCACCTGACTGTGCCCTACTCCACCTTCAGGTGGATCACAGACTTCCTGTCTGACAGGAGGCAGCATGTGAAGCTGGGAAAACATGTCTCTGACACCCAGACCATCAGTACTGGTTCCCCTCAAGGCTTTGTTCTTTCCCCTCTGCTCTTTTCCCTGTACACAAACAACTGCACCTCCAGTTACCAGTCTGTCAAACTTCTGAAGTTTGCGGGTGACACCACCTTCATTGGGCTCATCTCTGATGACAGTGTGTGCATCTGGGGACCTGGTGCAGACAGAACAAACTGGAAGTCAGTGCTCTAAAGACAATGGAGATGGTTGGGGATTTCAGGAAGAATCCAGCTCCACCCACCCCCATCACCATGTCTGAATCCACACAGTTGTCAACGTGGAGTCCTTCTGCTTCCTGGGCACCGTCATCTCCCAGGACCTCAAGTGGGAGCTCAACATCAACTCCCTCACCAAGAAAGCTCAGCAGAGGATGTACTTCAGTGTAGGAAATACAACTTGCCAGAGACAATGATGGTGCACTTCTACACTGCAATCAAGGAGTCCGTCCTCACCTCCTCCATCACCATCTGGAATGCTGCTGCCACTGCCAGGGACAAGGGCAGGCTGCAGCTTGTCATTTGCTCTGCATAGAAGGTGTTAAATTGTCACATGTAAACCTGATTCTGATGTAAATCTCATTTAAAGATTTTGCCATATTGCACATATTCTTCATTACTATTCTCTTAAAATTGTTAACACCTTGTCATGTCAATATTTTAATCTTTACATAATATTTTGTGTTTATTGTTATACACCAAGTCACCAAAGCAAATTTCATTTGTGCAAACCTACTTGGCAATAAAGCTGATTCTGACTTATCAAATATTATTCTTATTTCTTCATACCCTTTTTTTAAAAAGGTTCTTTATTTGTCACATACTCATAGCGAAATTCATCCTCTGCATTTAACCCATCCCTGAAGGGAACAGTGGGCGGCCACTGTACAATGCCCAGGGACCAACTGCAGATTGCTATGCAGTTTCTGGTCAAATGGCACTGACTAGAGAACCTACCTAACATGTTTTTGATGGTAGGGGAAACCGGAGCACCCACGCAGACACGGGGAGAACATGCAAACTCTAAACAGAAAGGCCGGGACGCCACCTTGCTATCCACTAGGACACTGTGCTGCCCCATTGTTTTTTTTTTTTTTTACTCCAGGTTATAACTCTAACCTTGAAGGGTCATCAGAAATACGTTACATAGCATTTATCAATGTCAAATTATAGGCTACATGATACAACCATGATTAAATGAGCACACAGTAAAGAAATTTGCTCTCACGTTGTATAAAGAAAATGTCACCACATACACACCGATATTCTTTCAGTAAATTGTCATTGGCTATCACAAGCACAGTGGCAGCAGAAAGTAATTCAATAATGTGTAGCCCATGAGACTTCTAAACATTTGTACAATTGTTAGAGCATAATCACATTAACTGTGCAATCCATTAAGTGCGCCATTTTGACAAAAGCATATTGTGTGGCTGAACTTTGTTTAAACTCTCTGAACTATTTTATTAGAACTATTACGTTTGGCTTGGTTCACAAAATGTAAGCAAACAGGATACTGACTGCAATTCACTTAATGGCCAGAGGAGTCATTATTAACAAAGGGTTTTCTGAAAGTTACATATATTACCTTTAACAAATATTGCACCGCCTAAGATTTCAAAATTACAGTAGGCCATATTGCAATTTCAATACATTTGCAAATAATTGTTCAGCCTGAGGAACTGGGAAAATGAGAGACACTGGGAACATTAGTTGTGGGTACCTGAGAAGCATTTTACGCACCCAAACTGGGGGCTACAACCTGAGGCAACAAAAGTGCATTTGTGTGCATGGGGAGTTTGTGCTTCGGAGACTGTGTGAGGGAACTGCAATGCTTTATGGGACTGGACCCCTGAACAGAACATGGTAGATGCCTCTTGGGCTGCAATAGATGATAGGCAGCAATGTCTCCTTGCTGCTGGAGCCCCTCTCCATTCAGTTCAAAACCTAGGAGAAGCGTGGTTTCTTCCTGAATCCCTCTGGAGGCCTGTTGGCGGGCCTTTGCTCCAAGCCGAGAGGCGTGGTGCTTCACCGGCTGGTTTGCGACTTCAGCAACTGGGAGCCCAAACTTGTGTGCGCTGCTGCCTTCTTGAGGGAATGACACAGCTGCACAGGTTGTTGAAAGTTGACTTCCAGAAAAAACTCTCAAAAATAGAGTTACTCTGCAATTGATGTGAAGAACATTAAATTTTGATCACTGAACAAAACAGCATCTGTGCTATGTTACAATTAAGTTCATCATACTTGTACACTGTCCTCTGTATGTGCTGTTTAATTCTTTTATGGAGTCTTTGTTAAGTTTTATTAGGATCTGTAAAAAACATTTGTGAAACTGCACCATAGGGTCAATGGTATAAATGTAAATGATTGTTGCTGCAAAAATTTCAGGTAATTTGATTAGACTCCCAGTAACACACTCTTTAATTGGCTTCCATCCTGGTGGAGATTTAACTTCCCTGGGGATGTGGAACTAAAAGCTGTTTGAGATCTTTTGTCTAACAGCTTTTCTTAATAAAATGCAGTTTGGCCTGGTATCAACTGAGAATGTGATAGGTGCTGTTCTCTGGTTTCTAACTCCTTCTTGTTGCTTTCTAAGATATAGTTTTGGAGGTAAGTAACAATGACAGTAACACTGCCTGTGGTAGATCAGAAGGTTGGTGGTTCAATCCCAGGCTCCTCCAGTCTGCATGTCAAAGTGTCCTTGAGCAAGACACTTAGCCCCAAATTGTGTCAGTGTATTAGTTCCTGTTTCTTTTGTAACATTGTACTCACTGTCATCAGTGTATGAATGTGTGTGAATAGGGTAAATGTCAGATGAGTGGTCAGGAGACTAGAACAGCGCTATACACGTTCAGTCCATTTACATTTGCTTTATAAAAAGGGTAACTAATGAGTGTGAATATGTGTAACGGCTATAGCAGAATCAATGTCAGCCATAAATAGTACCAACAATTAGATTTGATCTGATGAACATTTGAAAGATTATAACTTTAAAGCTGCATTCTACATCAGCAGCTTTGTGACATACAAGGTTAATAATAAAGTATTGCAACAAAAGATCAAAATGTTTTAATTAATTGAAAATTATTTAATTTATTTCAACAAATTTCCACCTTCTTTCTGTCAGTAGTGTTATAGCTATTGATGATTATTGATTATTTCATAGCTTTTTTATTAGAAATGTACTACATATTTTTACTGTAAATAAATTACAATGGTCATGTACACTGGCTGACTGATTGTCAAGGAATCCACCATCAGAATAATTCCATAGAACATTTCCTGGAACAGGATCCATATCTGATTTCTTGCAGTCAGTCTGCCAGACACATTAGCATGTGATTCAGAGGAAACTGGCAGGTAAAACATTAAATCATTAACAAAGGCATGACATGCATTGCAATTCACTGGAGCCAGGAGTAATTAGATAAAGAGGATCACTAGAATTTCTGTGGGAGAACACTTTATTAGGGCTATAATGCAAGAAATGCAGCTGTAAGTACTTTTAGAACGCCACAATTCATGGATGGAAAATAAAACCCACTTTATAATAACAAAAAAATAAGATAAAAAGTATAAATAAAAATAGACTAAACAGAATGCATAACATGAGATGGAAAATAAAATCTGAATGATTATAAAAATAAAGTTATACAAAGAAAAGAACATACATAGAATGCATAAAATCAAGTAAAATACAGCATTTTGCAAGTGCACAAGAGTTTCCGGCCTGTATCAGAAAAGTCATAACTAGTTAAAGGCTAAAGTAATGTTCAAGGAAAGAAGGTCAGTCAGAAAATTCAGAAAACATTACCACCTGTACTGTGTCACAAACCTATCCTAATCTTCAAATCTGTGTCTTCAGCTTTTATGCAATGCAGTATTGACACTCAGGTTTGCTTTTTACCTGGCAAGGAAAACATCCAATACTTGGATCCATGTATGACGATGATTCATAATGAAGTTTATGGGGCCATGCAAATTATGGGAGTTGCCTAGCAGAAACAACAAAATGGGAGGGTGCTGGGACATGGCCATGAAAAAATGGGAGAAACCTGGGGAAAATATAATCATTGTGGTCAGTACCCATAATGACAGACCTCTCATAAAAAAAACCTTCCTGGACTCAGGTGGTTTTGGTCCTGTAAATCCCATTATTTTGTAAATTTTTTGTCTAATGGTTACCAGGATACCTCAATAATAATGACACTTTTATTCTTTCAATACACAATGATAGTATTATGACAGTTTCTGCTTCTCACACCACCAGTTCCAGATAAATTTAATGAACAAACTATATTACATCTTTGCATATCATAAAACACAGCCAAAAAGTGTTTTGACACTGGTTTTCAGTAACTAACTTTGTTCACTAGACAAACTGTGTTTGAGTTATTGCCTATTTGAAATGGTTCACCATGGACTATTTATTTATCAACATGCATTTACTGTTTCATTGTATAGCAGACAGAGAGATGGTAGTGGATTTCAGGAACAGGCCATCTCGACTCACCCCCATCACCCTGTATGACTTCTTATGCTTCCTGGGCACCACCATCTCTCAGGACCTCAAATGGGAGCTGAACATCACCTTCCTCACCAAGAAAGCCCAGCAGAGGAAGTACTTCAGAAAATCAGCCTGCCAAAGACAATGATGGTGCACTTCTACACTGCCATTATTGATTATCTCCTTCATCACCATCTGGTAGGCTGATGCCACTGTCAAGGACAAAAGCAGGCTGCAGTGTATTATGCGCTCCACAGAGAGGGGGACCTCATGCCACAAGATAAGTTTCTTCCCATCTGCATCTGGCCTCCTCAACAAGGCCTTGGATCCCCTCTGTCACTGACTGTCATGCCCCCCTTTTACAGTACATACTGTAAATGTTTGCACACAAATCTGATGCATATGTAAATAACTGCCATACTGGACATAGTCTTATATATACTAATATATATAATTGTTTAATATTTTGTATATCTTGTCAATTTCATATTCTCATATTTACATAGGTTACAACCCATTGTTAGTCATCAGTGCATGGTTCTAGGTGCCTAGAGGTGTGTGATCCAAAAATCAATAGTGATAAATGCAAGGTATAAAAAAGGGTGGATCTTAAATTCAGGTGAAGTGATGTCACAGGGGACAAGGTCAGTGAGAAAATTAAAATAACATTACCAACTGTTCTGTGTCACAAACCGATCTGAAGTACAATTATTACTACTAATCTTCAAATCTGTGTCTTTAGCTTTTATGCAATGCAGCATTGTTGGATATGGGAGATCACTTTAGGTTTGCTTTTTACTTTGTTCTGTTTAAGTGTGTGTGTGGCAAGAAAAAACATCTATGTACTATAATACTTTTGATAAAGATAAAATGAAGAAATAAATATCATCATTATAGCCCTTGGAGAAAAGGAAAATAAAAAACAGTTGTGTGTATTAGGTGTCCTGGTCTGAATGTGGAGATTGGCCTCAACTGGAATTCACAGCCTGAATTATTACACCAGACCAACTCTGTCAAAAGCTGTGTGAGTAAAAGTGTATGAGGTAAAACAGTCTCTGTTCACAGGCTAGACAGAAGTCAGATTTCTCCCTTTTCTTTCTTGAAGTATCACAAATTCCGCTTTTAAATTCATTTAATATTTTAGTAACATCCAAAGGACTAATATATACATGAGTAACTATAATTTTTGACCATCCATGGTCACCAAAAAGCACACAGAAATAACCGGCACTCTAACAACACACACACATAAACCACGTGGCTTGCTGTATAACTATAGTCATTTGATTAAGAACCATTGCATGATGGGTAAGAGGCCCAGTGTGAACATGGTGTGTGTGAGGCCCTGATTATTGATTATTATTATGTGTACACCAATCGCAGTACAACACTCTTACTTCAGCTAGTTCCAGTTTAGACGCATAGCATAATATCATATGAATAAGTTTGAAGTGTTATGACAAAACATTTAAAAAAAAAAAGCAATTATGACAGTGACAGTGATATATATAAACAAATAGAATTAGACTTTGTGCCGACAGCATGTTTCTAGTTTTTTTTTGTTTTTTTTGAGCTTGCACACTTATACTTGTTGCATACTCTGTATGTTAGCTGTCATGTTGCCATATTTTATGGCAGCATTATGGCCGAAATATTTGTAACTTAAATTACCAACACAGACTCACAAACCCAGAATACTGCATTTACTTATGTAATAATAAAATATTAAAGGTCCACCTTTGAAAATTTGTTATGACCTGGCTCCAAAGGCCACAACAAAAGGGAGACACACCATGGTGAATTTTAACAAAATATGTTTATTAAACCAAAATTAACCAAATTAAAGAGAGAGGAAAAGGGTCATTCGCAGTGAGCTGCACTGGCAGCCAGTGCAAGAAATAATAACTATCAACTACAACAACAGAAATCACTGTGGAGTGAAACAGATGATGGCAAGTTAGCAGAGAGGTCGGTTCGTCTTCAGCCCAGCAGCGACCTCTCCCTAAGAGTGAGAATAAAATGTTAAATACAGGGCAATTAGCCCAGTTGCCCAGAGTTCTTGCAATCAGCTCTTCCTCTACAAGGAAGAGAGAGAGGCCACACCCACACATGACCCCACAGGGCATCACAAAATTAAACTTTAAATCAAGGCCAGATGTTATTGTATAAATAAGTAATTGCTAAGAACTTTTAATTCATGCCTTTAAAAGAAATCTTTATGCAGTCCCAGCTTAGCCTTTATCAGCAAATGCCTAAATCCTGAAATGGTTGGAAATGCACTAACTCACACTAGACGTTACTTTTTGTTATTTTAACACCTGCTGAATCATTAGCAGCTCTGGCTCAATATCAATATCAATTTATTTATATAGCACACTTAAGACAACCATGGTTCACCAAAGTGCTTTACAGGTTAAAATTAAAACATAAAACATTAGAACAAACAGTATATGCATAGTGATATTAAAATCGTCAGGAATAATAACTGACTTAACTCAAAGGAAATGCCAAAGAAAATAGATGTGTTTTTAACAGTGATTTTGTGTTGAAGTGGACTGGCAGGTTGTTCTACAGGTTAGGGGCAGCTACACCAAAGACTTGATCGCCTCTGGATGTAAGTCTGCTTCTGGGTACATCCAGGAGGAGGAGATGGGCAGATCTCACCACTCTAGCTGGAGTGTGAAAGCAAAAAAGCTCAGGAAGCCAGTGGAGGCAGCGCAACACAGGTGTGATGTGGTCCCTCTTTTTCTTTCCTGTCAGGAGGTGGGCAGCAGCATTTTGGACTAACTACAGGCCTTGAATGGATGACTTGTCTAAGCCCACACATAAGGTGTTACAATAGTCAAGATGGGAAGTTATGAAGGCGTTAATGACCCTCTCTAAATCTTTAGGAGGGAGATAGGCCTTTTGTTATGATCCTGGGGTCATATTTGGTATGTATTTATCACTCATCCTGCACTGTCAGTTGTCACCTCCCTTACAATGTGTGTATACAGGTAATGGAGTACTGGTGGGCACACTGGATTGGTAGTGCAGAGCTGATTGCTGCCTCCTGATTGGTCGCCTGGATGACAGCAGCCATTTTATGCCCCACTGACAGGACTCTCTTCTCTCTTTCTCTGCCATTCCCAACCTGAGCCTTTGTACTGTGTGTCATGTCTGTGTTTCTTGTGAGTAGAGAACTGTTGATCAGAACTGATCATACGAGACTTTGTAAGTGAACCTGTGTAGTGAAGACATTGAACTTTAAATAGCTTAACTTTGTAATTCTGATTATTGTCGTTGACAACCTTGTTTTGTTGGCTTTAGCCATTTTGTTTGTTATATACAGATTTTCTTTGTGTAGCTTTGTTGTGTCAGCTACAAGCAGTTAGTAGGAGTGAGAAGCCCTTTTTGTTTGCACCCCTTTTCTCCTGGAATTAGAAACCTAGTTTAGAGCTTTGTCTTTTCTTTACTTTTTGGTTTAGGAAGGTTTTAGGTTTCTTAGAGTGTTTTAGTTGTTGTTTTGGGTATTGCTCATCTCTGAAGCTAATAAAAACTGCTAAATTGTATTTCTTGTGTTTTGGCCTTGCTTGGGAATGGGAAGAGTGGAAAGCCATACCTTTATGTTGCATCCAGCATACCCCTAGACCTTAGGACGTAACACTTTCCCTTGGCTATAGTTCTCAACTGAAAGAAGAAAGATCTAACAGCAGCAGATATCTGTTTATCAAATTTAAATGCACTGTCCAATACAACACCAAGATTCCTCACAGTTTAGCGATTATTTGAAGTTAAAGGGCAAAGAGAACCTACATCAAGCAGTTCAGGGTGTCCAAACACTATGACGTCTGTCTGGTCTCCGTTTAGGCTGAGGAAGTTAAGGTTCATCCATGTTTTGATGTCCTTCATACGGTCAAGCAGGGGCTGCAGTTAGCCCTTTTTTTACACTCAGGGGCAAATAAATTTGTATACTGGAGACTCGTACTCAAAAATGGAGGCCAGGGGCAGAATATATAAAGAAATTTAAGATGGGGCCTAGGACAGAACCTTGAGGGACACCACAGGTAAATGGGGCTGTGTCAGAGGAATAATCACCGAGGTGGACAGAGAAACTCCTATCTGTTAGGTAGGATCGAAACCACCTAAGTGCGGTACCTTTAATTCCTACAGTTAAAATCAAGTCATTAAAAACTCTTAAAAGTGCAGTTTCAGTGTGAAGGGGTTTGAAACTGGACTCACAAACATTATGATTAATTAAAAATGTGGATAAGACAGTTTATAGATGGGCCTGAAGTTAGAAACAGAAGGGTCGAGATTTTCCTTTTTTAACAGGGGCTGCACAACAGCATGTTTAAAGGCAGACGGAATATAACCCGAGACAAGACAGATATTTATCAATGACAAAATACATGGTCCAAGACTTCCCTAATCAGACAAGAGGGAATGCTGTCTGAGGGACAATTTGTGGACCGCAGATGATGGACCACCTCATATAAGGAGGAGATTAATATGGTCTCAAACTGATCCAGGACTGCAAGGCACATAGGAGTGATAGAGGGATTATGGATCAGTTCGATCTGCTTTGTGCTGCTTGATGTTGCTTCTGTCAAAAATAGACTTGTGTATTCTTCGTTGAGCCGAGAGCTTCATCTGGGGAGCTTCATCAGACGCAGCTCGTCCCAGGACTCCTAAGCATTGACTAGAAGGGTAACAACCAGCTCCGGCCGCCACGGGCGCAGGGGACACATGCAGACTCGTGGACCTTGCTGTCTACTCTGGACTGTTGCAGCAGGAGGATGCGCATGCTGCCAAATCACCCCCTTAGCAGTAAAGTTTATGTAGCGCTTGATTTGACATGCGGCATAGTTTTCAATGAGCGAAGCACGCATTTTAAACGGCGATATTGCCGTCGTTTTCATTTAATTGTGGGAAGCTAAACTCGAAAACAATATTCAATTAATTGTGCAGCCCTAGAAATATATGAATCTCATTTCACGCATACATAAAAGTAATAAAGATAAAGTTTAAATTTGAATCCTATACAGTACACAATTCAGGATAGATAATCATTTGGTGTCAAGTACAATCCTCCACTGTGTGCTGTTTATTATCATGGCAATTGGATTTGATAACTTTATAATAACTAGTTTCACAATAACTTCCTTTGTATGATGCCTCTCTGGAGGCTATAAAAACACAGCAATGCGGCAAGATCAATCTGTTTTAAAGGCGGATTATCTTTTGTTATCTCACTGGTTAGCCCACAAGCTGCTGTGGTGCTAGAACAGCACCTGGAGAGGGAAGGAAGAAAGACATGATACAAAAATGTGTTGTAGATAAGATCTACAACACAGTATTACACTATCAACAGAATAGTTAATTGTTTTCAGACTGGATTCTTCAACTCTTCTACTAGAAATTGAAATAAGTTTTGTGGTTTGGATAAAAGATTGTTAACACAAAAAGACATGTTATTCAAACATGGAAGATCATTCCTGACCTTTGAGATCAATTTCTGTACAACATAATCTAATCACAAGGTCCAATTTCTACCTTTTGCGGCTTTAAATTGCATCTCAGGGTCTTATTCAGCAAATTTAACTGACTCAGATGTCATCATAGCCTCATTGATATCTTGTATTTACATGCAATTTGTAACTGTATGTTACCTGAGTAATGACATACGATCCCACAGGCCTGCATTTACTCCTGATACTAATGTTAATCTCAGCCAACATTGTCATTGCACCTGAATATGTAGATTTGTTAGGTAGGGCTGCAGACTTGTCAACAAACATTGCCCGTCCCAGCTATTACTTTTTTGTAGATTTTGGCAGGCAGCTTGAACTAGCAGGAAGAGGTGTAAATAGATTTCATTTACACGTGGCCAGCCAATTTGATTGCATCACGATCACACAGCGTTCTGTATGCATTTACAGCTGGCATAAACACGCATTTTTACAGGATATCCCAATACAGATTGCATTGGGTCCACGTGATTGGTCACAGCATCGACTCAGAAAGGGCTGTCTCAGGAGCACAGTGGCCTTTAACATCTGACGCAAACGGCTATTCTTGACCTCAGAAAGGTTACGATCCCATCATATACAACCACGGTTCCACACTTAGGTCATGTGCTGACACCTGAGCTGACCATGTGATGTTGTTCAAAGCTCACAAAACTGTTTAGGAACTGTAAAGGAAGGAGTCCTACATGAAAACCACAGCAAGTAGATTGTGTGGCAAGCAGGGCATTTGCACCAATGTAGTGAAATCAGGAAAGACTTGTCAGGCAGGTAACAGAAACCAGGTAGAAATAGCAGGAGAACTACAGTACAAGCAGCTTGTTGTCAAGGTTGGCTGAGTGAAGTGGCAGGAGGTGGAGGTGTGGACCCAAAATGCAGACAATGGCAAGGAGGATGCATGGCAAGGCAAAAGTTCTAACAAAGGAAAATCCAAACAGGCAGAGTAATAATCCAAATCACAGAGAACAGAGCATGGCAGAACAGTCAACATCAGATGAGGATGCAACAAAGATTGAACACAACTGAGGGTAATATATACTGGGACCCACCATACACACTCAAGCAGGCAGGGTAACAAGTCACAGGTGAGACACATGAGGAATCAATGCAGACAGGAAACAAAGCTAGACAAAAACACCAAACACCAATAATTACAAAATAAAACAGGAAGTAAAGCTAGTGACAACACACCTGGGGGTGGTGATGGAAAGACACTTAAAGACACACAAATAGCAACTGTAAGTCGCTTTGGATAAAAGTGTCAGCTAAATGAATAAATGTAAAATGTAAATGTAAATATACAAGGACGAGTATAACAAAATACAGCAGAGAACATGAAACAGATGCATACCAACAGAATCTATAAGAGAACACAGAGGCAGGGAATGATAAACACTAACACAAACACTACGAAGAGTCTAAACAGGAAAATAATGCCACTAAAACCCAAAACCACGACGCTTGTGACCATTAGTGCTCCAATATGAGGTAAAAACAAGTGTAAAACCATTAAGATTCAAATAGTCCATGGTAACATAATATGAAAAGAATCATAACCAGGACTTGACAAGAACCAAAATCAGATAATAGTTTTGCTGAAATTGACAGTACCCAACCCTAATCAACACCTCTCTCTGGGGACATTTGTTAAATAAACTGAATGGTAGCGGCTTTAGCATTAGAAGGTGTTAGTCATTCACCTGTTCAAACCAGTTTTTCCAAAACCGTTCGAGGAATTTAAATAACTAACCCTTCAGTTACAAGTTCCTCTCTAATCTTCCTCAAGGTATGGAGGTCAAACATGTTTTGATTGTAGCCCTGAGCCAGCACTATTTAACAGCCACTTTAGCTTCACAATAAAAATTAAGTGCTGCAGAATCTTAATGACTATTTCAGTTGCTGCAGTTCAAGCTAATCCAATCACACCAACAACAACTGGATCATTAGGCCACTTACACTAATAATCCATTTTCAGTTTGGGGGAATCGGTCATGCACCTACATTCTAAACCTAACCTTCTTGGGTCCACTTACAGGTACACAATGATGCTGAGTTGGAGTTTCAGGACCTGCTGCCTTGAAGGTAGTGTGGTTTATTTTTGCACAGTTAATCCTGCTGCTCGTCTAGTATTGGCCACACCGGCAGTTCCAATTCCTGTTGACAAGAGAAAGTAGGTTAGAATCTGGTATACTTACAGACATTACATTTTTCCATGTACTATGTCAGAATGTAAGTAATGCACAAAATGTTGTTTACAATAAAATGACTCACTTGAAGAAAGATGAATGAATAAAATGTAGAGTGATAACTTTATTGCTAGAAGGCACAAGCCCTGTACGACTTGAACCATCACTGGTGGCTGCGTCTTGAATAGCAGCCTTAATTTTCTTATGCAAACAATTATTCACCATGCTCTTAGTGCTAAGTCTCTGTGTTATGGGTTCAGATTAGATATTCAGTGTATGCAAACCATATGCATACACATGGTATATATATATATGCATATGGATGCATATAAAGTAAATATCCACAATACGGAATATTTATCGTGACAAATCATGATTTAAGATCACAAAAATAATTGTGAAATTAACTGACAAATCAATTTGCACATTCCTGCTTTGCTAACCCTTCAACTTTATTCCATGGCTTCCTACGGCACAGCCCTGTCTGGCCTGTGTAACTCTTCTTGCCATTCATCCTGAGTCTGAGTGGGTGAACCTTAAACAGAAACCTCTGAGGACACAAAAAGCATTGGTGGCGCTGGTGTCCCAGTCAATGAGGTGTATCAAAACAATACCACTGCTAGTGAGGACTGGAGAGTTTTTGGGTTGAGGTAAGGCAAGTCAATTTTTTTCAACTTAAAATGTTGAAGTCAAAAACAAAATAACTCAACTTTATTCTTTACACATCAACTACAAAACCTTGTCAGTCATAAAGATTTTCATTCCTTTTTTCATCTTCCATCAGGATCAAAAGAAATCAGACTTTGTTTCCCTGAAGCAGCATTTAGTGTAACTGTGTTAATGGCTCTAGCTGTGTGCATGTGTGTATCATATTACCAACGTCTGCTGAGGATTACCTGAATCCTAATTGGCAAGATTCTTTTTCCAGAAGCGTGAAAGTAAGTATCAGCTTGTGTAACTCTTCCTGCGATAAAGCTGGAGCGCTGCAGGGTATTTTGTACGGTGAGTTTTCACAGGGAATAAAACATTTAACACGTTTTTCTGATTAAAAAATATATATAAAACACAGAAGAAACCCGCACAGAACTAGTTGTGTGAACTAGTTGCATGAAAAAAGACAGCTCGAGAGAAACCCTGCCTCTTGACCAATGCATGATAGGTTCCAGTTCCTCACAACCCTGAACAGGATGCACATGAGTAAATATATAAGTAGGTGTTTTGGCAGATTTTATACTATGTATTCAATATTCAATATGTCATTAATATTCTATGAAACAGTTGCAATAAGGTTGTCCAAAAATGTTTCTAGAACCAGTGTTAATTTTGGCAAATATTTCACATTAAGATTTGTATCCAGATTGATTGTAGAAAGTCGTACGTGTATCCAGAGTGATGGAAGAGCATCAGAGCAGCTGAGCAGAATCCATGCTGCATGCTGTCAAGTCACATTGCAGAACTCCAGCGTTGCTGAGTTTGTCTGGTGCGATGAAACAGTACTGCACCCGATTTGACAGTGTGATTCTTTGGAGGGAGAGATGATGGATCTCCGTTTTTCATGCTTCAAAAGCCACCTCGGCCGTTTACGCAGTTACTGATGCCTACGCTGTTACCGTAGCAACCCATGCAAATAGGTTGAATATGTCTGGACAGACAAATCCAATCTGATCATTTCAAAATAACAGTGCATGCAGTCTGTCTTGAAATTTCTGATTTGATATCTCAAGTGTGTCAACTGGAGGATATTTACTGTTGTGCTGGTGAAGTCAGCGTTTCAGCAGGTGTTTTCAGGCCACTGTGCACTGAAGCTTGCTTTTAACACTGACATTTTAATGTTGTGTTTTCAAGCATTTAATTTAAAAGAATGTGAACACCTTGGAGGCCCATATATTACTCACAACTGTAGACACTGACAGTAGAATCAGAAGGAGCTTTATTGCCAAGTAGTGTTTTACACATACGAGGAATTTGCTGTGGTGATAAGGTGCTACACATAGACAAACATACAGTTGACATGAATAAATGTAGAAATATATAAATATGGAATGGAAGAACAATGTTGCAGATATATACATGTGCATTATTCTGGATCTGTACCATGCAGAAGTAACATAACAAAAGAGAATATTGTGTACATATAAATATATAAACTGCCAACATAAAAATATACAACAACAAAGATCAACAATCAACAACAAATATGTGCAACGTGCCAGGTCATTTGTATCATTTGCAAGGGGGGGAAGTGTCAGTGGGGGACCCGGGCCTTGTTAATGAGGCTAGCTGCAGACGGGAAGAAGCTGTTTTTGTGGCGAAAGGTTTGGGTCCTGATGGACCGTAGCCTCCTGCCAGAGGGGAGAGTCTGAAACAGTTTGTGTCCGGAGTGGGAGGGGTCAGCTGCAATATTTCCTGCATGCCTCAGAGTCCTCGAGGCGTACAAGTCCAGAAGAGAAGGAAGATTGCAGCCAATCACCTTCTCTGCAGACCGAATGATGTGCTGCAGCCTTCCTTGTCCCTGACATTGCTTCAGTTGTGTCACACACATGAATGAGTAGCTTGCCACCTACTGTGTCTAGACACAGCCTTCTAGTATACCGATATACCGATCAAACACTGAGCGAGTGTGAGTTAGTGGTTATAGGCCACCTCCGGCTGGGTCTAAGAGTTGGTAAGTGGTGTCATAAACCAAGGTAGTAACGGATAGCCCCAATCACCTAAACTGAATAGATTAAAATTAAATGAATGGAATGATTGGATTTATATAGAAAAGTAACGATGCAGACTGCCTGATGAAAATTCTGTCATATAACACATACCAATAACCCACCTATCTCCAGCAGCACCTTGATCTAAAGCCCCATACCCACCGAACTGTTGTGCAGCATGAAAGAGTTGTGCACTCCCCACGCCATTTCTTTTTATCTAGGTCTGCTGAGTAGTGGTACATAGAAATGAAATGTGCTGTGGTGTTAACAGAACATTTTCTTCTGTGTTTTCATAAAGTAAAGTGCTTTTTCATCATCGTTATAAATATCTCACAGCAGAATACACAAGTTGGCTTTTTTGCGTATTGGCTTACCTGTGCAGGGCACTTGATCTTACCTATCAACAAAAAGTAGTATGCAGGTATTGATGAATTCCGCAAAAGTTCTTAAATTGTTGGCGCATACAATTTTAGATCAAATTTGTGCGTATGCACAATTCATGCATGAGGCTCATTGTTTTGGTTTTAATGGCACATTTATGGTAAGGTTCTGTCTCTGCCCTCTCATCATCCTTATGTTCGTTAGAGACAGACATGAGTTTTCAGCAAAAAATGTCTTGTATACCCATTACGTACTACCTGCAGCACCCAATTGCAGTTAGACAGTGTTTGCAGCTAGCAGGTGAAAAAAGCAGATCAGGAGTTAGTCTGTCTGCTTTATGTGTAAGTATACTGTTTGCCAACAAATTAGTCAAATCAGCTTTACAAGATGATAATATGCCAGAGCTGTGTGGGTTTTTTTTTTGTGGTTTTGTGTTTTTTTTTTTTCTGGCCCGTAGTGGCAAAGAATCAATGAATGCCGTTTTAATGTGGAAACAGTGGCCAAATTATCCAGACATTCCATCGGAGACTCACATTGTAAGTACAGGAAATCCTGTTTCTTGCAAGTCTGGATGAAATTCATTGATAAATATCAGTTGACACGTAGTATTTTACAGACAGATTAGCAAAATAAGCACATTATGTAATCATGCCTCTCAGACAGCAGCTCTACGTGAGAGTTAGGTGGTCTGTGTTTCTCAGTTTAGATGGTGGTCATTCAGTAAACAACTACATATCTGACTGATAATCCTATTATTTTTCTGCAGTCTTTTCCAAGGTATGTGCAAATTCTGCACCCACACCACACACACTTTTGAAATATGTGCAGATCACCTGCACTCAAACAATCACCACACACACACACCTCATTCTTGACAAGTAGGTGGTGACAGGATTATGCTTGAAGCACTTACTTGTTATACACACATCACAAAACCTGTGTTTCTCCTAAAGGTAATGTGTGAACCTCCTGCTAAATTTGCCCCCCTAATGCCCCCCTTAAATTTGACAGTGGTCAAATTTAAGGGTGGCATTGCTGTGAACCATAAATGGTATATTACTGGACAAAGCCACCCCGCTGATTTGAATGAAGAGCAGTGAAGCCAGTTTTGGACCAATAAAGTACTACAACAGGGCTGCTTCCTGTTGGCGCCAGCGTCTCCTGCTCATGATCGCACAGCATAACCATAGTTTAATGACGTAGAGCACCAGCAGAAACACCGTAATTCTGGTAGCTGCATAGCTGCACCAACAAAAACATGGAACCGTCCATGTAGGCTTTGGTCAACTTCACTGTTTCAAGAGTCTCAGATAGATGTTTGCATAAATTGCTTGACATTTTCTATTTATCATGAAATAAAAACAAATGGAATGAACAGCCAAAATAATAAAAAAAATATATTTCTATGCTATCTGTGGTGGAAAAGTTAGCAGAAATAACAAATGACCAGATAAAATGCATGCATAAAAATTTAATTTCTAGGTGACAGGATGGACAAAACAAAAAGCTGTATAATGAGGAGAGTGTAATTAAGAAAAGGAAGTGAGCAAAGAAGACTGAGGCAAAATATTAACACCATGTATTCATAGGTTGACATCTGCCACATGTCTAAACGAGACTGCACAGACTACAATTTTAATGCAGGCTTCTTTGTCAATAGATGTCAACATGTTGGCCTAATTAAAATCATGGGATACTCACAGTAGCATAATGTGATCAAAAGTTAATAAAAACTGTTGAAAAATATTTGGCCCTTTGTTTTTGCCAAATCATAACAATACATTTTATTTATAGGCGCCCTTCTGAACATTCAAGGTCACCTCACAAAACATAATAAAATAGTATGGCAATAAATTGATAAAATTAACAACTTTAATTAAATAATCAGCAAGCTACACCTACAACGAGAGCTTGCTCTCAGACAATCCTGAGAAACATGTTGTTTCATGACCCCAGGGAAAGGCTTTGGTGACAAGTCATCCAGATCTCATCAAACTATTATCCCAAGTGATGAAAACATGAAGATACATCTTGTAACACCTCAAATAAATATGTGAAAATTAAAATGAGTTCCTCTGTGGTTTGACTTTTAAAGAGACTGATGTCCCATTCATCACAAGAATGTGGTTTCAAAATAGACAAAATATAAATAAAAAGTATACCAACTGTTTGTAATTCTATTGATGTAAAAGTTGTGGAATAATAGCCCTGAATACAAATATCACTGTATTAAAATTGTTAACTGTGACAACGGGTTAAATATATGCCACAAATAACCACAGAGGACACCAGCAGGAAATGTCATTTAATACCATAAGGTCACTGTAAAAGTAGCATTAAGAAATAATAACACAATAAAATAGACATTACATTGCAAAAGGTAACATCAAAAGCCGATAAGATCCCACTGTTAAATCAGTATAGTGCACACAAAAACATTTTATAAAGAAAAACGTTATATGTGAGTAAATAGTCTAAGCTGAAAGTTCCAAGTCCTAGACTCTGAATCTTTCAAATGCATCTTAGATTTTAGATTTTCATTCATTGTTTGTTAAGAAATTTTTTAGAGATTTGTGTTTGTTGCTCAAAGATGAACTTTTTGATCACCTAAGACAGGTAAGTGTGTATATACAATGCACTCTCATTTGTGTTTGCTGCAGTTAAAAATCCAAACTTACTACTCAGGCACATAAACTCACACTCACTGACCTTAAGGTGACAACATAATAATCAATTGTAGTTTTATCCCTATACATTTAATGGCTTGGCTTAGGATCAAAATGATTATGTCAACCCCTTCCAATTATACAAGCCAGTCTTTTTTTTATTTTTTTTAATCTAAATATATTTATTCCAGTATTTCATATTTTAATATGTAATATATATTGAATCAAAGATGAGAGCACTGCAATAACTATAGGCTTAGCTATGCATCTGTATTCTGTAGGCTATATCTGCATGCATGTGGAAGACAGAGAGAACACTAAGTTGAAAATTAAACCAAATGAATCTGGCTGTAGATTGTTCTTTATTATTTTTATTTTTTTTAAAGTAACTTATTTGAAATGCTATTAATCCATTTGAATTGTTACTGTAGTTAACTTAGGCTACATAATGTAAACCAAACCTATGGGTATTAATGGGTTAAATGCCAAGTAATCCCTCCACTTAGTTAGGCGATAAACTCACTATTGAGCAACCGCCAGAGAAAGCTCTTAACCAGTTTTCTCGTCTGCTCTGTTTATATTGGCAGTCGTGGTTTTGGAGTGAACCTCTTCACACTGCGGCTCGTCAGAGGGCGGCTCTTTGACTGCTCTTTATGCATCATTATAAAGGCTTAACTCCCTCCCTCTGCGCGCTGTCCCGCTCCTCCGTTGCGAGCCCTCAGTGTCTGGATCTGTATTGTAGATAGATGGGCTAGATGCCACACGCCATTAGCCTACAGGCTGCACAGGTTGAAAGTTTGATATCGCTTTTTTGTCTTCTTTTTGGGGCTTGTTTCTCCTTTGCTTGGATACTACGGACTTAGGCATTGGATATGTGCACACAGGATGATGACAACCCCTTTCCTCCCCGTAGAAGTAAAATAAAATAGGCTTTCGCGCGCACTGGATTTACTCCTGTCGTTCCATATGAAGAAGTCAAAAGTAAGTGCTTATGTTATTGTATTTTATTTTTTACAATAAATAGTTTGCGTTGCAGCTTGACACAGGACAGTGGGACACGTTCCTGCTGTGAGTAGACAAACTTAACTCAAGAAAGCCTTTAGATTTGGCACTAAAAAATCTTATAAGGTTTTGAATGCAGTTTTAGAAAAAGACACAAACTGTTTTATAATAAGTAACTAGATGTAAGTGACAGCAGGATCAACGCTGTTCGGTAACGCTTCCTTTTGTGTGCTGTAGCTTAAGTTCCGAGGTTCCTGTAGTGACAGTTGTTAAACCTGTTTCCCTTAACATAGCGTTTTTCCGAAATGTAGGCTACCACCTGTCCTAAGTTTATGCAGCTTGTCCCACATCCACGTCTTCCTATTTCGCTCCTAATGCTTCTCCTATATTTAAGTTCATATTGACGGCGCCAGTCTTGCATTCCACTTCTGAGAACGGTTTGGACTTTGACCCTTGCGTAACTGTCTCTTAGTTTTTATTATTAAAATGAATACATTTGTAGCCTACAGGAGGACTAACTTTAGAACTCTTTACCAGCAGAACCGTAACGCCGAGGTGCTTGTCTTTCCATAAGGACATGATCTCTTAAGCCACAATTAGCTGGTAAATTAAACTGTATGTAATCAGTTATAATGTGAGGTCAGAGTGTCAGTCACTGCTGCAAGAAACTGATAATTATCCATCCAAAGAATTTAACTGTCTTTTCATTCAACGCCTGTCCACCGGTTCAGACAGGGTGTTCGTCAGTCTACTTTACAGCCAGAGCAGTGACTGTCAGCCTGTGTGCTGCACGCCCAGCTTAGGCTCTGTGACTGCAAGCCCTGGCACCATAATCTGTGGCTTCTGACATGGCTGACCCAAAAATGTACAAATTGACGACAAAAGCCTTCTTCTTCTTATTTTTTTATAGCAAAGAAAGAAATTAAGCACACATGTGCGTTCTAACAGCAGCTGTCGTTTTCTTCACTGTGGTGGAGGTATAGCCTACATGACAGGTTTGATCCTCCATCTATACCAGCAGGTGATCACCCTAAGGCAACTAAGGAGATTACTATTAAACAGAAACACCTATTTTTATTTTATTTTAAACATATTAATATTGATAAGACCGTGTGTGTGTGTGTGTGTGTGTGTGTGTGTGTGTGTGTGTGTGTGTGTGTGTGTGTGTGTGTGTGCATCTGGGAACAAAAGTCTTTGAAGTTGCATCCCTGCTGCTGTTAATCATATTCTGAGCAGGATTTCCTTTGTGCTTTTTTAATGAAGTTAAACAGTAAGTTGTGCTGTGTGCCTGGCTGCATTAATAAACACCTTTCATCTTTTATTTACTGTCCTTGCCACAGCTCCTGGTGCTTTCCACTGTCACATAATCACATGTAGAAAACGTGTATATTATATAGTCATTTATAGTACTACTATCTTGTGTTTGAAATAAGTTATAACCAGGAATAAAATGGCTTAGATCCACCCTGATGAAGGCGATTGTTCACCAGACTCTATAAATGAAGACAAGACTTCTTAGACTATGGCACTCAAGGAGTGTGTGCTACTGAGAGTGGGAGATAATGTCTCCACCTTCACACCTTTACAGAACATTTTACACCAGTAGGGGGCGCTAATTGTTCTGAAGCATGTACACTGTGTCGCCCAGGTCTGTGGGACACATGCCTGCAGCCCCTCTTTGTCCTAAACAGAAACACAGATATTTGAAAGTTATCTGTGTTCATTTCTCTGTGCTGATTTGCAGCTCATGGTTGTTGACTGGCTGAGCTATTTGCCCAGGTGACACACCAGGTGAGGAGCTGGAGTTTTAAGTACTTGGGTAATTAGGACATACTCATGGTCCAGCTGGAGGAGACAAGCTCTAGCAAGGGCTGTAAATCCACAGGCCAATTGCTCACATAATGTAGCCTCAGTTTACTTCTGTTTTATTGTTGTGGACTCTGACCTCCTGTGCACCAACATGCAACATCAGAATCCCCTAAATAAACTTTAAACATTTTTGATGGATGCCCAGGAAATATGTATAGATTCAGATTTTAAAAGATGCCAGTAGGTGCAGACCAGAAGGCAAAGCCTGAAAAGAAATGACAGACCACTCTGCATCAGTAGATTTACGTCACATGTTCCAGAAAGCAAACAAGAGGTAGGCGTTGTCACGAGGAGAGTGGTGATGTGTCAGAATTACACTCTCTAGTTCACAGCTGAATTAATTTTTTAGTCATGTAATCTCTCAGTAATCTCTCAGGTTAATGATTTGTTTTAGTAGTTTAATAATGAGATCTCATTTACAGAAGGAAAGGAAACACAAAACATTATATTAGAGCCACAATGCTGTGTGGTGTAAACTCATTCAGTGCAGGGCGAGGATGGCTTTGCTGCTGTTGTAAATAATTAGCTCCTCTTAAGTGCATCTTCCAATTCAAAAGTCAAATCAAAACATTGTTTGATTGTGCGTTCCCGGGTTTATAGCCAGTAAATTTCCCTTGAATGCCGGCAGTTACTAACCTTCTCTCATTGTCAACAGATATATCAGCAGTCCGCGTCAGTGATGAAAGCTCATTTGTCAATGCGGCATGTCAAACAGACCTTATGAGTCATGTTTTAATCACAGCTCATGCCTGGCTGCACACCTTTCCACAAGTTATTCACTTTATGTTAAAGATCCATTAGATCCATTAGTGCTACATTTGTGTCAGCTTTAACTATAAGTGACTTTTAATGTTCCATTAATGTTCCAAATAATCCACTTAAATTTGGATTCAGAATTTAAGTAATTTTGCAGCCCATAAAATTTCAACAGTAAATTAAATTCAAATTAGATGTGTTATACATAAATAGATGTCATACACATTTCTCTGTAATTCAGCTCGGTATATAAATCCACTGAAAATCTTGTAATTTAGACTTCTGGGTAAAGTCCTGTGGGTTTGAAGTGTATTCATAAGAAGGATTAACCAGCCCATTAGTGCTGGTGCCTACCTTATGATAATTGACCAACCAAAGGTTGTATGAGGTTGAAGAGGTTCAGTCCCATTGATATCCAAGGTCACATGTTATTGTTAAAACTAAAGTAATTCAGTTTGGGTCTGTGATTTGATCTCTTCCATGCTGGGAAGTCTGAATACTTATTGATCTTTATAACTATAACAGTTTCATATTATTTTATAGTATACATTACTACAGCTGTATGAACCCAAAGTAAATAAACGGATCAAACTGATGCCGAAATAACTACAATATGATGCAGATTTGTTAAACATATGAATTCATGCTTTGGCAGGTCTGTCAGCAAGACAGCAGAACAAAAACTTCTAAAATGTTTGTTTTCTGAATGGAGTTCGGATCGATCAGGGCTATGCTATGCGAACTTGGTCACAGTAAAGTACAACGATAGCTGGAATAAAATTACATACATGTTTTCTGAACTCACCAGGTAGTTCATCCTCCTCGCTTTCTTTTCTCCCAGCAATGTCCAGTTTTGTCCGGTTTTTATATAAATATGAAGTAGTGCCAAACGACGCTAACAACACTGGAACAGGATGTGCACGGAATCTAGCTACTGAGAAGCTCGAGTGAAGATAAATCAATGTCTGTCATTTCTTTTCTCGCTTTGCGCCGCCTGACAGGAAATCGCAGCTCCACGTGTCTTTGCATTGACTTTGTATGTAAACTCACCGCCCCCGAAAACTCGCTTCGCTTTTGGTCTGAAAGCACCATTAGATTAAGACTCTCGACTCATTTCCACCATCGAGGTACAAACAGCAAGAACTCAACACTTGATAAATATAAAAAAGCATTTTTGTTTTGACACTGCAAACTGCCAGATCCATAGTTGTGCAGCAGTGTGTGTTATGAAATTGAAAAGGAAATTATTACGTCCCACCTCAGTTAGATACTGAAGAAAGACAATTTGTCAGGGATGTTTACAGGGTTGCAGTATGGTTAAGCTGACACTGAAACCACCTCGGTGAGTGGTCTCTCTGTGATACTATATTGTGTCTTATATGTTTTAGCATTGTTTTAAATTTTATTTAAAAATACACCAAATCATAGAAAATACAATCTACCAAACTCATGTTTATCTAAAGTATTTTGTAGAACATAATTTGATCTAAATCTTTGTTAAGTCACAGTCTTAAATGTTGTCTTTCCCCTTCATGCATGCAGAATTCATAAAAGTAACAAAATTGCATGGTTTGAGTTACAGGATTTTCTTCTGTCACAGAGCCAGGGCCTTGTGTCTGAGCATTTGATGTCTTATTTCGCTACCTCAGATCCCATCTGCCCGAAAGCATAGTTATAGGACTCCAGTCTAACTGTAATCCTGCCTGAGGGGGCGTGTCTTTGGGTGAGGTATTTTGCAGGAAATCTGCAGTCTGCAGGTATCCTTACTTTAGCTCTGGTTGATGGTTCTGTAGTCTTTCGAACATAAAGACCACCAAGTACCCATCTTGAAGTCATCCTCTGAAATGTGTGTGTTTGTCTTTGTACGAGTGAGTGGTAGAGGCTTTAGAATATACCCAGAAACCCAGCCAGGGGACAGAAAACACACTTAAGAGTTTTAAAACAATTATCTATATGCTGAGGTCTATCTGTCAGTTAAGAATTCCTGCAGGCCTTATCAACCTGATGTGCAAGCTTGAAATGACCGGTTGGATTTCTTTGAATGTTTGCTAGGTCTGGGTTTGGGCTTGTCCCTGTACAAAAGGCATAGTCAGTGAGTGTCATGTGAATGCGAAAATCAGCGGGGAAATTCCAGTCACAAGGATATTTTACACGACCGGAGCTACGCTGATGGGTTTGTTCTGTTGGATGGCAGAAAATGTGAACAGAACCAAAGTGATACATTTGCCAGAGTCAATTACCAGCACTTCACATGGCAAGCTCTCATTTGATCTCCTCTGACTTTAAAGATTATGTCTCATATCGCTCCCTATTTACTACTTAGTATGCTATCTTAATCTTAAACTTATATATTACATTTTATGGACTAGACCATTAATCGATTTGTTGTAAAAAAATTTTTTTTTAAAAAATGGACATTTTAAATAATAATTAAAATTATTGTTTGCTGCTGCCCTAGCCAACAAAGTTTCTCCTTAATTCTGAGTTTGCCACTGCTGCTCTGGAGAACATAAAAAATAAACACTTTACTGCACAGCTGTTCTATGTCAGGTCCAATTTATTGCACTTGCTTGATCTGTATATGTTATGTCTCTCTTATTTCTTTGAATTAAAAAGAAGTGCTTCTCTTAAAGGGAATTTGATTGACTCACTGAGAGTGCAGCCACTAATATTAGAAACCTGGCAACCACTTCAGCAGGTGCATCAAGGGTTTATTTAAATTTTCTCATCTGCGGTATTGTCCTGTGGAACAAAACAGAATATAAAAATTGTATTTTGTGGTTTCTGCTTTGGCCAAGAGACACAAGGGCTTACTGTGAACCAACTTTTGACCCACAGCGCTTATTTGTTATGAACATCTCTCCTTCTTTTACCTCTGAGAATATTTTGAAAACTCTTTTCAAATGACTATACATTTAGTAAAATGGTTCATTGCTCTGCTATGGGTTGGGCAAATTCCCCCACAATCTTAATCTTGCAAAACCAAGGAAAGTTAAACAAGTCTGTTTTTGTTGGTCCCTAAAAAGCTGACATTAAAGGGAATAGAAGATTTCGCACATGGCATATTTTTTTCAGGGAGCTGTGGATGTAACCCTCACACTGTTTCTGGATTTAAACACTCTTTTGGTCATGCAAGGCTACAGTAGATTGTAATGTCTGGATACAATGTTACATTAAAAGACATGGCAAATCTGATTACCCAATCTAATATCACCCTAGAGGCTTAATTATATTTACTTAAAAGATTATTTAGTGTGTTTATGTGGTGTTTCATGTGCTCTGTGAAAGGTTTCCATTGATTTGGTTTCACTACTTTGCAGAAGCAGCCTGCTGAAGAGTTAGTGCCTGGTGAAGACATCTAAAGCAAATTGCAATGTGACATAATTTCAGTTGCTCACTCATTGTGTTGTGGTTGTGCTATACATGTGTATACAGGCTCTTTTAAGTGCCTATTGTCTGTGTGATTGACTTAAACTCACTTGGGTGACTTTGCGCTTGCATAAATATCCAGAGGTTCTTAATCCATGTGGGACGTGGATATTTGTGCAAGCACAAAGTCATCTAAAGCAGTGAGCTATCCCATTGTATATCTGACTCAGAGCAGTTGCTGCTGGAGGGTTAGGGTTAGTGTTTGATTTGTCTAATGTTCGTAGAAATCTTCATGCCCAATAGTGCATACGCTTGCTAAGAAATTTCAGTTTCCACATGATCAGTTCTTCCTCGAGCTAGGATGAGAAGCCATGGAGGATAATTGATATAGAATTTAGGAATTGTGTTAGTCGCCTCTGCTGTTCAAAAAACAAACGACACATTGCTTTAAGCTTGAAATTATGTGCAGTCAACTAACCCTAACCTTGAGGTTTTAAGGGCTGTTAAAAAAAGCTTTATGATATTGACAAGAATTTGACGTGTTATTTCCCTAACAGTGGCAACAAGAAATCTCAATATCTGTTTTTTTTTTTTTTTACAAAACTAGATTTAAACCCTGATGCTCATTTTACAGTACACAATTATTTTGTCTGTACGTAAAAGTTACTGAGGTTCACTACCCAGCCGAGCTTCAGAATATTTCCTTCTGTACAATTCATTGTGCAACAGATACCAAAAGTTAGCTTATAACTGAATCTTATAGTGTGAAGGAAGTTTGTTATTTTGTCTGTGGCACATTCATTTCCTTCTTCTTTTACCCCATCTCAGTCATGGTTGCATTCATTACCAAAAACAAGTTACACTTGGCAGAAAGGTGTTTCACTTGCCTCTAAACATCAGCAACATTGTTGTCAGGCCTTGTGTGTTCAAACCAGACAGAGCAGAATTGGATTTGAATAGAAATGTAGCTGAGCTGTGGGGGAGAACTTGTGAAGGTATAAACTTGGCACGACACGTGTAAGGGAATCTGATAAAAAGCACAGTTGTGCAACTCAGCTTTCTTCCTTGTTGTCCTAACTAAATTCCCCTCCTTCAGTTAGCGCATATTATCAAGATCAGTCTTGTTATTTGTTGACATAGTTAAGTGTTGCACTGTAAGGGAGTCATAAAATAACGCTTTTCCTTTCCAAGAAAAATAACAGAGAGCATACAGTCATCAAATGCATTTCATCCCCATCCTCCCCCTTTAAAATTTACCCTCAGTAGTGAGATCAGATATCCTGCTGTGAACTGGATGACTTGATTACAATGAAAGCATCAGTAGTTCAAGTCAACACATCCTCTAAAGAGGCAACAGTTTACTTGGGTAAATTATGTTCACTCACGAGTTTCATACAAATGAAAGAAAATTTCACAGTGAAAAGTGATGTTCAGTAAGTAGACATAGTGAAGGAATTAACTTTTAAATCACACACTTGGACTCTCAGAACAGACAGAGTGATGTGATTAAGCCATTGCTCCATCCCAAACAAAACATGTCTGGAGAATTTCTGCTATGTCCCTGAAAATAGCACCTCTGGATTGTTTTCCTCCCTGCATCCATTGTTTCCTTAGCTACATTTTTATTTGTGTTTTCACCATTAAAACCTCTAATCCTCTCCAGCTTACGGGTACTTTGATAATATTTGATTTAAAGATTGAAACATTTGGTACCCTCTAATCTTTGAAACCCATTGTTTAACACAACGGGTGTTCTCTCTAATTTCCACCAAAGCAAGGGTGAGGTCTGGTCTTATAGACTTTTGAAATGTTTGGTTATTTCCTGTTTTTCTCAGCAACATATGTTTAGTCACACACATAGTTGTTTTCATGTCGTATTAAATGAGCCATTTCTCTGTTGTTAACAGTGCCTCACTTAAAATGTATCATTAGCTATAGCTACGTGTGGCAGCTTGCATGTTATTGTGAGCACCATTGCAATTAAGTGGTTTAATTGAAATCAGCCAAGGTCTCTGCCTCTGTCCATCCAGATGTTGGTTATATTAATTTCTTCAGACCTGCATAACTTTACTCAGACAGCAGTGGAGGCCATATTTTTGTGTGACATAATTTTCATACGTTGCCCATCGGACTTGCTCGTTATATTGCTTCTGAAATTAATATCTTTATTTTGCATTTATCTTTCAATAAAGCATTCCTTGATGTCTCAGACTCACTTTTTATTTATCTATCTACCCTTCAAGCATTTAGTTTCTTGCAAGTACAGATGCACGAAAAAAAAAAATATCTGTAAACCTAAGAGGATCGGACATCAGCTACATCCACATTAAATACAGTTTCTTGGTCAATGAAAAAGACAGCGATCGTTTTGAATCAGTACTCAGTACCCAGAGTTGATGTATCAGGTTCGAGAAAATAATGGTTATTGTGCCCCTATTTGCAAATGGCTGTCAAGTTGAATTGTGGGAAACATTCCTCTAAACCCCTATAATCATGTAAATAGTGGTTGTTGTCTTGAGCCATGTATTGCTGTTAATGACAGACACTTCATTACTTTGTATAAGAAGCTTTCACTGGTCTGTCAGTCTAAAAGATCTTAAGTGACTGTGTTATGTTTTTGGAAAACAAAATAATCACCTTCTTCCAAAGAAAATACTAAAGTGTGAAATAGTCATGCACACTTTGCCAAGAGCCACCCAAGACTTGTCAAACCTCTTACGCTTCTGCACAACCAGTTTGACTCTTTACCATGAAGTGCATTTTGTCAGTGCCAGCAGCTGTAAGTGCACCTCAGCAGACAGCAGTGCAGCAGACCAAATCTTCTCAGATACTAATTAGATTTGCACATGATGTAAGTGAGCTCTTGTTGAAGCTAAATGCTTGAAGCATATCCAGTGTTTTTTGTCCAGGCTTTGTTATTTGAGCCTCTTTGTTGTACTTTGATGGTTTGATGGTCTTAAAGTACATTTGACAAGTCATATTATCATGCATAATCAAGGTAATGGATTTGATGATAACTGCAATCTAGCTTGTGGTAATGTTGGATTCATTGCAGGCTAAACACAAGCCTAAAAAGAAGTTTTTATAAGAAATAAACAGCCGTGGTTATACTCTTATCTTAACGGTTGTGAAGCAAAACCTGCCTCCTGAATATTGAGGTCCTCTTTTCTGTGCAGTTTGTTCATTAAATTTGATGTTAAAGTTGACATGTGAATGTGAGGTGGCCTGTGTCAATGTTTTTACAAAGTGGAGTGGCAGAGAAAACAGTTGAAGCAGTAAAAAATGTTGGCAACGTGTATTGATATAAATAACGTCACAAACAACAAATATTGTAAACATTTCAATAAGCTGGGATACATTGTGGCTGCGAACAGAGTGGGAATGCTACATACTGAAGGTCTGTCTTCCAGTGCACAATGCAAAGTAGCTGTTAAAGCAAAGAACTGTGTGCAAAACTAAACCTCTGAATGAAGCATTCATTTGAAACCCTTTGTTAACCTTAGCCTGGATCAACTCTAGAACATCTGGACAACAATAGCAGTGTGGTATTTTCTGTGCACAGCCTTTTTCATCTGTCCTGTTTTAATCATCATTATTAAACATGGGAACGAATATCACATAGCAAAATTCAAAACAATAATGTAGGCAAAAGATTAGGATAAAATATCCATCTCTCTGACAAAACAGGCTGCATGTTGTTATTATGGACTAATGTCATGTAAGGTCCTGCATTCTGCTTTTATGAGATTATGTGGTACAGAGGGCCACAAGGCCGGCGATCTGGAGAGCCTGTTCAGCTAATGATGCCTCGGGTGGTGGTGGAAAATGAGATGGGGATAATAATCCTCAGCTTCAGTAAGGGAGAACAGGCTCGCAGGCCTCGAGAGCAGTAGAGAGCAGACAATGACAGACAAGAGGGCTTTAGTTTGGACGGTTGCACCTTACTGTTTGATTTGATATCAGTGGGTTCTGTGGTAAGAATAAAAGTGGTTGATTTGCTTTATTAAGGACACAGCGACGGCATTATTTTCAGTGTTCTAGATAGTAATGGGGACCATTTCAAACATGGGAAATAATTTAATTCCCTGTCAGTGCAGCTGTGACTTGAGTCTCATAAAGTTACTCTAAGAGTGTCAGAGAAACATTCAAATGCTTTTCTCACGGAAGCCTTGTTTATTGATATGTTTGGCCCACACTGTGTTGGGAGTCCATGAGCATTTTTGGAACTTGTAGGGACACGATCTAAAAACTCGTTTGTTTTTACACCGGTATTATTTACGAGATGTCTTCTTATCTACTTCCTTGTGGCAATAAGACATGATAAGAAAAGAATTGTTGTTCCATTTTGCATCTTGGTTTTATCAAAGTATGTTCTTCTACAGACTGCATCACAGGACATTATGATAATGTTGTAAGTAATATTTGAAGATGGTTTCAAAAAATACATGTATTACAGTAATAACAAGCAAAATTTTGATATTCTGTAAGAACTAAGATTATACAATTATGGTAGTAAAATTAAAATACATTAGTTACAAATGTCGATTGTTGTTGAATGCAATGATTGAGCAATCAAACATCCAAACGCAGAGGACAGACACGATATTTCTGACGTGACCTTTTACAAGACGTAAATTTTCTTGTAGCACCGTGGCCACAGATTAAAACACTAGGGGTATTTTGTATGTTTTCCTTTATTTTTGAATCCCATGCATGGGATTCATACCTGGAAGGAACCCATTATAAGCATAGTTGCACTTTAAGCATATCTAATATAACATGCAAACATTATAGTTTTTGTATGACGTAGTAATCCTCCAAATCCTGTGATTCTAGATAAAATTGACACTAACACACCAAGATTTTGCTTCACTTTCAGTATGATCACACTTTCAACTTTAAATGAGAATCAGCAGTAGCTTCAAAAACTAACAGCTGCTTACTTCATTACAGAACCAATCAATAATGTTGCTGATGACAGCATGGTGGTATTTGAGCATGAGAACGTGATGTTTTATATTGTAGAAGTATTTTAAACTCCAACAGAAGCATTCTAGACAGATCAATACTATGATAGCCAAGAAGCTAAGGAGGTGCTGAGTCAGCAGAAGTTTTCATGTGAATTTATTGATGCTATGTCAGCTCTGGACCTGGTGTGTAAAAATTATATAAGATAAACAAATTATAATAATACTGCCATTTGACAACCATTTTTTGGTTATAACCTTTAGTCATCATCAATTACATAATATCATTTTACTGACTTTTAATAAAATGTTATGGTTTACACTTTCTGGGACAAAACGACGAAGTGAACATATCACCTGTGACTTCATCCTTTGGTTTCTGGACTTTTTTGGAACCATAAGTGACCTTATTTTGAAGAGAGGGTGGAGCGGGTGAGGGATACGCATTACTACCGATTACTACACCTGACAGGTGGTCTCGGCAGCAAATTGTCAATCACAAGCTAGCCCCACCCTAAAGCATACTCTGTTTTTTTATCTATTTTGTTCTGGGACCATAATTTACAAAATGAACGTCATGCTGTATTTAAGAAGAATTACAACTAGCGATTAAGACCATAAACTCATTAGGAAAGTGTTAGTTGAGGTAATAAATCAAGTGAGAGTTCATTTTGTCATAGACTTCTAAACAATCTGATTTTCTTCACACCATATGAAGTCACACCTTGCTGGCCATTAGAAATCATGCAGGCTTAAGACACTTCTGCATTGGCTTTACTTTTCAGACCCAGAGGTTCCATTTTGGTCTAAACGCAGAAATGTAAGATCTGGACCACCATCAAAATCTAAACAGCTACTTTTGCCTTGTTCCCCAAGGCCCATCTGTCCACCAAGTTTTATGAAAATCTGTTTGCAAGTGATTTAGAAAGCTTTTCACAACTTGTCAGCACCAAGACCTCCAGTGGATTTGAACCTCACGCTCCTCTAACATTATTAATTTTCTGCTGGGTTGTTTCATGGGCTGTGAATCTGTCTCATAAAGACCAGACGAATGGTGGCCAATATCACTGTCATCACTCACACGTCACATCCTGCTGGGTATACTACTACGTCTACTTGGCCTTAGAGTACTTACTCTCCCAAAAAAAGCCACACGGATGGCCATAGGTTTAAAGACAAATAGTAAATTACAGTGAATGGCAACTATGAGCTCTACCAGCTACAGCTGCTCTGCTGTCAGCATGAAGACTGCATATGAATGCACTTGTAGAGAGAAACATCCTTGATGTTCTGTAATTGTTTGCATGTGGCATTGTTGAACATTTTTCTTCAAACTGAAATTGACTGGCAAAGAAGATAGATGTCTGGCAATGTGGGACCAATATGTGTAATGTCATAGCAAGCGAGTCTAATTTGGGAGTGGCAGTGCTCACAACATAGACCAGGCTTTCTGAGTGACAGCTCTGCCTTCCTGGTTTCTGCTGGCTAGTTGAGACTTTCTGCACTGGATTCTGTTCAAATCAAGCTGGTATTTTCTTCTTCTTTTTTTATGAATTTGATTCTGAATGTTTTTCATCCCATCTAGAAAATAAATAATTTAATTTGCTGTCTGTTATTTGTTTGACATTAAGGCATTAGTGGCCACCACCTACTGAATCATCCTTTAAACAAACTTTGCAGGGACAAAACAGGGTAGTGGCTGCTAAAGTGTTGAGTGAAATTCCCATTCATTGAAACCAGATTCAGTTAAAGTGTCTATAAAGCTTTAAAATAAACTGTCAGCCTTGGTGCTTTGTTGCAACTTGAAGCAAATTTTAAGAAGGTAGACTATCTTGTGGCCTTTTTACAGCTAAAGTCGCATACTAGTGAAACACATCAGCCTAATTTATTAGTGCAAATTTTTGACTGTATTCTCAAGGACCTCTTGCGGTTGTGATGGTTCACAATTTTTGAAAAACCTGTTTTATTGACTGAGCCTATTGTAAAGCACAGACTTTTGTCTTTTGAGCAGTATTTGCCATTTTATGATATGCGTTATGACTTAGCAAAAGGCATTTTAAGATAAAAACAAGACTCACCCAGTCTGTTGCAGAGAATATTATGCCATTTGTTATGGCTCAGAAATTGACATCCATAGAAAAGGTTGGTCTCATCTTGAATATCTTCTTGAGTATCTTTAGATTAACTCCATACCCCAAAAAACATTCTCCCGTTCATTCCACTCACTCTTATCATACACACTGAACACACACAGTGCCCTTTACTCCCTGTTTCTCACCCACATGCCCACCTAAGTGGAGATCTGTACTCTACTTAGTGCACTTTTCTAGATAATTTTGAAGCAACGAAGAGTCTTGCACGTCACTACGCATTAGTGCAGAACAGACAAAAACAGTATACTTGTTTATCATTCCTTCAGTTCAGTTGTGGAACGCCATTGCAGACAGAGATAATGTCAAGAGTATTTGAAGGGGTTTCATATTACATAGGAGCTGTCAGTTGAGAAATCAGTTGAGATTGTTTGTGACTATTTTGATTTTGTGCATTCCGGGCATTATTTCCTTTAATTCTTTAAAAATAGAGATTTTGGGGGGGCAAACATTTTGCTTGCTGAATCACTTCTAACATAGCTATTTGCAAAAGCCCTGATATGTACTCCAGTTGTATCTAGGTTGTCAATAAATACATTCACTGTTATAATGTACAATGTGGTTCATGACATGCAGAGGTTGAGGTTTAACTGATGAATTACAACACGTCCCACACATTTGTCTACACATTGTCACTTGCTAATCTCTCCTAGAACATTACTTGTTTATCGTCCCTGTCTGCCGTTTGAAGACGATTAGTTTTGGTGAGCAGTAGAAGCTAGATGGAATTGAATTATATCCCATCTGCCCTATGCATGACGCTTTTCCTTCAGTCTTTCCTGCTGTCAATAGATCATTGTTCCATTCTCTTCCTGTTGTGTTCTGTTTGACAAATACATAGTAACAGGCGGAACGTGGGTGGCAGACTCTGCCTTGAAGATTTGAAAATGACTGATCTACCCAAAGTGGCAAGGAAATATAGATGATAAAAGTTTAAATGCGTGCAATTGTGAATGAAAAGCCACAAGTTGCTGCAAAAGAGCAAGCATAGCAGTCAAACCCTTGATTAAATAAACTGTGCCTAAAGATTAACCATGGCTCAGCTCATTACGAACTTTTCATCCCTCTCACTGTGCCCCATTTGTTAAACACTAGAGCGAATTGCATGTCCATTGTGTAATATGTCCAGATTGGCACAGAGAGGATCATATAAAAAGGTAATGATAAAAATAAAGATAAAATACCTAAAGGGAGAGACAGATCACAAGCTTGCAACTATAAGAAAAATATTTTTACAACACCAGGTAGTTCCCCTTTTGCTAAAGGCATCTTAAAGTTGGAGTTTCCTTGTACACAAAAGTTATTATCAGTTACATTCACTTCTCCTCACTGAAAGGCATTATGTCTACCCTTTTGGTCTAATAAACATGTTGAGTGCCAACTGAAATTCACGGCTCCTATTACTGGCGATTTGCTCATTTACCATATAATGACCTGACAACAGCAACATGGCAAAAAAGGTGTCATGGATACTGCCCTCACTAAGACGTCTATTTCATGAGTTGTTGACAAATCACTACATGTACGTTCACTGAGAAATGCTGTTGATGCAATGCAATGCAGGGTTTCTGTTTGGAATGGGTAACGGAACAAAGTGTATCGTATTACTGGACACTGCACATCCAGATCTTGACAACCAGATTATGATAATATCTTCTGTCGTTTTAATTAAATCTAAATGTCAGAAAAAGTTGCACCTCAGCTTTACCCAACGTAAGCAAAATGATATTTGATAGTTTTGGATCGCTTTCTGCATGACACAAGAACATCAACTGTCTATCTTTTTCACTGCTCTAAAAGTCGGTTGAGAGCGAGCTACATGGCAGCAACTAAAGACAGCTCACTGGTGGTTTGAAAAATGCTGGTCTGTCCAATTAAAACAGGATGAAAGCTGCTAGTTTGTCAATTTCAAGCAGCATTTGAATTTCATTCAAATGTCAAGTGTTAGATTTGCATTTTCATTCATTCACTCACTTATTAACTCAGTTCATTTATCTCTAGCGCTCCTTAGATGTGTAGCAATGTGATTACACCTAACCAAAAAAGGAGCCAAGACTACTTTACCCAAACCAAATAACAATTTATTAAGGAAGACAAGACATGAATCTGAGAGTCTGTCCAAAACCAAGACAATGGTGATAATTCACTCACCAATTTTTGGCAATACTGGTGTGATATCTGTGACACTACAGTGGTATGTCTTCATCTGAAATAATGAGCCAATGAACACAGTAATCTACTCAACATATTTTATTGCCAACTACACCTATAAGTTGCTGTAAAATCACCGTAAATTATTGTATAAATATATAAAGTATTGCTGGCATACATAACAGAAAAGGCTGCTTTGTGCATATAATGTCAGTCTGTAAATGTAATCAGTGGTTTGGGGAGGCTAATAGCTTTTACTAACCTGTTGGTGAGTTGCAGTGTTACCTTCAAAATTTGCTATTTCCTATTGTTTCTGAGATTTACCTAATGCAGAGAAAGTGGTTACAGTATGTTCAATATGTACAATAGTCATAGACTGGATGATACTCTTATGTCATATGTTGATATTATAGTTATTATATGTAGAAGATGTGACTAATTGTCGAAACGTCTTGTATTTGCCTCTTTTGACCTGCAGATTTGGATATGGGTCTGTGTCCATTTACTGCTGTTCACACTTGGGGTACATTCAAGTAAATTTGACGTCAACCCAGTGACAGATGACATCTTAAGACTCTCTATTTTGGTAAGGCCAATACTGTAATTTAACTTTACTTAAAAAATGTTAAGCTCCAATCTACTTATGGGTATTGTATCTATGTGGGAGGATTACTTTACTACACAATGAGTAACTATCAAACCTCAAAATACAGTTCATTACACAGGCTAAAACATTCAGCTAAATTGAATATCTAATGTGACATATATCTTATTATATTTAATCTACAAAATACAGCATGGACCTATGTGCCTTATATGTGAGGCATAATTATTTGAATATATAAATATTTATATATATATAAATATATATATATATTTCCATGGATATGCACAGTACAAATATAGGAGCAAGGAAATACATAGTACTCAAAATTTGCTCAGAGAGAGCATTTTTCAAGTGAGACATGGTTACCAGTCTGGGCAGGCAGATGTATGGTTTCCTTACCTCATTTTCATTCCGATCAGGTCAAAATCATGGCAGCCACTACTGAACCAAAACTGCTTTATTAGCTAATTAGATACCAAAGGCTTATCTATGAAGTTCAAAAAGTGGGGCAGCTCAAAAAATTCTCATCAGCAAAGAGGGAAATTCAACATAATAATAGGACCCCCCCAAGAAAACAGATACTAAAAAAGATTCACCAAATAAAGTGTTTTTACTGTATTGTCTAAGAATTAAGTGACTTTTTGTTAACATACAACGCAATTAACTTAAAGGTATATTTGGATTAGGTCATTGTGTGTTTGCAGTTTTTTTTTTTTATTTAAGTTGATATGCAGTATTATTGCTGCTTTATTGAGTTGAATGATTTCTCTGCAATTTAATGTGTTTGTACTTTTTTTTTCTTTTAACAGAAACAAAATATTCCTAAAGATTACAAAATTCCTCTACAATACATTCCAAAAGAAGAGGTAAGATATTATGGTATCCACACACAGTGGTTGCCTTTTCCTTAGCTACACCTTCATACCAAACTTTGGCTGACCTTATTACTAGTGTACAGTGTAAATATTGTCTCATCTGCCAAGTTCAGTCTTAACTGTGAAAGTAATATTTGAAGGGGAGGATTATAAGACTTTGGTGGCTGTACACTCTATTGAGAGCTTTGTTGTTGACATTTTGATCAATCTGATCAGAGCACTATGTACTTAATTGTCATACAGTACTTGCTTTTGCTCTTTTTATGTCCTATTTCTGCTCTTTTTCTTCTAGGGAGGGATGTGTTGGGTAAAATTAAATGTCTACTACTTGGAGACAAGTTTAGAACGTTTAGCTGAGAAGTTTGGAAACATTTCATCCAACAATAAAGATATTAGCATATTCATCCAAATGATCCAAGAGCTGCGGATCAACATGAAGTCTCTGGTAAGTTCATATTGTGGTTGCACTATAAACCTACTAAATGTGTCCCATAACAGATGGAAAACAGTCATCATCACTATTAAGAACAAAAATAAATGTGTGATCTGTGTCTTTATTCATAATGAACATGTCCATTGATGTTACTAAATATATGTTTGAAGTGATAGTTTTCCATCCTTGATTTATACAAAATTCATAAAATGACATCCTTTAAATTGTGTTCGAATTACAAAACAACTACCTGGTATCCAGTTCCTCATACTGCATACCAGGCTGCTGGGCGGGACAGGATTTAAATTTTTACAAAACAATGGCAGAATATCCGGAGTTATACCTGTAACATCTTCATGTAGGCTAATTCAAGAACTTGTGTTACTGATGTAGCCATTAAAGGGAAACATGAATTTCTTTGAACTGTGTTTTTGTCTTTGCAGGACCTGGTCATGTTAGAATTTGATTGCCACTACAGGGAAGAAAGGTGGCAGACAGAGCGATACTTTGACTTCATCAAAGACTTCCTTATAGCAGCACAGAATAAGGAAGATTCAGATGACTGTGATCCTCCTCCTTGTGCAACCACACCATACCCAGTAACAACAGAAGAAAATATAAATGGTAAATATTTATTTTATGTGGTATTTATATGTGGCCTGCAGAGTTAGTATTTTGGCACATCGGTGGCACTTCATTGACATTACATGACAAAGACAAATGCCTACGATTTGAGGTATGAAGTGACATCAATAAACTACAGTAGGTTTATATATCTCTTGGTATGTATCTGGGTAGGAAAGCACTTTACCATAGCGTTGAACCCTTTAGTCGACCTATCAATTAATTTAAGAATAAAATGTTAATAAAATGTATTTAACAGTTTTAAAAATCAAGTTTTTCTGTTGTAAATCAATGTAAACTGAGTATCTCCGGGTTTTGCACTGTTGGTTAGAAAAAACAGCCTATATACCTTGGGCTCTGGAAATTGCTATGATTTTTTTAAAATTTGAAAATAATTGATAATGGCATTAGTTGCTGTCCTACTGCTCATTGCTGCTGTGTTTATGGCTTATGAAAATGGATTTTTGTGCAAAGCTGGAGGCAGAGCATGGGAGAGGATAATTGTTACAGGTGTGACTATTAACTGCAGGTAAAAAGGGGAAGTGAGTCCACGGCCTCTTTTAGAATCAGCTGCAGATTATTTCCGTTGCCTAAGTATTTCACTATGTTTGGCAGGCTTTACTCTGCATATTGCTGTCCTTTTCAAACTTTACTATAAAACCTGCCAGATGTGATTTATAGCTGGTTGGTTCTTGCCAGATCAGCTGTAAACTAGGTAGGAGTTTATTTTCTTTGAGTTAGGAACATGATGTGAACATGATGTGAATCTTCCCTGAAGTGACAACATTGGCTAAGAAGAACATGTGGACAAAAGCCACACAAAACAAACAAAAATTAGACACAGCTGTGATTTCTGCCTCTTGTTGTGGTTTGATGTAAACTGTCTGAACTGACATATTTCAGGTGTTAACCCAAGAACAGTGATTTGAATTGGTTAAATTATAACATCTCCACAACAAACTGTACATTGACCAATTATGTTCATCCCATCTAATGTGTGATGCTTTAAGCCACAGGATACAACAAATAATATAATATAACAATAAAATAACAAGACTGGCAAAAGATCTGACGGTCATTGCAGCTATCTCCGCATGAAGCTGATGTTTTTAAGTCTGTTTGGATATCACACTCTGAGTTTGTCTCTTCATGGGGCACTGAAAGGCTCAATACTCAACACCAGCATTTTATTTGGCAAACAAAGTGCAACTACAGGGTGTCGATAAGTGGGATGGAGCCCCATTTTGTGATAGAACATCTGTATTTCTTCATATGAATAATGATTTCACTGCTCAGAATGTCTGTTAGTCATTGAGTTTCAGTTTCACAGTTCAGATCAATTTGGGAAGAAACTGGCCCATGATTCTGTAAGGAGGAAGATAAGATCGCCTGAATGGCTGCCAACCAGACATTCTATGTGGGATTTGTGAGGAATATATTTGTGGGATATGTTTTTTTTTAAAACCTTAGATAAGCCTTAGAACATCTTATCAACATTTTTGTCAAATGTTTATGGACTGTTTAATCTGAAGAAAAGTAGCTCCAATAAAAAATGTTTACATCCGTAACCAGAGTAACTAAAACATTTCTGTGGTGAGACACATGACTGTTTTATGACTTGGGTTAACCAACCCTTTAGGCGCTTGAAGTGCTTTATTGTAGAAAGTTGGCAGTGTAGGTCACATGTCCCATACGCATGAGCCAGTCTACAGATTCAAATGCAACATTCCAGTTACAGGTTCACGTCTGCTTGTTAAAACCCATGCCACCCGCTTTGGACTACTGTAAACCGGCTCTATTTAGGACAGATCTCTTGGGGCCATTCCAAGAAGCTTTTAATCCAGGAACCATTATTTCTTCACAAGAACTTTGCAAGAAAAAAACTCAAAACAGTCTCAGTGCTTAGAAGGCCCATTGAAACATGGCTGAGTCACAGGACTGAGGGAAGATGTCCCCAGGTAGTGCATGTGAAAAGGAAGAAAAGGTCCGAAACCTGATTGTATACGTGTTGATTACAGAGCAATCTTCCAATCTTCCCAAGCTCTTGGCTTTTCTTTGCCAGAGTGGTCGGATCAGATCTTTTTTGTGTGTGTGTGTGTGTGTGAGGGGTGGTAAAAAAGGCAGTGCTGAGTTGACGTTTTAGCACCTGACAATGAAATGTTTTCATCATACGGCACTAACACACCACCCTTTTCCCCCTTTTCAGCCATCCTCTCATTTTTGCTTGTCGCCTCTCATAACCCCAAACTCACCAACCCATCTCTTTTTTGCTTTTCCCCAGAATCAACAACGTCCACCACTGCAGACTGTGCAACAGGCTGCAAACCAAGTAAGTTTGCAATTCTCCAAATTCCTGAGAAAACAAGTGTCAATGACAAGGTTACTAAACCAGCCGTTTTTGCTGGCTGCATTTTTTTTGCCACATTCTAGAACATCCTCTGACCTGCTGTCACTTGATTAATGACACTCTGCAGGGCAAATTGCTCATCACATCTTGTGTCTCATGTCTCATCAGTCATGTAGTTTTAACAGATATAATAATGCCATTTTCTGTAACTATTTGTATAGAAACATACACAATAACACTGAGTAAGTGTTTAATGAAATGTGATTTAACATAAAAGACCCCATCCTGTAAACTGGTGAGTGAGTTTCCTATTGGCTCATACAGTAGCTTAGCTGTGCACACTCACATACAAAATAACTGATAAGAGACATCATTCATCATTTTTGGCTGTCTTATTATAACAACATGGTAATAAAATACAACTTTACTTCACCTCTCAAAAATGTGTTTTGTATATTGTTACTTCTCTTGGATGTTTGACCTTCACTATGTGGAATGATGTTAGTGCAGTTTGACACTAGAAGGCTGTTTTCACATTCATCTGCTAAAGGGAGAGTTCAAGTTAAATTTGAGTTTAGGACTTGTATGTATCAGCCTGATTTTGTGACATCGCAACTAATTTAGGAGCCAATCATGGCAGCAGTTGACTTCTTGTGTCCAGCAGACACACTTTTAAAGTATGTGCCTTTTAAACCTTTTTACTGGGTCATTTAACTTTTGGTTGAAAAAAAAATTAAGTGTTTAATTTAATTATTTATGTTTTAAGATATGTCTGGCAGGGTTTTTTAAGGCTAATCTGGAATATCTTGTTGTAAAGTCTGTGGTTTACTCTGATATTTACAATGAACAGTTGAAGGTGGCTTATCATTGTATTGCATTTTTGCCACTTCTCAAAGTCATCTGTTAATTGTACATCATGAAAAGCTTATAATAAATATATGTAAGTTGATAATAAATCAAAGAAACACTAAGTGTTAAAAAAAAGCAACTTGTTGGTATTGTCTTTAATGTCCATTATAGTCCATGAGTTACAGAGTAACATATAATAGTAAATGTCTCCTGAATCACGATTTTTTACTAAAAATGTTAGGATGTGGAGGGGGAAAATCATGTTTGTATTGTTTTGTTTTTTGTCTCAGATTCTGAACTGAGGTTGACTGAGGTGGTGGAGCGAAGCCTTCTCTCTTTACTGTTCATACCCCTCCTAGCCCTCGTATTCCTGCTTGTGTGGAAGGTGAGCTGACCTTTGACCCCTGTTAAACTTCCTGAGGCCCTCCGGGGATAAGGTTTATTATGTGGTCTATTTTATTGCCTGGAGATGCCGCTTTGAAAGATGGAATTTATTACAACTGGCGACGGCTTTTCAACTTTCTGCAGATGCTGTGCAGACTGTGTAGATCTGAGCTGTGGTGATTTCCACTGAAACGAACAACTTTGGCATTCAAAATGATTTCCTACCCCGAAACAGGTTCGATCACGGAGGAACGAGGAGGATCTTCAACAGAATCCTGGAGAAGATGGACTCTTCACAGGAACAGAAGGGAATGCACCTCCACTAGATGCTGAAATATCAGAAAAGTAAGCTTTTTTCTTTCATGATTCGATTTCAGTGCCAAATTGCAATGGAACAGGAAGCTATTCCCCTCTATGTAACTCACTGCCTCTTCACACGGTAAATTAATTACTTGCTCCATACCAAATGGGTGCAGACAGTGGTAGAGGCTCTGATTTTATTAATTGCTCATGTAGAGCTGCAAAGTTTAGATTAAGAAAAAAATATGTATTATTCATTGACAAATTTGTTTTGAGATATGAATGGTTTAGCCTCATTTGAAGGAGTTAAAAACTGCCACTCTGATAGCATTAACAAAAAAAAGCCACTAAAGTTTTTTGGAGTTTGACTCATGTCACGGACCAAAAGACAGGATATATCAGCCTGTACTGCTTCAATTTTGACCATCCTCTTTTATTCTGTCTCTTGTGAGGCCCTCAACTTATTGGAAGTACAATATTAAATCACAGTTATACCCCTTTAAAGGGGGGCAACAGAAAATGTTTTCCCTTGGGGCTCCCCAGCAGGTTATGGTAGTTTTCTTCATTATTATGGCTTTGGCTGTTCAAATAGTAATAATATCCCTGTTTCTGTGTTACATGAATTCACAAACAAATAAAAATACGATTTTCTCTTTTCTTTTCTCTCTGTCTTCACTGATCACTCAGCTGTGTAGGAAGTGAAGTATAGTGTCTAATACTGTTTTTCTGTCCAATAACAGAAACAAGTTGAACGTCATTGAAACAGTGTAATGCTTCTACCCTTCAATGTTCTTCAACGTAATTGGTGAGATTTTTTTATACCACGTTAAATTATAGTGGTTAAATTATTATAGTGACAAAAACAAAATCTATGTTTAAAGTTTTTTGACACTGAGCTCTAAAACCTCTCCCTACTCTTTTCTCTCACAGGGCTCTACTCTTTTCTCTTGTTGGTGTCCAAACGTGATGAAAAACAAACATGAAGCGGAATAGTGAGATTTCAGAGGTAAAAGGCCTGTTTTTGACTGCTCTCCAGATCCACGATGGCAGGTTCACAATTGCCATGATCAAGATTCTTCTGGTTAAACTACCATATGGATACTCTTGCCTTTCTTGTAAGACTGCGTTAACCCCATGCTTTTGGAAAAGACTGTGAGATTTTAGCAGAAAGCAAACCCCATACCACACCCTCACTGGATTCTCTGGCTCCTGCAAATCGTGATTCTGAACCTGCTGCATCATGAACTCTTTGGAGAAAACTTTGCTTCCCCCTCAGCATGTTCCTACAGTCTGACTGTGTTTTGGGGCCACAAGTTCATCTTCAAAAAGCAAAGCAGAGAGTGACTGACACTGGTAATCTGTTGTGTGAACTGAGGCATGAATTACTACCTCTGGTGACACTCATGTTAACCACATCCTCAACTGCTCAACAGTTTCCTCCTTCCTCCTTAGTCTGGGGTTTCCCAAAGAATATAATGTTAAACAAGGTTTAGTTCCAAGGTGTAGTCATATTGTCTGGTTTAGGCATGTACCCATGGGGGTGTATGATGTATTTATTTATTGGTGGCGGCACTGAGCTGCTTCTGTTGATACAACTGAAATGTTTCAAGTGATCATTTAAGAGCACCTCTATTAATGGGTCACATTTAAAGAACAATCTGTATAGTAACACATTGTAAACCCAAAAAACACATTCCCGAACAAGTTACATTTCCTCGTATGATGTTATTGTTACTGTTGGTATATGACGCGGGTGATTTAGGTTTGTGTGAATGGATTACATAGAGGAAAAACATACAGTATACAAATATGCTGCTTTGACTAACTTACATTTAGACCATTGAAATCTGCAATAACTTTCAGCTAACAAGTATCAGGGATGACTTCTGTGGATCCAGGATTTTTTTTTTAATAAGTGAATTCAGAACATAGGTGTCAGACACATGTAAGAGAACAATGGGCCTCCCATAGTAAATGTTAGCTCAACAATGCCTTTATTATTTTTTTTACTTATCTCACCTTTATGCTTGCAAGGCAAAAACGGTTACAGAAGAGATTTATGATGGCCATTCCTCTTTGAAAGTAAAAGAAACCCCCACAATTTGTAAAAGAAGAAACACAGTTTGTAAAGACAAAAAATGATTTTATGAAATACACAAATGATATATAATATAAAATAATGTAAAAAATTTTATTCAAGCTATCAATTCTTGACTGTTTACTCAACTACCAATATACTAGCAAAGTAAACCCATTAGCTTAGACTGTTCACTCACATGGTTCTGTTCTGTTCTTACTGACTTTGCCTTTGTCCAGTATAAGGCATGTGCTTGCATAATAAAACTCGTTACAGACAATCTGACAAAGCTAGTTAGCATTTATCAAGATTGACATTCTTATGAAATGCTGAAGGATGATACCACTGTTTATGAAATTTACAGATATGCACGTTAGTTATTTTCACAATCCACAAAGCTGGTCACATGGGAATACCATGCAGACCTAAATATCAATTTTGCCTTAATGTTGCGCCATAATACACTGTCAAAGAAAGTGTACTGTCATCTTCTTCACATACTGAACTGTCGCACAATGGTATAACTTTCAAAAAGCATTTTTAAAGAAGCATGGTGAGTTTTAGAGTTGTTTTTCTCCGGTAGATAGAGATGTGAAGGGCAGGAAATCATTTACTGCAAGTCAAATCCACATAGTACCCTGCCTCCTTTCCTATTGATCTGATAAGTTAGGAGCTGGAGGGGCTCCCTGTCTCAGTCATAACAGATATTATCAGCTCTAAGGAGTAAAGCAACATGTTTAAAAACATAACAGGGCTTGACTCCCACAAGGCCTTGCCCAAACGCAAAGTAAAGTGAATCAATAATGGATTTTAGGTATTAAGATAATTATTAAGATTATTAATGACAATCAGTAAAGAGGTAGGAGTGTGAACGGGGCACGCTGGCTGTGACCTTTCCCATCAGGCCGCCCTACTGCAAATAGCTGACAATGATAAAGTGGCAGGACACTAACATCCGTTTCTGTATCTAGTTTGAGTATTTTTATCATGTTTGTGGTCTTACATTGTACCATGTCCATTCTTGGTGTTGTGCCTTGTTTGATTAGTGTGATTGACTCTGTGTGTAAATGTCAAAAGCCTGTCTATATTTCTGTGTGGTAGCAGAAAGTGTAGAGATCATGACAGAGGAGATTAGTTTAATTTGACCACAATAAGCCAGCAGATATGAACGCTAATTTCTCTCTCTTTTTATCTGAACTCAAAATCATGATAGCAGTAGTAGATAGTAGAGGTAGTTGGCTTGACCTGTGCCCAGTTATGATTCGGACGGTTTTCTGTAAAAGGAGTGCTTCAGTATGTGAAAACTTGGCAGAATAAACTGCAGTGGTTGTGACATTTCTGTCCATGCATTACATTTTAGCCTTTGTAACCTTTAGCAAACAGTTCATCTGGTAACTGCTTGTTTCTTGTGTATACGGGACTATATGTTGGGAATTTTTCTTCTAGGAGACGAGATTATATTGTGCAAAACTGAATCTGTGTTTGAAAAAAAGTATACCACATTGGTGTTCATATAGTTCAGAGCAACAGTACCTTTCAGCATCAATAGCTGGAATTCTTTGGTGTGGTAAAGTATTGTTTGTTGTGTTGAACTGCAAGATAATTTTATTCACTCAAAAATGCATTTTTGAAGAGTACTACCTGTGCCGCATTCTCTACGTCAGTTTAACTGATTCTGTGTTAGAGAAAGCATACCACATTGGTGTTCATATAGTCCACAGCAACAGTATTTTTAGCAGGAATATCTGAAATTACTGGTGGTGTAGAGTACTATTATTTGGAAGCTTTTAGACAGTTATTTCTACTTAAAAATGCATTTTTGAATGATATTGGAGCATACTATCTATGGCAGTTTGGACCTGAGACTTTCTCTTCGATCATCTTTAGGTTTCGCTTCTCTACATGATGACTATTACGTGCAGTGCCCAGTATTCTGACAGAGACACAGGCTAGTCTAGCCACAAAAAACAAACAAGGTATATTATGTCAAAAGTTGCTTTTTATACATAGTCTATGAATATCATGAGCTGCAACAGGTCTAAGCTGTGAACAAAAACAAAACACGGTCTCCCATTTTCCTGTCTTTGCGAGAGCCTCAAACAGTCAGTATGTCTGATGCATGGAAGCCAGAAACCGAGCAATTTCATGCATTAGTCTAGAGAATGACTGCCCTTAAATGCTGTTCCTATGTGGGTTGTTGTGTGGTCTGAGAGTGAGCAGAGCTGCATCCTGAACAGTGCTTTTGGGCTCAAGTTATCCAATCCATCCCACTTCAGTGGGTGAATCAAATGGCTCTAGGCAGGAAAAAAGTCTGGGTGCCAAAAAGCAAATGTAATTATTGCCTGGTTGGTATTCTGGGTGAAAACTCTACTGTATTCTGTATTTTTGTATTTAAAGAAACATATATGAGATATGAATAAAGTACACGTATCCAAATGTTACTTTTTAGGTCTGTGTGTTGTTCAGGAATTTTTACTTCAAACTTCCGTATGTCTCTTTTCAAAGTGAGTCTGTCAAACTTGGTGCTTTGCACTCATTTTTTTCACTTTGCAAACATTTGCTTCAGGTAAAATAGCATAGCTGCAGACATGTAGGGTGACTGTAATTACCAACATGCCTCTAGGAATATACAAGTTTCAAACTGCATGTTTGTAGCTATTGAACTGCAAAACCAGTTAAACCAGTTGTGGCCTGCTTTGAAAAGGAAGCACAATTTTAGAAAACTATACATTAACAGTAATTTAGTTTAGTATGTTTCTCCCTTTCTCAATTACATTATTAGAGATTAGAGAGTTAATGATTTCCAATTTGATTCCAAAAAAACTATTGTCCAAGAAAAGCTTATGCTCTTCAACGATGTGCTTTTTAAGGTATTTTCTCCACTTAACTGCATGTTTAGGTAGATTAATGTTCTTCAGTTGTCAAATTTTATTCACAAAATCACACTGAGCTCCAAGGATAACTTGGGAAAAGCTGCCAAGAATAATCTGTTATGTGTCAGGTTAACTTAAAAATGGGTAAATCAAATATCATATTGCCTTGAAGGGTTTCAGTTCTCCCAGAAGAGTATTAACAATAAAATGCAAGACTATAGCGTCAGCTTGACCATGTTTAAATAAAGCAATAACACCAGAGGGAGTACTTAGCCTTCAGCCTTCTGTCTATGGCCACTTCACAATGGTGCCAATATCTCACGGTTTAGCATGACCTTGAGTATGTTATTGCTTTTATGCAACATTTATTGAAATTTATTGAAGCTCTAAGGCCTTCTACTTGTTGTACTTGTACTAAGATATGAAAAGTAAGATTACTTACTACTTTAAAATATGCCACTCTGATGTAGTCAGAGTAGTTTTAATGCATCATACATTTACTCTTACTTTTTAGAGAAAAATACTTTTACTGTTCGGCCACTGAAATTAATCGGCCGAAAATAGCAAAAAATAGCACTTTTGGTGTTTGGCCTAATAAGTCAAAAGACCAATTAAATTTTACTGAACAATTATGTTGACATGTCCGCAGTGTGAAAGCATTTTAAAGTGTTGCCGTTTACAGACACTGTTCTGCTGAATTGTCTCCTATCACATCCACTCCATCTGTGGCTGACTTAATAGAAAAGGCAACAAACGTTCTTGTCCACTTTGAGAGTTTCTGTCACTCGTTTCTGAGAAGACGATTAAGCTAGCCACACCTAAATTTTGAGTGCACATGGGCTTTATCCTGTCATTTTCTTTCTTTTCAAAGAAGTGATGCAGTATGAGAGTCCTAACTGAAGAGAGGCTATGAAGTCTTCATGTTACGCGATACGAGAACCACATACAACATTATTTATCAAATTGGGTCAGACTTGATGAATTTAGCGCGAGGATACACATGTGACAACGTTCAGGTTTCAAAATAAATAAGGTTTCTGTACAGTATAGTATTAAGATTAATTGGATTATATTCACAGAAAGTATAAAACATATTACATGTGTACATTAAAAGTAAGTAGACAATTTGCTTTACCCGACTTTACCTCTTGGGCCTCGGACCCACCCACCATAGTCTCTCCAAATCCTGTGGGAAACACTGAATAAAAAGCAAATTTTGACTATTTAATTTATGCACTGGTAAAAAAAAACTTGTACTTGTTCGATATTTGGTATTCGGCAAATTTTTTCATTATAGAATTTTCATTTCCGTGCATCCCTACTTTTATTCTGTTACATTTGAATACATTCATCACTCTACTTTGCTACTTTAAGAGGTAGATGGTCAGCTGGTCCAAAGTTTGCTGGTGCTTTGTTATCCTACTGCAGTCACGCCTCCACATGAATCTGTTCAGACACTTTGTCACGCTTTCTCAAAGCGTCGGTATTTGATGCCCTGGAATGAGACCGTGTTAATGCAGTGTGCTTCTGTTGTGAAGGCAGTAATTTTACATAAAAGAAGCATGCTAACAGTGAGCTGACAGAGAGCAGTGTCTGTTGAATTAATGCTAATATTTAACACCTTTTATAGGCAATAAATTATGAAACATCACAGCATTATCTCCTATTTTTTTAGTTTGCTAATTGATAATTTTTTATATATAACAATGTTTACTTATTGGCATATTAAACAACATTAAAGTAGTATTTTGTGATCACACTTGATTGATACACACTAGAAATATTGTCCAAGATTTAAAGTTTAAGCTGCACAAACTCTTTTTAGCAGAGAAAAATTTGAAGAAACTTTCAGGGATCCAAATAAAATAGAGACCTTAGAGTCAATATGACATGAACACCCGACTGTCTGACTGGCTCACCTGGGGATTTGAAGCCTGGACCTGCAGATCGCCAGAGCAGGTGACTTACTGACTGAGCTACTGGTGAGAGGCTGTTTCTACACACCTTCTCACAACTTGAGGTAGTGATGTAACATGTGCCAGACCCGGATAGTTTTGTCAGTTTAAACTTAAAACGCTTGCAACTGTCAAGATGTTGGTGAGAAAATTCTGAAAAAAAATCCTTCATCATTCTGCTGGTTTTGGGTGTGTTGTGAATTATTTTGGTGGCAAGATACTGAATATCACTGCAGACTCACCGTTTGACTGATCTGAAAACCCTTTGAAACGCTTGATATCGGCCAGCTGGAGAACGACTCTGTCGAGTTTGGTAGCATTTGAAGAAAGACTTGTGGAGATATAGATGTTAATTGAATTAGTATATTCTGAAAAATATAGAGTGACAGATTTCTGAATTGACCATAGGTTGCTGTGAGGCAAACGTTAGTCAAAAATCAGTGGAAAAAAAATTCAGCTCTCAAAGAAGTACAGATGATTTTCTTAGATTTTTTGAAGTTAGGAATGAGAAATGTCTAGACATTTACTTTTCTTGAAATAAGCCCCGCCCACTTTGCTCAATCATTACCAAATTTTATACATCAACTGAGTAGGCACCCTAGATCTTACAAACCAAATTTCGTACGAATCCATTCAGCGAATAACGAGGTATAATCTTTTTGCAAGTGTAGCGCCCCCTAGTGGAAGAATATCCCAGGACTGCTAAGCGAAGCTCGGGCCGAGCATCTGAAAAGACGTGTCAAGTTTGGTTACAATAGCCTAAACCAATTTTGATGTACAGGCATTTATGTAAAATTGTACGTAAAAACACAAAAGTAAAAATAACTGTTGATCAGCGATGTCCGTAGAGGATCCTGGCAAAGTTTCAGGTTGATTGGCAGAACTGTCTGATTTCAGAGAAAAGTGATAAAAAGTATAATTTGACATTTTTAGAGCAGAAGACCATTGGAGCAAAGATGCAGATGAATCAAGAGATTAAAATAATGAAAGAAGTTTGACTCTAAACAAAGCTGTTTTTGAGATAATTGCAAAACGCAAAGTTGATAGCGCCATCATGAGGTGTATGAGGGCCTTTTTTTTTGCCTGAGTAGTGGGTGGAATTTGCAACCTATGTGCCAATTTTGGTGAGTTTTTTGTCCAGCAGTTTTTGCTGACCAAACACTTTTAGCAGAGAAAAAGAAGAAAGAAATAATAATAATAAGAAGAATCAGAACAAAACCAATAGGTCTCCAGCAGCTTCGCTGCTTGGATCTCTAATTATGAAGCAGCGGTGGATCCATGGTTAGATAGCTGGCTGCCCCTGCCTTGCATCACTATGGGCTAGTATTTATACTAGTAATAGTGCCTATTTATAAATAAATGGCTCCACATTTGATTTGTACTGTTACATATTTTTTGCAGGCTAAAATCAACACTTTAAACATAATACTGGTACACAGGATAGTAATAAGGTTCACTTTAGCTGGTGAAGTAATGTGGAAAGCCATACAACTATAGTATTTCACGTCAGATAACATTAGCAACTGGTCGGCGTTACCGGAAAGCTTACGTTATCTAACTTGAGCCAACTAAATCATAATATGTTTCTAGTGCTTTGCGGTAATGTTGGTTTACCTGTCCAATAGGATGAAAGCCAACTGTCAGTATTGTCGGTTCCAAGATAAAGCAGAGGTTTCTTCGTGACTCAAGCCTTTCTGATGTTGACTGTCCTGTAAGTACACACTGACTCAGAATTAATTTTAGTTACCTCCGATTGGCATAATCAGGTATTATTACTCTGATGTACATAACAATCTTATTGTATTTACATTAATCCTGAGCCAGCAGTTTTAAATAGGATTCAACGTCACCTGCTCTGGCCCCAGGAATACATGTGACAATGATCGCTGGTGTCGCTAAATTCACGTCTCTCAAAATGGCCCTACCAATAATCAGAGCTGGTATCTCATTGGGTGTGTCTCCAAGTAGAGAGAACCTGTTAGAAATGTGAACAGGTTGGTGTTGTCCTGTGGGCTTATGTTGAGTGATGGCCTTCCTCCATATCGTCTTACAGCCTCCGCTACCAGGCTGCTTGGGAGCTGTCGGGGATGGCAAACAGGAGCATGATCTGATTGGTCCGCACCAGCTACTGGGGGCTAGTTACAGCAGCTAATGATTGAGTTTCCTGGTGCAGAGCCAGGTGAACTGGTATTCCCATTTTAAACTGGAACATAACTTAAGCTTTTAAATCAAAGTACAATCCAAACTCCTATCAGAAGAACAAACTGGTTTCAACCCTCTTGATCTTTTCAACAACTCTTTATTGTAATATTGTTATGACTCAATTTCTCAATTATCAACCCATTTACTTCACCTCAACTTACACCCCATTTTTGGAAATAGAGAATAGTTTGGGAACCCCTAGTAACTCCTGGTCATAAATGATCATCAGATTTACTGTAGCTGTTTCATTTAATGCCATGTGTATAGAGTTGTCATGTCATTGTTGTATACATTGTTGCAAGTTTTTGTTTGGAGAAAACATTTGCCACTGGAGACACTAACTCTAGAATGACATGTACAGGGGTCTATCTCTTTTCACCTCACCTAAAAATTCAAGTATTCATAAGAACTCATATGTTTATGGATTTCTATAAAATTAATTTAACAACTGTTTTGTGGATGCCATGGACATACATCACACTGACCAATGTTATGATTTTGTCTTTGCTATCACAAAACAACAGGAAGGCCGTGAAAAGTTCATTGTTCATAGACATGTTAAAATGAATGTGCAATTGTGTCACTGTGAATAGGCGTATCGGAGCAGGACTTTAAGTGCTGCATGACACAGGACATGAACAACTGACCTGACTGACCTCAGCCAGTAGCATGATGACATGTAGTTCAGCTGTTTGCCATGGTCACACAGGTCTCCATCATGCTGTGAAAGTTTAAGGAATCTCACAGAACAAGTGATTGGTTCAAAGGGCACTCTCATGACTATAGGTGATTCGATTGCCCTTTAAATAATTATTTCCTGGCAGCAATCGCAGCCCTTGAACATGGGCCTCAGGTTTTCCCCTTGTGCTGTAAGAGGAAACTGAGAACAGATTCTGATTGAGGTCAAGATTGCAACAAAACAGTACAAAACAGCATTATTCTAAATATGAAAAAAGCTTCTGCCTTGAGTGATGACACAGATTGTTACACCAGAATATGTGTTTATTGTGATTTATTTTTTTGGGGGGGGGGGCTTTTTGCCATTATTATATAGAGCAGCTGAAGAGAGAGACAGGAAATGTGGGAGAGAGAGAGGAGGGATGACATGCAGCAAAGGGCAGTGGGCATTTCATCTCACATTGTATACAGTCGCAGAAAAAATTATATGCAACAATTGGCCATAAAATGTGATCTTCAGTTACAACAGACACAGTTAAATTAATACCATACGAACAATTACATGTTTTTTGTTGAACACATTGTGCAGGGTGATAAAAGTATGTGAACCTCTAGGCCAGTGGTTGGCAATAGGCGCCAAACATTGCCTGCCAGTAATAATATCTGACTAGATCTCAGTCATGGCAGCTACAGTTACTCACACAATCAATTCCTCTTAAGTGTTTGTGCCTCCAAAATAAAAGTGCGTGCTGCAATGCTATATGACTAGTTTATTGAGAGCTTTTACTTTGAAGAGTTCTGAACGACATTCAAAAGAGACTCTGGCTTGCTTGACACACCTCTGAAAAAGCCGTCAGTAAACGTGTGATGGGACTCCCCTAAATTTCCTCAGGGAAATTAAAATAAGTATCCATAGGTTTATGAATGGGGATCAAAAGCTGGGACGCACACACACTGCAGCACATGCTTTATTGTGAGCATGTGCAAAAGTGTCCTTATAATCAATTTGTTTAAAATGGGAGAACAAAAATACACACAGTTAGTTGGAATCAATCTTACAACCTTCCAAACAGCAGTCCCACACTGTATAGGTAAACTTGCATCCAAAAATTTGAAACAATTTGACTTTGTTCTGGCCCGCCATTTAACGGCTTGAAAAGATTTTCCCGATGCCAGACTTATTTACCGACCGCTGCTCTAGGCTAAAGACTTCTCCTAAAGCTAGTTGGAGTCATGAGTCATCCAACCTGGAGTCTAATCAATGAGACAAGATTGGAGGTGTTGGTTAGAGCTGACCTGCCCTATAAAAAACACACACCAATTTTAATTTTGCTATTCTCACGAAGCATTGCCTGATATGAACCACGCCTCGAACAAAAGAGCTCTCAAAACATCTAAGAATTATAAATGTTGACTTGCATGAAGCTGGAAAGGGTCACAAAAATATCTCTAAAAGCTTTAAATACTATTGTTGTGACTTAGATGAAGATCACTTTACACTTTGACCAATTTATGCAGGTCTTGTCTAGGTAATTCCAAAGGGTTCAAGTACTTTTTCCTGGAACTGTTAAACTAAACTATGATTCATTTCTGGTGGCAACAGGTGTGTCAGAGCAGTTATTTGAACACAAATGATGGAGTGTAAAAAAACATGCATGCTCAGCAAGACCTCTCCCTTGATAAAAAAGAAAACTTTTTTTTTATATATGTCATCTGGCATGGAAACGCTTTGGAATCCCCGAAGACGAGCTGGAAAACTTTGATGGGTAGACCCTACTTAGCCTGTTGCTTATGCTGATGGACTGATGGATGGATGGGTTACTAGCACATAAGCAGATAGGACCCCTGGAGTCTGGGGATTGGATAGGGCATCCATGACTCACTGCTGACTGATCATTTCTGTGCAGGAAATGACCTAAATCCACATACAGCCTCTGTGGAAGTAGTTCTCCCTCTTTCGTAAACATGACCTTGTGACTCTCTACCGAGACTTTCATAATCTCCCTGGTTGTCACCTCACAGCCAGGAGCTTCCACTTTCCCATCCTTCCTCTCAGACAGCTCCCAGCTGCACAAACCAATGAAGGAAGAACATTTAGCAACCAGAACTTTTTTTGTTTTTGTGACTGTAAGCCAGCTGAACTTGAACCACAGTGTGCTGGCTCTTAGTGCGAGTGCACTTGATGGATCAGTCCCTTATGTACCCATGAATGCGGCTTGGATATGTGTTCAATAAAGGGTTTGTTTTTAATTTTTGAAAAATTTGTTTTTAGTTGTGCTTTGTCTCAGGCGAAGACAAATGTGCTTCAATGTTTCTCCACCAGTTCTGGTTTAGATAACACTTCTGAAAAATAATTCAGAGCAAACTACTCCATCTGACAAACTGCAGTTCAAATGGAGTCAATTTGGAAAGGGATTTAACAGTGGGTCTTATCCAGAAATAACAATGCGTGCAACTGTAGAGTGGTAGAAACAGCTTGAAAGGCTTCACTGCCAACGGTATGAGCCAAAGGATAGTAAACCCAATAAGACAACGTCACACTGCTTTGACAATAGCTCAAATATTCATGTATAATACAGAAATGTTTAATGAAAAAAGGATTTAGGTCAGTATCTTGATTGAAGAACAATTCTAATGTCAGTCTTAGGGGTGTGTGCCCACTTTCAGGAACACATTTTTGATTACTAAATGATATTGTAAGCCATATAATTAGAATAGGAACTTACCAAGTTACGTAACACTAGGACAGCCCCCTAGTAAAATTTTCCTAGTTGACTAGTTGTCTTTAGTTCAAGCCAGTGGTGGAGTAGTCGTTGCATGTTAATTATTTAACTATTTTTGGGGTGCATCAGAAAATATCTTGAGTTGGGGTGAGAAAGAATGTTATAAGTAGTTGAGAAAATACAAAACCAGAATAAGGAGACATTAAAAAATAAACTAGAATGGGCATTTCCTTAAGAAAACGCATGCGAGAGCTGCCAGCTATTTTTGCAATTGCTACCGCTGTCAGTGCAATGTGCAGCTACATCAGCTAAGAGACTCAATGATGTGCTGTACACTTGTTCAGCGAACATATGTGTTAAGTTTGGCCCCTTTTCATTAACATGCTGTGAGCAGGGTTTGATCCATCAATCTCTGGATCTGGAGCAAGAGCAAGACTGAAACCACTGGTCTACTCACACTGCGAAGGGAAGGCTTTCAAGTTTCTTTGTCAATCATGTGTCTTATTCTGTTCAATCTCACTCCCATAATCCCCCAACTTAATTACCTACTCATTTCTCACCGTGTAAATATTTAATTAAAAGCAATGATAAAAAGCTAAAAACAAAGAAAAAGAAAACAGGACAGTAAAAGTTACAGTGCAGTGTAAGTTATCAATCTACTAGTTAAAGGCAGTGGTAAAAAGAAAAATCTTAAAGATTTAATTAAAAGCAATGATAAAAAGCTAAAAACAAAGAAAAAGAAAACAGGACAGTAAAAGTTACAGTGCAGTGTAAGTTATCAAACTACTAGTTAAAGGCAGTGGTCTTAATTTTAAAGAACTGACTGTTTCAGCAGACCTGCAGTTATCTGGGAGTTTGTTCCAAATATACGGAGCATAATAACTGAACGCTGCTTCATCTTGTTTAGTTTTGACTCTGGGGACAGAAAGCAGACCTGCCCCAGATGACCTGAGAGGTCTGGATGGTTCATAATGAAGCAAAAGATCGGAAATGTATTTTGGCCCTAAACCATTTAGTGCTTTATAAACTAACAGCAGGATTTTGAAATCAATTCTTTGACATACAGGAAGCCAATGTAAAGACCTCAGAACTGGAGTGATGTGATCCACCTTTTTGGTCTTAGTGAGGACTCGAGCAGCAGCGTTCTGAATCAGCTGCAGCTGTCTGATGGATTTCTTAGGAGCCCTGTAAGGACACTGTGACAGTAGTCGAGTCGACTGAAGATAAATGCATGGATAAGCTTTTCTAGGTCCTGCTGAGACATAAGTCCTTTAATCCTTGATATATTCTTCAGGTGATAGTAGGCTGACCTTGTAATTGTCTTAATATGGCTCCTCAAATTCAGTTCTGAGTCCATGACTACACCAAGATTTCTGGCTTGATTTGTGGTTCTTAACATTACAGATTGAAGTCGAGCACTGACTTTCAGTTGTTCCTCCCTGGCTCCAAAAACAATAACATCAGTTTTATCCTTGTTTAATTGAAGAAAATTCTGGCACATCCAATCTGTCTGTCATCTGCATAATTATGGTTACATATTTTGTTGTTTTTCATAATCTGAGCCAGTGGAAGCATGAAAATGTTAAACAGAAGAGGCCCCAGTATGGAGCCTTGGGGAACTCCACATGTCATTTTTGTCAGCTCAGATGTGTGATTACCTATAGACACAAAGTAGTCCCTGTCCTTTAAGTAGGATTCAAACCAGTTTAGTACTATGCCAGTCCAGTTTTCAAGTCTGTCTAGTAATATGTTGTAGTCGACTGTGTCGAATGCAGCACTGAGATCCAATAATACTAAGACTGAAATTCTGCCACTGTCAGTGTTTAAATGGATGTAATTGAAGACCTTAACAAGAGCTGT
>NC_060171.1:5945186-5945818 GCF_021292245.1 Micropterus dolomieu
ACACCAAGATTTCTGGCTTGATTTGTGGTTCTTAACATTACAGATTGAAGTCGAGCACTGACTTTCAGTTGTTCCTCCCTGGCTCCAAAAACAATAACTTCAGTTTTATCCTTGTTTAATTGAAGAAAATTCTGGCACATCCAATCGTTGACCTGCTCAATACAGTTACTCAGCGCTTGTGTGGGATCATAGTCCCCTGGTGAAATGGTTATGTGAATCTGTCTGTCATCTGCATAATTATGGTTACATATTTTGTTGTTTTTCATAATCTGAGCCAGTGGAAGCATGAAAATGTTAAACAAAAGAGGCCCCAGAATGGAGCCTTGGGGAACTCCACATGTCATTTTTGTCAGCTCAGATGTGTGATTACCTATAGACACAAAGTAGTCCCTGTCCTTTAAGTAGGATTCAAACCAGTTTAGTACTATGCCAGTCCAGTTTTCAAGTCTGTCTAGTAATATGTTGTAGTCGACTGTGTCGAATGCAGCACTGAGATCCAATAATACTAAGACTGAAATTCTGCCACTGTCAGTGTTTAAATGGATGTAATTGAAGACCTTAACAAGAGCTGTCTCAGTGCTGTGGTGTGGTTGAAAACCTGACTGGAAGACATCAAAACAGTTATTTAGTGC
>NC_060171.1:5945918-5948607 GCF_021292245.1 Micropterus dolomieu
AGACAGGATGTTCCTGATTTTCGCAATATTACGTAGGTGAAAAAAGGCGGTCCTTGAAATTTGCTTAATGTGAGACTTAAACGACATGTCCTGATCAAAGATAACTCCAAGATTCCTCACAGTGGTGCTGGAGGCCAGGGCAGTCCCATCAAGGGAAACTATATCTTTAGATAATGCGTCACGGAGGTGCTTAGGCCCCGGAACAATAACTTGAGTTTTTACATTAGAAAATTACAGGTCATCCCGGTTTTAACATCCTGAAGGCACATTTGAATTTTAGCTAACTGATGAGTTTCATCTGGCTTGATCGATAGATATAACTGAGTATCATCTGCATAACAATGAAAGCTTATGGAATATTTCCTGATAATATTGCCTAAAGGAAGCATATATAAAGTGAAGAGGATTGGTCCGAGGACAGATCCTTGTGGAACTCCATGACTAACTTTGGCATGCATGGAGGACAGGAAATTGATCTAATAAATAGGACTTAAACCAGCTTAGAGCGGTTCCTTGCCAATGAAATGTTCCAGTCTGGTGGTCAATGGTATCAAATGCAGCACTAAGATCAAATAAAACCAGTACAGAGACAAGTAATTTTCACCAGTGCTGCCTCTGTGCTATGATGAGCTCTAAATCCTGACTGAAAATCCTCAAATAAACTATCGCTCTGTAGAAAGTCACACAGCTGTTTAGCAACTGCTTTCTCCAGAACCTTAGAGAGAAATGGAAGGTTAGATATAGGTCTATAGTTGGCTAAAACATCCGGATCAAGTTTGGGCTTTTTCAGAAGAGGTTTGTAAATGTAAATGCTCCGTACTTGTATAGCGCCTTTCTAGTCTTTTCGACCACTCAAAGCGCTTTTACACTACATCTGCATGTGTGCAGTCACACACATTCATACACTGAGCCTAAGTGCTCAAACGGAAACTAACATTCACACTCACTCATACACTGGCGGAATAGCCGCCAGGGGCAATTCGGGGTTCAGTATCTTGCCCAAGGACACTTCGACACGCAACCAGGGGGAGCCAGGGATCGAACCGCCCCAGTAGCTGTTTAATTACAGCTACTTTAAAGTACTGTGGTACATAGCCTGTTGATAAAGATAGATTGATCATATCTAGTATAGAGGTGCTGACTAAGGGTAAAACATCTTTAAGCAGCCTAGTCGGGATGAGGGTCTAAGAGGCAGGTTGATGGTTTAGATGAAGAAATTATTGAAGTTAGTTGGTAAAGATTGAGGGAAGCAAAACAGTCTAAACATATATCTGATTCTACAGCTGTTTCTAAGGTTCCTGAGTTAAGAGATAGAGTTGGGCAGGTCTTGGTGAATTTTGTTTCTAATAGTTAGAATTTTATCATTAAAGAAGCTCAAGAAGTCGTAACTACTGAGAGCTATGGGAATACTTGGCTCAATAGAGCTGTGACTCTCTGTCCGCCTGGCTATAGTGCTGAAAAAAACCTGCGGTTGTTCCTATTTTCCTCTATTAATGACGAGTAGTACGCTGCTCTGGCATTATGGAGGGCCTTCCTATAAGTTTTAAGACTATCTTGCCAAATTAAACGAGACTTTTTCTGTTTGGTGGAACGCCAATTCCTCTCGAGTTTCCGCGATATTTGCTTTAATTTGTGAGTTTCAGTATTATACCATGGAGCTAACCGTCTTTGTTTTATTATTTTCTTTTTTAGAGGGGCTACAGAGTCGAGTGTCATTCGCAGCGAGCCTGCAGCATTATCAACAAGATGATCGATTTGGGAGGGACTGAAACTAGCATAGGAGTCCTCTGTTACTTTGTGACTTGATAATGAATTTAGAGCTGATGGAATCGCATCCTTAAATTTTGCTACAGCACTATCAGACAGACATCTTGTATAGAAATTTTTGCCCAATGGCGTGTAGATCAGCAATACAAACTCAAAAGTTATCAAACAGTGGTCGGACAAAGAGGGATTCTGTGGGAACACCATTAAATGTTCAATTTCAATACCATATACCAAAACAAGGTCGAGGGTGTGGTTAAAACAGTGAGTCGGTTCATGAACACTCTGAGAGAAGCCAATGGAATCTAACACAGAGATAAACGCAGTACTGAAGCTGTCATTCTCAACGTCCACATGAATATTAAAATCCCCTACAATAATAAGTTGACAAAAACTCTGCAAATTCAGATACGAATTGAGAGTACGGGCCAGGTGCTCGGTACACTATAACGAAGAGAATTGGTTGCAGTGATTTCCAACTTGGGTGCGAAAGACCAAGAACAAGGCTTTCAAATGAGTTATAGTTTAGTTTAGGTTTAGAGCTGATTAGTAGGCTACAGTCGAAGATAGCTGCAACTCCACCTCCTCAGCCTGTGCCTCGAGTATTAATATGACTGGGAGGGGTGGATTCATTTAGGCTAACATATTCTCCATCACCCAGCCAGGTTTCAGTAAGACAAAATAAATCAATATCATAATCTGATATTAGTTCATTTACTAGTACACCTTTAGAAGAGAGAGATCTGATGTTTAAGAGTCCACATTTAATTTTCCTATTCGTTTGCACTATTGCTCTTGTGGTTTTAATTTTTATGAGGTTTTTATGCACAGCTCCTCTTCTGTTTACCTTTTTAAATAATTTCGATGGTCGGGGGGCAGACACCGTCACTATAGGATTTTCACTAAGTAACTCCTGAAATGGAGG
>NC_060171.1:5948627-5964520 GCF_021292245.1 Micropterus dolomieu
CAATTCCTCTCAAGTTTCCGTGATATTTGCTTTAATTTGCGAGTTTCAGTATTATACCATGGAGCTAACTGTCTTTGTTTTAGTATTTTCTTTTTTAGGGGGCTACAGAGTCGAGTGTCATTCGCAGCGAGCCTGCAGCACTATCAACAAGATGATCGATTTGGGAGGGACTGAAATTAGCATAGGAGTCCTCCGTTACTTTGTGACTTGATAATGAATTTAGAGCTGATGGAATCACATCCTTAAATTTAGCTACAGCACTATCAGACAGACATCTTGTATAGAAATTTTTGCCCAATGGCGAGTAGTTCAGCAATACAAACTCAAAAGTTATCAAACAGTGGTCTGATAAAAAGGGATTCTGTGGGAACACTATTAAATGTTCAATTTCAATACCATACACCAAAACAAGGTCGAGGGTGTGGTTAAAACAGTGAGTCGGTTCATGAACACTCTGAGAGAAGCCAATGGAATCTAACAGAGAGATAAACGCAGTACTAAAGCTGTCATTCTCAACGTCCACATGAATATTAAAATCCCCTACAATAATAACTTTGTCCGTTTTAAGGACTAAAGTTGACAAAATTTGACAAATTCAAATACGAATTCAGAATACGTGCCAGGTGCTCGGTACACTATAACGAAGAGAATTGGTTGCAGTGATTTCCAACTTGGGTGCGAAAGACTAAGAACAAGGCTTTTAAATGAGTTATAGTTCAGTTTACGTTTAGAGCTGATTAGTAGGCTAGAGTCGAAGATATATATTAAAATCCCCTACAATAATAACTTTGTCCGTTTTAAGGACTAAAGTTGACAAAAACTCAGAGTACAGGCCAGGTGCTCGGTATACTTGGTACACTACCTCTCATGATCAGCTTTGGTGTTATACCCCACTTTGTGAAATAAGCATAATGTAATTGTCAAACCCTGATGCGTTGTGGCCGATGAACATGTAGTTTTTATATTTTGGCTGCCTGTATTTTTTCCCCAAAGAGGTCAACATAGTCCACTCCTGAGGTACACCAACGCTCGTCCTCAAAATCAATAGTGCATATGAACATGGCCTTGTGTATGTAACCCTTGTTCGAGCCTCTGGGCGTGGCAGGGCTGAGCTATGAATGAAACTACTCCAATCCTATTGGTGTTGCTAGAACGGTAGCGTGTGACGGCATAACCGGAGGGGTATATAAGCACGCCAGCACACAGGACACATTAGCCCTTTTCTATGAAGCAAGGCACTCCAGGCGGGGTGAGGTGTGGCGGACCGACCAACCTATATTATAATAATAATAATTCACATCTGTCAACCTGAAGATCGAATTTATTTTAAAATAAATAAACTCACTGTATTTTAATCTTAAACGGCCCACACCTGCAGCGATACACAGACAATTGTCTGTAACATGTGTACAAATGGCATCAGGACATATATGTGCTGATCTGTAGGATGAGATAAAAACATTTTGTCTACATCCGATGTTACACTTTTATGTTAGATCACCAGATATCCGACTTTTGACAGAAGGAGGTAACGATCTCATATGTACACTTCACACCTATAGGATGCCCTTTCCAATTCACTAACTCTGCCGTGTGATATTTGCAACATCTAAAACCAGTGCCTGATGGGTCCTGTGACGGGGAAATAAAATAAGCTACTTGAGCAAAACTTTTTTGAAGGGAGTGAATTCAGTTTTATCCTGTGAGACGCTTTTTTCTCCTGTGTAAGAGCCTATATTACTTCAATAAAATAAATGCTTCTCCTCTCTGTCAATGCAGCAGGTTATATGTAGTATCCAATACTTATGCATTTGACTCATAACAGTTCAAAATAGCACTGTAGCAGCAGGACAGAAGGTCAGTGACCTTCTACGGGGAGAGCAGTGATTGGTGGTTATGTAGGGACTGAACCCTTCTATAGAATCTGACCGCTAACCCCTTGTTTTGTTACCTCAAAATAGTACTGTACCCTTCTATGGGTTTGACCTTTTACTTTGCAGACTCAAACCCTTCTATGGTACCTAACAGATACCTAAACATATCCTATATAAGCTGTGTTTGATGTACAGAGAGACAGAGTGGCCATCGGGCTGGGTCACTCTCCAAGCTGCTGCAGAGCTTGTAATTGATGCAGAACTCCTTGATTTAATAAACTTATGATCAAGAACAGTGTCAAGCGGGCTTTCTTCTCAACACATCATCGCAGCAATATTGTTCGGACACCACAACAGCAGTCGTCATCTTAAGAGTTACACAAGAAAATAATCACTCACACATTTGAAACAATTTGTAACTGAGAGTTTAAAACAAGAACGATAAATAATCTGTTCATGCATTTGAAACAGCTTGTTACTGAGTTTAATTGTCATTATTATTTACTAGCCTATAAGACAGTTTAGCCACAGGTTAGAAAAAGCATACATAAAATCCACACTGGCTCTCATCACCGCCTCCTTCCTCTACAACACATCTCACAACCAGGTGTTACTGCATGTCAGAGTCAGAGACTCACACACCACCAATGCAGTCAGTCCACCCGAGTTTGCATTCTGTATCTGCGACAGCTGTGCCTAACTCTGGGCCAAAGTCTTTTTTCCGGTTTTATCCTGCGACACCTGAGCGTCGAACATTAGGATGTGATTTAAGCTGAGATAGATGACACCCTATCTACTATCCTAACAATAGGAGACAATTTTAAGTATGTTTTTTCTCCTTTCTATGTATGTCACCATGTTACTTCAATAAAATAAATGCTCTTTTCTCCTCTCTGCCTACGAGTCAGGAGTCAAGAGCCACACAAGAACGACAAGAGAAAATAAACGCTCATGTAAACATTTTGTTACTAAGAAGTTTAAAACAAGAACGAATAAAGTAAATAACCACTCATGCATTTGAATCAACTTGCTACTGACAAAGTTTAATAGTCATTATTATTTACTATAAGACAGTTTAATCACAGTTAAAAAAAAAAGCATACATAAAGCCACACTGAATCTCCCTCCTAGGGGATGGACCAAACTCCTGTTATCACAACCAGGTGTTACTGCATGTAAGAGACTCACACACCCACAACGCTGTCATTCCAACACAAGAGGAAGCAAGATTCTCTGCATTATATGGTTTAAAATCTTGATATTTCTCCCATCATATTGGTGAGGCATAAGGATTATATTAAATTTTTTGAATTTGCATCTGGAGGAATATAAACAGCAACAAAAAAAAACAAACTGGATTCTCCGGGCAGACAAAGAGCTTTTGACACTGTGTAATATATAGCGAACAAGCTAGTAATGTAACCAACATTAGCTATATTGTGAGAGAGCTAACTGTCACTTCAGCTGCTGCTGTGCATCTAACATGACATAACTCATAAATCTCCTACTACTAATATCATGATTTAATGTTCCCTGACACAAATCATAGCTGAAACAACACGTTTGTTTTGTTTCGTGGCTCACATACTTTGTTTATTTCCCCTTTTTCAGAGTTAGGGCTGTGTACACCAGAGTTTTTTCCAGCGCGCACACAGAGGAAAGCTAGCGGATATACATGTATGTGGATATACTGCATTTGTTAAAATTGTCAGAAGTGAAAGGGAAAAACTGCTGTCACTTTTTAAAATCACTTTTACTGAGCTTATATGCATTTTTAGTATGATTTCTGTCATGTTTATTTCGATAACACAGTGTTTCATGGAATGACATGGTGCCCATTACTGTAACAGTATGATGTTAAAGGATAAAAATCTACCATGTCTTTAATGTTAAGACATTGCAATCTTGTACTCCATTTGTCACTGAGTACAGATGGTATTCAAAATGATAGTCAGCTTTATGTAAATCCATCACCAAATACACAGCTGCAACAGTGTTAGGGCCCAGTCTGAGCGCTGAGCGTTTTTTTCCGGTCGCCGAGAGTTGAAAAATGTTCTGCTTTGGGAAAAACACTGCGCTCGTCACTGTGACTTTTTACCCAGCTGTCCAATCACAATAGATAATATAGGATAATATCAGTGGTCATACCTTGAGGTACTGTGCTGAGCAGATGGGGGGCGTGTTCCAGTTGTTGTTCCAGAGATCCCTGGATGGTGGCACAGTCCCTCAGCTGTGGAAGGATTCCACAGTTATCCCATACCAAAAAAACGTACTATCAAGATCATGAATGACCTCAGGCCAGTGGCTCTCACCTCTCTGGTGATGAAAGCTATGGAGAGGGTCATCAAAAATCATATTATCAAGATAGCAGACTCACAGATGGACCCACTTCAGTTTGCTTGTCGCGCAGGTAGAGGGGTGGACGATGCAAAGGTTTTTAGTACAGACACCATCCACAAATTGTATTCTCCCAACACGACAGCCAGACTCCTTTTCGCTGATTTCTCCTCCTTTACACCGATGACTGCAGGTCCACCCAGCCAAACTGTCACTTGATTGGGATAAGCCATAGTTGACAGAAAGGTTATAGATTTATAGTTTTGTTTGCTTTTTTTTTGGTTTGCTTTTATCAGCTTGGTCCACTTGGTCTGTGCCAAGTTTGGTGCCACTTTGGAGGAGTTAATTAAAATAGGTTTTACAGTTTTCACAATTTAGCGAAATGAAAACATCATCGGATACGAATCAGCACTATCCCCTAAACACGTAGATATAAGGATTATGAATGTGCGATGTAGCGGTGCGTAGTTATGAGGCAAAATGTGCCTTGGTTCCAAATCCCATTGAAATTTTCCTGGTGTCATCAGGGCCCCATGGGGAACAACTTACCCAAATTTGGTATCAATCGGACTTATGGTTATGGAGATATAAAATGCATGGAAGTTAATGTTTTGGGGTTTTTGACGTCTTTAATCTGCAATAACAGCGCCACCTATGGGCATATTTGGGTCAACTTTGGTCCCTGTAGTGAGGAGACCATGCTGAACAATTCAATGTGTGTAGTGGTTCAACTTAATTTTATTTATGTAGCGCCAAATCACAACAACAGTTATCTGAGAGCGTTTTTCATAAAAGAGCAGGTCTAGACCATACTCTGCAATGTTATAGTGGAACAAATTTTTCGCGTTAAATAGCGGCACCTAGGGGCCTAGTGTGCACCAAATTTGCACAGGCCCTGAGGGGGGCATGCCACATTAGCACTCCAAGTTTCGTGTCAATCGGTCATTCCAAACCTAAGATATGACATCACTTCCTGTTTGTAGCAAACATTTGTTAGCTTATATTTTGGACATTTTTTGTCAGATCAAAATTTCCTCTACAAACTTTTATGAGCTTGATCCAGAGATGGTCCATGTCAAGTTTGGTACCGATCGGACTTGCGGTTTCAGTGGAATTAATTAAGGTAGGTTTTACAGTTTTTGCAGTTTTGCGGGAAAAAATTAAAGACCGAAATGGGCATGGCCTATACCAAGACCTGACCTTTGAACTACGTTTTTACTTAGGTGTTTGACCAAAAGACAATTACATGACCTGTCCTGACACATCTTGGGGGGAAACTAGATGCCTGGTGCTTTGTTGTCCTGTTGCTTATTTTATACTATAGTGGCTTATTGCCAGGTAGACATTAGGAAACCTGCATATTAGTGTAACGTTTATAAAATTCAAACATAGTAGTGAAGTTCATGATTTCTGTAACACTCCATATTTAGACAGACAAAAAGCTGTGTACATGTACATTTGCGCCTGGAAACTTTGGTCTGAAGTGAACCTTAGTTGTTTGGATAACAAGAATCCGAGTCTAATGATTTATAACCATTTGTGACAAACAACAGTTTTGCAAAAGGAACAAAACAATAGAGCTGTTGCCAAGGACAGGATACGAGTGAGGTTAGCCAGAGTTGACAGAAAGGTTATAGATTTAACTTAAACTTTTCAATAAAACAAGAATGTTTCTATATTAAGTTTAGATTATGTGTATATAATAAGTTAAATGTAAGGATTAAATCCATGTTCATGTTTTTAGGAGTGTGGTTTTTGTGTTCATGTTTCCTGTTTAAGTCCGTTTTGGTTCTGTGTTTCCCTGTGTAGTCTTGTGTGTTAGTTCTTCGTCCTGTACATTAGTTCATGTCTTAAGTGTTTACTCCTGGTCTGTGTTCTTCTGTTGGTTGTTATTTTGCCCCATGTCTGCCTGTTAAGTGTTCCGTCTGTTCCCCCAGTTATCTCTCTGCCTGCCTGTGTCTCGTCAGCCTCATGTCCCTCACTTGTGTGTCTCCTCCCAGCTCGTTAACCCTGTGTGTGTGTATACAGTTGCTGGTCATATAATTAGAATATCATCAAAAAGTTGATTTATTTCAGTAATTCCATTCAAAAAGTGAAACTTGGATATTATATTAATTCATTACACACAGACTGATATATTTCAAATGTTTATTTATTTATTTATTGTGATGATTAAAACTGACAACTAATGAAAATCCCAAATTCAGTATCTCTGAAAATTAGAATATTACTTAAGACCGATACAAAAAAAAGGATTTTTAGAAATCTTGGCCAACTGAAAAGTATGAACATGTACAGCACTCAATACTTAGTTGGGGCTCCTTTGGCCTGAATTACTGCAGCAATGCGGCGTGGCATGGAGTCCATCAGTCTGTGGCACTGCTCAGGTGTTATGAGAGCCCAGGTTGCTCTGATAGTGGCCTTCAGCTCTTCTGCATTGTTGGGTCTGGCGTATCGCATCTTCCTCTTCACAATACCCCATAGATTTTCTATAGGGTTAAGGTCAGGCGAGTTTGCTGGCCAATTAAGAACAGGGATACCATGGTCCTTAAACCAGGTGCTGGTAGCTTTGGCACTGTGTGCAGTTGCCAAGTCCTGTTGGAAAATGAAATCTGCATCTCCATAAAGTTTGTCAGCAGCAGGAAGCATGAAGTGCTCTAAAACGGCTGCGTTGACCTTGGACCTCAGAAAACACAGTGGACCAACACCAGCAGATGACATGGCACCCCAAACCATCACTTACTGTGGAAACTTTACACTGGACTTCAAGCAACGTGGATTCTGTGCCTCTCCTCTCTTCCTCCAGACTCTGGAACCTTGATTTCCAAAGGAAATGCAAAATTTACTTTCATCAGAGAACATAACTTTGGACCACTCAGCAGCAGTCCAGTCCTTTTTGTCTTCAGCCCAGTCAAGACGCTTCTGACGCTGTGTCTTGTTCAGGAGTGGCTTGACACAAGGAATGTGACAGCTGAAACCCATGTCTTGCATACGTCTATGCGTGGTGGTTCTTGAAGCACTGACTCCAGCTGCAGTCCACTCTTTGTGAATCTCCCCCACATTTTTGAATGGGTTTTGTTTCACAATCCTCTCCAGGGTGCGGTTATCACTATTGCTTGGACACTTTTTTCTACCACATCTTTTCCTTCCCTTCGCCTCTCTATTAATGTGCTTGGACACAGAGCTCTGTGAACAGCCAGCCTCTTTAGCAATGACCTTTTGTGTCTTGCCCTCCTTGTGAAAGGTGTCAATGGTCGTCTTTTGGACAGCTGTCAAGTCAGCAGTCTTCCCCATGATTGTGTAGCCTACAGAACTAGACTGAGAGACCATTTAAAGGCCTTTGCAGGTGTTTTGAGTTAATTAGCTGATTAGAGTGTGGCACCAGGTGTCTTCAATATTGAACCTTTTCACAATATTCTAATTTTCTGAGATTCTGATTTTGGGATTTTCATTAGTTGTCAGTTATAATCATCAAAATTAAAAGGAATGAACACTTGAAATATATCAGTCTGTGTGGAATGAATGTATACATTATACAAGTTTCACTTTTTGAATGGAATTACTGAAATAAATCAACTTTTTGATGATATTCTAATTATATGACCAGCACCTGTATATCCTGCCTGCCTGCCTGCCTGCCTGCCTTCCTGCCTACCTTATTAATCGTGTGTCTCTGGATTTAGATTTCTGTTGGAATTAAACCTTTTTTGAACTGTACCTCCTCTGCTCTGCGTCCTGCATTTGGGTCCCACCTGCTCAACCACCACAACACCCTGACACATGTATCCAAGCCTGCAGTTTGCAATCTTACTGTGAACTCCAGCTGCAGGTTTTGGTTGACCAGATGTCAGTCAGGAATGTCTGGGTGTATAGCCAGTTTTAAAAGCAATTATGTAAGGTCATGATTTATCATAGTGTTTTGACAATCGTTCGAACTCCAATTTGAGCCAAAAAGTGACACTGGTAAATTTGAGTTCTTCATGTGTGTGCGTTCACTTGAGGTGTAAAAATGGAGACAGGTGAGTTAGACTTCTCTTGTAGCTAATCAGGAAGGTACCATTGTGGTGCCCAGTGGGGTTCCAAATGAATTCAAGGCTAGAAATCAGATTACAGCTGGGTTTGAATCAAGTCTCTGTTGAAGTTGTTGTACAAGAATGTGGAGAAATTGGACGCTTTTATTACAATTAACAGTCAAAGCTAGTGACAGTTAAATATTGAGATATTAACATATGATTGTCAGAAAATCTAATTGACATAATTTTAGGGAATTAATTTACAAATAAAGACCAAACTCTCTATTATAAATTTCTTTTCTTTTCTTTTCTTTTCACTTCACTTGACGCTTCAGAGGAAAGTAAGCTACATCTCTAGAAACATATTTCATCGTTTCTTCTCTCCTCGCGTCTCTCTGTGGAAGCGAGGGAGGAACCTCTCCTATATACCTGGCCAAATTCAAACTGCACTGGAGAAAGTAACTGAATAGGCTAATGATTGGGGCTTTAAAATATCTAAAACAAAATCCATGATATTTGGACATAGGAAAATGCCAACACAGCTGTTAAAAACATATACTAGGACTATTGAAAAAGTGATAAACTAAAACACATTGAGATGTTTCTTTGACGTGTGGGGAAATAATTGTTGCTGGGTCTGATTGGGGGGCTGATAGTGAGACTATGATGATGATATACAGAGCTATGATAAGATCAACTATTGATTATAGCTGTAGTGATTAGTCAACTTACTATAATATAGTCCAAGCAAAAGGCCTTAGAGTGTGTAGTGGGGCATTTCGTACAACCAATACCGACTGGTAGGCTACTTTTTTTAGGTTTTTTTTTCCTTTATTGAAAAGTACAAAATATACAAACAAGTTAGTGAATGGGTATACAACTAGTAGAAAATGAGAAAATCTACAATGGTGGAAATGATACCACAGCACACTCGAACATAGCAGCAGACAATGTAAGTTATAAATTGAAAAACAAGGATCAGGATAATTGAAGTAAATGGATAATTGAAGTAAGATATTTCATAAAAATAAATAAATAAAATCTAATCTATGGCAGATGAAATTGGTATTGAGAATTTGAATGTATGTCCACCAATATGTCGTTCAGATATACCTACATTGTTAATCCCAGATCTTGTTGTTGACCTATATTTTATGAAAACAAGCAAAAGAAAGATGTCATAAAACATGCAGTAGTTTTATCCAGATTGAGGTTTGGGCATTGTGGGCTGAGGAGTGGGCTGGCTCTGATTGGTAAACATCCTGACAGAAAATGTGAATGTGGAGACAAGGAAACGGTGAAGCATTTCATTGCAGAAGTACTCTCGTCAAAGGAGGACATTGTTCAGGTACCTGGGAGGAACTGGAGAAATTGTTTTTAACTTACGCACTCCACTTAATTTGGACAGTTGGAAATGAAGAAAATTATCGAGTACATACATAAAACTGGATTATACAAAAGGATATAGGCAATTACCATTAAGTAAGATGTGAATAGCGAATCACGAACAGTGGAGGGCAGCAATACGCCATAGACGTGTCTAGTCTGCCGGTCCAGCTGGTGGCGGAATAGTAACCTACTGCTTGTGTTAAAAAAGGAACAGTGGAAGGGAAATCAAAGCAGATCAGCCAACCTAGCGATCCTACGGTAAGGGCAGAGTTACCTCGCTGTTTGTTGTCAGTGGTCAATTTAACGACCACCCTTACTTGTTACTAATAGCTAGCTTAGCTGTTAGTAGGTAACAACTGATAACGATGCTAACACTGTTTATGCTAGCTAAAATAGCTTACTGGAACCATGACGTTGAGTAGAAGTCACATAGCAAACAAGGCTGAAGCACTAACTTTGATTTAGCCACTAATTTACACCAACATGTGTACGGAGATGATAGTACTGCTATTGTTATTTTGTCCTAATTTGATATTTGTGTTGATGAGCTGGGGCCCGGAGTCTGTTCTCCGAAGCAGGGTTTGATGTTAGCGAGGTCACTTGGGGGTTAATCCTGGGTTTTCAGTCCTGTGACGGTGGTTCAATTCTTACCGGTGTGGTAGGCCTACTGTGTTGTGGGCAGACTATTTCCACATCTAATGTTACTCTTCCTCTGGCTCAGTGTGGTCAAATTTCATGTTTTGAAACTATTGGAGATAGATCATTAATGGATTATTTGTTTTGTTGCTTTATTAAGTTAAGTTAAGTTTGGAACATTTCTGAATGTTTTAAATAAATTAATTTGATGTTTGAAATGATGCGAAGTTCTTAAAGTTAGTTGAATGACCACCTTTTCAGTGCCCCAGGAGTTTAATGTGAAAATGCCGACATACAGCGGGTGAAAGAATAAGGCTCACACACGTCTTAGTGGAACACACAGACGTGATTACAGTCAGATCTACTCGTGCCCTATGTCAGAGGTCATACGTGTCTGGAGCAACTAGGTTAAGTCTTGCTCAGATTGGTGGATGCTTCACGGTGGGGAATTGAACCCGGGTCTCTCACACCAAAGGCATGTGTCTTATCCACTATTTCAACACCACCCCACCCAATACTGCTGAAAGCTGTTCTTCGATGACAGATGCTGGGTGACACTTTGGTAAAATTATGTACTTTGATACTAGGACTACTGATGGACTGGATGCAGAAGCCATGATTCAATGCTCATCTGGTGGCAAGCAGCATCAGCTATGTCTGTCACCTCCTTCCTGCGATATGCCATCAGGTAACACTGCTTTGCTAACACTGTGTGCATGGTTTTGGCTGGAGGTGCATCATCTTCAGTTTTAAGCTCAAGAATAGTTGAGGCTGAAATTATTTCAATCATCTCAGAGGGATGATGCTAGACGAAAAACATTAAAGTCTGTACCAGATTTCATGGCAATCCATCAGATATTTGTGGTAAGGTGTTGGAAAGACATACTAACTATGCCAATTTGTCCATTCTTTGACTAAATATCCAATCTGATAACTCTGACATTTCACCATGCATGTAAGAGAGGCACAATACATGTGAGTAATCTTATAGAAAATAGAATACTAAATACATTGTGAACTCTTCTATATACAATACAAAGCTTGAATATCTACTAGCTTGAATATCTGTACTTAGTACCTACAAAGTGTATTGAAACTTGAACTTGTGTGAATATAATTGGGAAAGGGTAAAGCGACTCACGTCTGCAGAAATAGTTTTTGTTGGAGCAGACAGACTCCAAAGGAGGTCACTCTCCTCAGCAGTCCACTCTGTCCATGTTTGTTGGGCATCTGTGTTGTCAGTCCAGTCCCCGTTTGCTGCAAACACACTGATACCTGTATGCCCAAACTACCTCTGTGTCCACATCCTGGATGTTCACTGGTGTGATCAAGGGATGTCTTATCCTGAGAAACTAACCCTAACCCAGCACTAATATCCCCTGTCTTGTTTGCATTGAGCTGGAGGCGTTTCTGCTAGAACCACTGAACAGAATCCTGTATCAGGCCCATGTATTCACCTTCATCTCCAATAATAAAATATGGTTGATGGATTTTACATTAAAGGCAAGGCAAGTTTATTTGTATAGCACATTTTAACAGCAAGGTAATTCAAAGTGCTTTACATAAAACATAAAAGCAACAGGGAAATATAATAAAAGTTACAGTGTTACAATCAGGGTTGAAGGAGTGAAATGGAAAATAAAAAACAGGCTGAGGGGTTGAGCAAATAATTGAGCTACAGTTATTCTGAAAAAAGAATAAACAGAGAAGTACACTTAATCTACTCTCTATAGCTAGTCTGTACTTGGGTCCACAGCAATCTTTGGGTCCATTGAAACTCCGAAAACCCTCGGACACTACAGAGAAACCAGGATATGTCTGTCCGCAGGCCACTTTGATCCAGTTATACTCTAGACCCACCTGCGCGTTTACAGGTGGACACAGGTTCCTGCAAATCACTCGGGCGTGAGAATCTTTTCACTCAACTACCTACTCATTTCTCACCGTGTAAATATTTAATTAAAAGCAATGATAAAAAGCTAAAAACAAAGAAAAAGAAAACAGGACAGTAAAAGTTACAGTGCAGTGTAAGTTATCAATAAAAAGAAAAATCTTAAATATTTAATTAAAAGCAATGGTACAAAGAAAAGTCTTCAGTCTTAATTTAAAAGGACTGACTGTTTCAGCAGACCTGCAGTTATCTGGGAGTTTGTTCCAAATATACGGAGCATAATAACTGAACGCTGCTTCTCCTTGTTTAGTTTTTATTCTGGGGACAGAAAGCAGACCTGTCCCAGACGACCTGAGAGGTCTGGATGGTTCATAACAAAGCAGTAGATCGGAAATGTATTTTGGCCCTAAACCATTTACTGCTTTATAAACTAACAGCAGGATTTTGAAATCAATTCTTTGACATACAGGAAGCCAATGTAAAGACCTCAGAACTGGATGGATGTGATCCACCTTTTTGGTCTTAGTGAGGACTCGAGCTGCAGCGTTCTGAATCAGCTGCAGCTGCCTGATGGATTTCTTAGGGAACCCTGTAAGGACACTGTTACAGTAGTCGAGTCGACTGAAGATAAATGCATGGATAAGCTTTTCCAGGTCCTGCTGAGACATAAGTCCTTTAATCCTTGATATATTCTTCAGGTGATAGTAGGCTGAATTTGTAATTGTCTTAATGTGGCTCCTCAAATTCAGGTCTGAGTCCATGACTACACCAAGATTTCTGGCTTGATTTGTGGTTCTTAACATTACAGATTGAAGTCGAGCACTGACTTTCAATCGTTCCTCCCTGGCTCCAAAAACAATAACTTCAGTTTTATCCTTGTTTAATCGAAGAAAATTCTGGCACATCCAATCGTTGACCTGCTCAATACAGTTACACAGCACTTGTATGGGATCATAGTCCCCTTTTGAAATTGTTATGTAAATCTGTGTGTCATCTGCATAATTATGGTAACATATTTTGTTGTTTTTCATAATCTGAGCCAGTGGAAGCATGTAAATGTTAAACAAAAGAGGTCCCAGAATGGAGCCTTGGGGAACTACACGTCATTTTTGTCAGCTCAGATGTGTGATTACCTATAGACACAAAGTAGTCCCTGTCCTTTTAAGTAGGATTCAAACCAGTTTAGTACTGCGCCAGAAAGTCCAACCCAGTTTTCAAGTCTGTCTAGTAATATGTTGTGGTCGACCGTCTCGAATGCAGCACTGAGATCCAATAATACTAAGACTGAAATTCTGCCACTGTCAGTGTTTAAATGGATGTCATTGAAGACCTTAACAAGAGCTGTCTCAGTGCTGTGGTGTGGTTGAAAACCTGACTGGAAGACATCAAAACAGTTATTTAGTGCTAAGAAAGCACTAAGCTGTTGAAAAACAGCCTTTTCAATGATTTTATTTAAAAACGGGAGATTTGATATGGGCCTGTAATTGCTCATTAGTGAACTGTCTAGATTGCTCTTTTTTAAGAGTGGCTTAATGACTGCAGTTTTCAGGGAATAAAGGACTCAGGGATTAAAGGACTTCATGTATTGAAGTTAGTGCTGAATTGATTAGTTGATTGACAGTAAAGTAACTCACAACAACGTGTTATAGTGTGAAGATCTGTGTGTCTGTTCTACACAAGATGGAATACAACTACAACAATAGTTAACTTCCATATCTTTTTCTCTGTAGGCTGGAGAGGAAACATGTGGCCACACATTTAGTTCAGCAGAGAGCTCTATCAGGGGCAGATGCTGTCAATGCACTCAGACCGTTTTATTTTGCAGTCCATCCTGACTTCTTTGGTCAATATCCCAGGGAACGGGTAGGTCTGTTATATATGATGAATTGTTAAGAAATTCATGAATCCAAATCAATATATAGGTGTATACTGTATATCAGTGCAGTATCTAACAAAATGGAGTACACCCCTCACATTTTTGTAAATATTTGATTATATCTTTTCATATGACAACACTGAAGAAATGACACTTTGCTACAATGTAAAGTAGTGAGTGGACAGCTTGTGTAACAGTGTAAATTAACTGTCCCCTCAAAATAACACATCACACAGACATTAATGTCTAAAGCGTTGGCAACAACAGTGAGGACACCCCTAAGTGAAAATGTCCAAATTGACTCTTCACTAAGCCATGCCCCCCTTAGATACTATTGCTAAGTCCGACAAACTGTTGGACCTATCAAACTTTTTTCGCATTGTATTACAATTTTTTCCGTGGCAATATTGTATCGATACACAGGCGTCAAGTATTAATCTTTTATTATATAAATTGTTCATGAGAATTTTACTTTTTGATACTATAATACTATAATAATAATCAATTGCTTTTTCAGTCCATGAGAAAAAGAGTTTTCCTTTTGGGGACACAATTTGAAGTTGAGGAAACAAGTAATGAATTGCAATATATCGCAATATGCATAATATCATATTGTGACTTAAGTATCGTGATAATATCGTATCGTGGGGCCTCTGGTGATTCCCACAGTCTTTAACCGCACTTCCTGGAGAAATATATTCCATACGGAATATGGAAAAAGCGATCTCAGAAAGAAGCAGACAGTTTTGCAGTTGCATTATGCATTTGAAGGTTGTATTCAGGCGGTCAGACAGACTCAAAATGAAAAAGATAAAGACAGAAGCTAAAGCCTACCGACTCACAACTCGCCATTACTACAGCTGTATGAACCCAAAGTAAACACTTTTCTGTGATTAAATAGCAATAAACGGATCAAACTGATGTTGAAATAACTACAATATGATGCAGATTTGTTAAACATATGAATTCATGCTTTGTCGGGTCTGTCAGCAGGACAACAACTTCTAAAATGTTTGTTTTCTGAATGGAGTTCGGATCGATCAGGGCTATGCTATGCTAACTTGTTCACAGTAAAGTACAATAATAGCTGGAATAAAGTTACAGACATATTTTCCACCAGGTAGTTCAACCTCCTCGCTTTCTTTTCTCCAAGTAATATCCAGTTTTGTCCAGTTTTTATATAAATATGAAGTCGTAGTCCAACAGAGCTGTGGGTGCCAACCGACTCTAACAACAACGGTGGAACCGGATGTGCACAGAAGCTTGCTGTTAAGAAGCTCGAGGATTCGAAGATAAATCAACGTTGTAATCTAAATTTAAAATTTAATTTAATATAAGCAGTTTACTCCGAGCGTATGGCGTAGTTGTCAGAGCACAATCCAGACCGACTACTGGTGTTTATTGGTGCACTCAACTACTTTGGTCAACTATGGCAAGGCCTGTTCTGAGTGGAACCTGTCCTTTTGAACCGCTGTATGGTCTTGGCTAGGGTTGGCCGATGTCTACAAAATGTCCTTCAGACGATGTCTACAATGAAACATCGTGATGGACGATGTCATTGAGGGCGCACGCAGGGTGGCAGTAGTAGTCTTATGTGCGTATTCTTGCACAGACTTCACTTGGTAAAAAAAATTGGTAGACTATTAACTAACGTTACAAATCGCGGTGGATATTTTAGGCACGGACCAGATAAAGCAACAGTGAACACACTACGTCATTAATAAGCCGACGTGCAGCTCACCTGCTGCCGTGATAACGGATCGCGGGTGGAAATATACGGAAAAAAGATGAGTTCTCAATCTTTAGGTAACTTTATGAAACATACTGCTGATGGAGAAAATGGAGCAGACTGGGGGGAGTGAGACAGAGAGGTGGGG
>NC_060171.1:5964540-5978256 GCF_021292245.1 Micropterus dolomieu
CAATGATTTTACTTAAAAATGGGAGATTTGATATGGGCCTATAATTGCTCATTAGTGAACTGTCTAGATTGCTCTTTTTTAAGAGTGGCTTAATGACTGCAGTTTTCAGGGCCTGTGGGAAAAAACCTGAGAGGAGAGACATGTTGACAATTTGTAGTAGATTTGAGGCCATGCATTTAGAAACATTTTTGAAAAAACCTGTTGGCAAAACATAAAGGCAGCATGAGGAGGATTTCAGATGTTGTATTATGTCCTCCAGGTTTTTATGGTTATTAGAATCAAATTGTCTCATGCTATATGAATTATTTTTAAGTGGACACAGGGACAGGACATATCCTGTAACTGATATGGAGGTACTGATTGCTTGTCTAATTGTTTGAAGGGCAAGGGTTTGAGGCTACAGACACAGGAGGGTTGGTTAGCCGGTCGACAGTAGCAAACAGGGCACGTGCATTATTAGTGTTTTTGGTGATGATGTCAGAAAAGAAGGACCGCCTTGCATTTCTCAGCTCTAAATTATAAATGCGAAGTATCTCTTTGTAGATGTCATAATGAACCTGGAGATTTGTTTTCCGCCACCTGCGTTCAGCTTTTCGACACTCTCATTTTTGAGTTCTAACCAGTGTGCCATTTCTCCATGGAGATCTTCTCTTACCAGAGACCACCTTCACCTTGGCTGGTGCAATGGCATCAATAACATTTGTATTTTTAGAACTGAAATTATCTACAAGCTCATTGACTGAGACCCGTGAGAGGGTGGGTGTCGAGGAGAAAGCCTCAATAAATAAGAAAGACTAACAACGTAGAATTTTAAAGTAACCACTGAAAGTCAGTAAGGACTCCACATTTTGTTAGCATCAAGTTCAAACAGCTCTGTAAATTCACAAGCTACAATATATTAATATTGTGAATCAAATCAATGTCTGGCGCATGAAGTGGTTCTCTGAGGAATAGTAAAACACACATTTAACAAATACATAAATCACAAAGTAGTTGTTTTGTATTTCAAACAAATAGGAGACTTATAAGCAAATTTTAACAAAACTTTATTTACTGCCATACATCATGGAAGTATAGCTCCACCCCCGCTAGGTTGGAAGAGGAGTCCCATAGAAACCCATTCATTTTAAATGCATAAAAATATTAATATAAAATCAACCATTACAGATATCAGCTACACAGGTAATAGCACCCATCTCATGAAGAAGATGTAGGGGAGAGTGGGGTAAGTTGTCTCGTGTGTAAATTGTCACACTGCTCATAACTCCAACACTAGAGGCTCTATGTCAAAAATCAAATCTACACTTCCTGTTCACATGTGGTCAAGGTCACTCTAATCTGAGGTGAGCACAATTTTATTAATTTTTTGCTTCAAAAGTAAAACATTTGGTACTTTACATTTTATGTATTCCAACCTTATTAGGTATGAATGTTCACAATGATAACTTTGCACAAAGTAGAGGAGACAATGTCTTCTGATACTTCAGCTGAGGTCCTATGTTAAGCTAACCTTGAGATTTAGCCAACATTAGCACACATGTCAGTTTGGGGCAAGTTGTCTCAATGACTTTGGGGCAAGTTGTAGTTGTAGTTTACAGCAGCAGCCTTATGCCTGGACAAGACTGAATTCATGACAGAGTAGGCATGTAGTATGTTAGTAGATACAAACACATTGTTGCATTAGTGTTTTTAAACACCACATCTGTTTAGTTAATTTTAAGCAAGTTATCTGCAGCATTACATTCAATTACCATAGATCTATTTGCACTCCAGAGAACATTTGAAGTTCAAAGAAAGACGTTGTCCCATTCAATTATTTATTTTCCAAATTCTCTAGGCTTGATTGTTGATTTATTTTACTTTTAGTTCTGGTTACAATTTGAAATTGAAATCAATATTCACAATTAAGTGTTCTAACTGTTTGATAATCCAGTGTGACAACTTACCCTATGCAGTGTGACAACTTACCTGCCAATCAGGCAAAATGTCACAAGTGCACACTCTCTATTCAACAGTCTACAGCTCCATAATAAGATTATGAAGATGTAATGAATACAAAACTTCTGCCCAAGACTTCATTCTTTCATTTGGTATGACATTTGTACCATTGTGATGTACAATGCTCAGTAAATATTAGATGGTGTGAAAAGTGTGACATACCCCGCTCTTCTATACAATTTGAAGTTGAAACCAAGTTTGTAGGACAAAAGAGCTACAACTCTCACACTAATTAAATAGGGGCATGAAGTGATTCTGTGTGATAATGTGTTGGAACAACCAGCATGGACACTGCACAGTTTGTTAATTTATTTCTACACAGTATAATATCACACAAGTCTGGTTGTTCAAAATAAATAACTTCGAACTTCACAAAAATGATGGATGATTTATAACGTTGCTTACAAGTTAACTCTCTACAAGTGTCATGTATAATACAGTAACACCTCAAAGACCATGGATTTTGCAGTGTGTTTAGTCAAAAACAGAGCTATTTAACATAAATTGAGTGTAAGATTCTTCATATTTATATGGCAAATACTTGGATGAGTGATCAGTTCATCAGACTTGTATAACTGCTGTCAAATATTTGTACAAATTTGTAACTCTCTGATCCTGCCACTGCATGAACATGTGTTGGTATGTGTCATACTTTAAAAATTTACATTGGACAGCTCTGTTTGTACACATTTTTGTCCTCATGAATCACACTAGGGAGAACGGTATGTGGGTGTGAGGTTCCAGGTGTGTATGTGCAGGAGCCTGTGTGTGCGTGTGGAAGGGCAGGCAACAACAGAGTCATTACAGGCAAAGGGAGAGCGTCATAAAGGCAAGGTTGTGAATGCTCTGTTCCCTGCTTTCCAGCGTTGGCGCATACATTAAAAACTACACGCTCACAAAAAACGCATTATCCACTCTCTTCAATGCATGACAAAGCTCTTTATCATCATAAACTGTCTTTTTTCTGCATGTCCCCTGCCACTCTGTCCGTGAGTGTGTGTGTGGGAATCAGCACAGGACCCTAGTCACAGGTCAGGGGCTCTAAGGTTACTAATAGCCCACACCAATACACTTGTGATCTACGTCTTGCCCTTTATGGCGCTCTTCCCCGCAGCCAGAGGAGAATGCCTTCCCCCCCAGGTGGGGAGCGTGGGCCTGGCCAGCCCCGTCCCGAGAGGACGTAATAGGAGGCTTATCGGAGTGCCAGGCTGTGCTGTAATACTCCTGTGAAAGGTCTTTCAGGCCGCCTCCCAATATTGATTTTTCTGGGCAGGAGGGAAATCGAGAAGGCCCCCTTCAGAAGCACTGGGGCTGGGAAGGAGGAGACAGGTAGAGATAGAAGTTTGGGGGGGAGTTGGGGGCAGACAGTGTGAGACAGAGAGAAGAGCTACACTTACCTGCACATCCAGCCATTGGCCATGCGGGGTTAACATTTTATTTGTGTCTGTTTACATAAACAGAACACTTTTTTCTGCTAATAGGCCACAGACAGGTTGCAGACTAAAAATTCTAATTCCTTTTTATGATTTACAACCCTTGTGCAGACTATTAATAAAAACAAGTCAAACTAATTACTGCTAGTGTGGTCTGAATTCCTCAGTTGCCATGTTTTTCTGTTGTTCCTCCACCACAGCAACACCACTGTACTTTTGAAGGGCTTGGAACTGACCTTCAATATTCTGCGGTTGAATCTACTCACTTCCATAAATAAACCAGACAGCAGAACATTTCTTTACCACACCAGTCAATTCACTTTAATTTAGGCATCTGATCTATGGAAGAAAAAACCATAAGAGACAAGGAAGAATAAAAAATAATGAAAGAAAGAAAGAATGCAATCTAAAAATATGTAAGATTTTTAATGTGTAATTACTCTATGGTATTTACAAGCAATAAACACACAATATATTGCCATTCATTACATCAGTTTTTTTTCCTCCAATGTAGACAATGTAGAAAAGGGAGTGGTCACATGTTACAATATTTTCTTTGAAAGCAGCACTTTATACAGAGAAAAGATGATGATTGAGCGCCTACCCAAGTCTCAGTTTGCAACAAATTCTTTAAAAATGAACAACTCATTGCCAATTGATTATACACCAGTCCTGCTTGATTTTTTCCGGCTGTCCACTGACTCCTAATTGATGACTTTGACATCTTTCCAGTCAGTGCAGTGACTGGTTTTGGTGTGGTGTTAGAGCACACTACTTGTGACTTGAAGTCTCTGGCTATCTATCTATCCAGCTAGCTAGCTAGCTAGCTGGATAGATGGATAGATTTTACTGAAGTAAAACTGCCATTTTAATAGCAGAATAAAACATTGCCAAAGCGGACAACACAGTGTATATCAATATAAACTATACAGCATCCACAGCCAGAAACACATATTAAAGCAAAGACAGCAGCACAGTTAATACGCTCCACGTAGCGCACAGACACAATGCCATGGTTGTGCTCACCTGTGTGAAAGCAATTCTGTGAGCCTTGTACACTACAAAGTCCTCCACCATCTGCTCTTGGTTAAACTTCTTTGCTTGACCATTCTCAGTAAAAAAGCATTTTCAGCCTTAATGTCCCAGTACAACCAGTCCACCCCATTGTCCCACTGCACTGATCAAAGTTTTCAAAGATTTTGCGCTGAAAGAGGCTCTGCAATCACAGTTGAGACAGAAATTGTTCATACACAGCAGGGAGCAGAAAGGCTTCACACACCTTGCTGATGGTTCATAAAGTTAATAATCAATGTAACAAACATAGAAATCCCCTCTGGAGGATTCACCATGAGAATTTCATCATTTTGCATTTAGCCAGGACTGCCAGGCATCTGTTGGTCACGCAACATCTTGGGTGTGTTTGATTTGTGTCACTTTAAATCAGTGATTAATTAATGTAGATGCAATCTATTTTTCCATGAATAGTGATGAGCAACATTGGGTAGAAGGAATTTGGATTTGGGTACATCCCTAGTGCTAGTTCATGGTCCCTTACAAATAAATTAATTTAAAAGTAAAACTAAATACTGTAAAAACACCATCGGTGTTGCCAATTTAGGATTAGGTTTAGAAATATAATCAGAGGGAATGAAACGGGGAGGCAAAGAGAGTCGGAGACTTAACATAATACTGTTGAGATAAACAGACAGTGATTAAGGGAGATGGATCACCTGTGTGGGAGGACGCAACCAAGGGGAGGAGGGGGGAGGTGTGTGGATGAATCGGTCAGACAACGGGGCCTTGAGATCTCTTGTTCGGTGTCACCTCAGTGCAGAGCGAGAGTGCGCAACGACTCCAGCCCCCGTCATCTGATCTAAGGTCACCCCTCCACAGTGTGACTCAGTGGCTCCTGAATGCTGCTTTCAGGCTTGTTCAGCTCTACTTGAGGATGAATCACTTAACTCCAGCCTTTTATTTCTGGAGAGGATCCCATTTCCATGCAGCCATGTTTCCGCTCCGAAGGGAACATTGGTCAGCGCCTCGCCCCCACACAAGGCCCGCCGTAGGTTTGATCAGACCATCTGGTGAGCTGTTATTTTTAATCAGAGTCGGATAAATGAAAGAGGAGCTTCCATAACATTGTACAATATGTTTGGTACTGGCATTATTCTTGTATTTACCCCCTGTATATGGAATTAGAGACATAGAACATATTCATACGCTCAAACTGACGTGCATAAAAGCATCTTAAGTTACTCAAAAGTCATGGCCTATTCTGTATCCTTTAAAAGTGTTGAACATTGAATAACCCCAAATTAAAGAACGTTTGTTCATTCTTCAAACTTTTAAGCCAAAACCAAATCTCTCCCCCGACACACTTTATTTGCAAATGCATCAACAAAAGGAGTTGGATGGGTGTTGCCATATTATCTAGACTTAGAATAACATGCCGCTTCCCTATTCAGTCTCCCTTTTGACTGATTTCTAAGGGGAAACATGATAATAATGAAAGCTAACAGACAAAAAATGGAAACAATAGCTGTCTCCCTCTTTTTAGTATTATGACACGAAAGACATCTGTTCTTTCTCATATGTGGCACAAAAAAATATGTAATGAATACAGTAGATAAGCACATCATCTGGCACATTCACTTTCAATTTAAGCTTAAAATACTTTTTGACACTTGAGTGTTCACAAGTTTTCTTGGGCTATATATAGTTGTGAGGTGTACAAAATAAAAAAACATAAAATAAAACATTTTCTTACCATGGCTACAATTAAGAATGAATATTTCTCCAATCAGTGAGGAGTCTTGGGAAAATTGGTATTCATGTCAGAGGCGGGAATCTCTGCTCCCTGCTAAAAATAAATGAATGCTTGTACAATGTTGGCCAAAAATCACATGATGATCCTCTGGAGCATTTGAACAAAGCTCTATGGAAAGATTAATCAAAAGCGGCAACCGTGGAGAAAATCCATCACTGCATTCCACAGAAAGTAACTCGTACAAGGGGTCAAACAAGTTGGTGGTAGGATCCAGATGACGAAGGTCAAATTGAACGACGTTCTGCTGCATCACAACCTGAACAGCTTACCAGTAAGTGACGAATCATGAATTCTGTCTCTGTATCACTGGATGAGTGCAGTATTACTGAACAAAGGCTGAAATTCTTTTTGACTATTAAGACACAGAATTTCCTATTATATCATAAATTATTCTATTCTTATTGCCCATTGTATGTTTTGATACAGGCAGCTGCAGTATGTTGTGTGTTTTCTTTTCAGCAACTTCTTTTTGCCAACTCTGACGAACTTGACATGCTGTGGAATAAGTGAGGGGGGGTTGAGAATTCAAAGATTAGTTTTGGATTTTAAATTTTACTTCATGCACTAGCCAAAGGATATTCGGTTGCTTTCAGATTCCACTGATTCCACTGTTAATGCCAATGCCAGGATGGATTTATTCTTACATTTGTATTCCATCTAAAGGTCAGCTGCTGGCAGTGCCAAGCATGCATGTTCAATCTGGAACAAATTCACCATCACATAAACTTAAATCTGTGACAAACTGTAACAAACAGGGAAGGACAAAAAATAAGCGGCGGGTGATGAGGTATGAATGGCCTCAGCTGGATTTAAAAGAAAATGTTTCTTTTACAATCTGGCCATTGAAAATTATATCAAATTATCTTTATCAACCTCTCTTAACCTCTTAACCTCTTAACTTCCTGTTTTCCTTTTAATTTCCCTAGCTTTAAACCTGCAGTTCTTAACTTTTTTCCCATTCTGGCAGTGGGGTAACCCTGTCAATGCTTGCTTATTATGTATGCCTACAGGTGAGCTTGCCCCAGGCTAGTGTTCATCAGAATAACAAAAATGTACATCAGAAGTTATTTTGTCCTCGACGTCAATTGTTTTCTTTGTTTTAATGCAGCCTACTCCGTCACTATCGTTGCTCCAGAGTCATGTAGAGCCAGAGTTGTGTCATCTCTGTTCATGTTCAAGCCTAGTGGCGTTATTACCATGACTGCATACACTGTAATGTTGCCAAAACCTATTAACACAAACTATATAATCTCAATAAACAATAAAAATTTCTTACAGTAACTCGTTTAGCTGACGCTTTTGTCCAAATCAACTTACAATTGATATATATGCCAGAGGTCGCATGCCTTTGGAGCAACTAGGGGTTAAGTGTCTTGCTCAGGGACACACTGGTGTCTCACAGTGGTTTTGAACCCGTGTCTCTCACACCAAAGGCATGTGTCTTATCCACTACTCCATCACCATCCCTCACCATTATTCTTAATAATAAACATTCTCTCTAATGGGACTTTTTTTTTTACAGCAATGACGGATCATGGAGCTCTCTCCAAATTGTTAGCATGTCTCTCCTCTCAGATTTTTTCCCACAGGCCAGAAAAACTGTAGTCATTAAGCCCTGACTCATTAAGTCATTAAAGAGCAATTTAGACAGGTCACTAATGAGCAGTTACAGGCCCATATCAAAGTAAAATAATTGAAAAGGCTGTTTTTCAACAGCTTAGTGCTTTCTTAGCACTAAGTAACTGTTTTGATGTCTTCTAGTCAGGATTTTGACCACACCACAGCACCTAGATGGCTCTTGATAAGGTCTTCAATGACATCCATTTGAACACTGACAGTGGCAAAATTTCAATCTTGGTATTATTGGATCTCAGTGCTGCTTTCGACAAGGTTGACCACAACATATTACTAGACAGACTTGAAAACTGGGTGGGACTTTCTGGCACAGTACTAAACTGGTTTGAATCCTACTTAAAGGACAGGAACTACTTTGTGTCTATAGGTAATTACACACCTGAACTTAGAAAAATGACTTGTGGAGTTCCTCAAGACTTTATTCTTGGGCCTCAGCTGTTTGCACTGTTTTGTCAAGATTATAAGAGCTGAATTGTTGTGATGCGCATATCAGTTCGGATATTAACGGAACTCAATTAGGCCTATACGCATAGATTATCCACCCACCCCCCACCAACTAATTATTTTATCAGATTTAGAGACCAGCACCTGTATGGGTATTTTACCACACATTCGCCGGTCTCTGTAGCTTTCCAGGTGATTTCTTTCTTGTGTGGTATATTGATGCACTATGAGTGTTATCTTTAATGATTTACATTGACAATTAGAGGCTGATGTCAGTTATTTAAATGTTTCCATCCGTGCACTAATGTCACTGCAAATATCGTGGGACAAAACAAAAAACATCAAGTAATAAAACTTGACAGGACAGTCAGGGAAAACACAGGAAATAGAATTAAACTTCCATCTTCTATAATCCATGTTTAGACACTGATGGACAGTTTTACTGTATGAACCTGGACTGTGTGTGAGACCTTTTGGAAGTGTAAAAAAACACAGAACATGAATTAACATTAATTAACAGTAGATCCCGACCGATCCTGTCTGTGTGTCAGGAGATTTTTAACTATTAATTTATGTTGCTGTTGCTCGTGCGTGAATGCGCACAGCGTCTCTGGAGAGGCGCTTCATCAAGCCGCTATTCAGTGTACATTTTTATAATCCTGCTGCCCATCCACATATCACATTCAACAACAACATCAGTGATATCAAAGTGAAATGACATTAAGGAATTTTTAATAGGCTTAACTGATAAAACTTATGAATACATCAACAATGCAGAGTCCTGCTCCGGCTATGGGTTGGTCCAGCTGCATGTCACGTCTCTTTTAAACGTCACAGCGGCTAAAAAGACTTCTGTAAAGGATACACCGATGTATCCTCGCTTATAGCTTCTCCAGCAAGCCTTCTCGCTCCTCGATGTGCATTTTAGGAATTGAAATTTCCTTCAAGATGGCATGCTGAGATCAATTTCCGGGTCACAGGCTCGAGGATCGAAGATAGAGGAGGCACAAATTTGGGAAATGAGAAAGGCCCCAGCATTCCTTATCCAGCTGTTTATCTGCCATTGCAACCAATCAATTTGAAAGGTTTGAGTTAAAATTACTTTTGTTAAGGTTTGGGACTGTCGTCCTCATGGTTACAGTAAAACAATGTGGTTAAGGTTATATATTATACATATGGAAACTGGAAATGAGTCGCTGTCTCCCATATTTAAGTCTGATGTTTTGTTGACCCGTTCATCCACCCTGACCACCCTATATAGACTTTGTTACTCTACAAAAGTCTCAGGTGACTTTGCTCTCAGGAAGCTGTATTTTAATGAAGTAGTACATATACATGTTGTGAATCTACCCTTTTAATTTCCTCAGTACTGTGAACAACTTCTAACATGAAAATAATGAATTATTGATAACATTCTCTGTCCAGCAGAGATTGATTAAAGGCACTTTTTACAGACTCACCCTCCTGACATGTTCCCTCTTAATGAATTCCTCAAACTTTCTCAACATTTATTTTTAGATATGCAGGTCCAGACTCTCTGGGTTAGCATGGGAAGCTTGTTTACATCATTTCATACCAGAAAGACAAAGCAGACTGACAAATGAGGATTTTTCACAAAACACAAATAGAAACACCCTAATCAGGGTAGCTTACAAGGCTCCAAAACAATCAAAAACATCCCAATTGGCTTGTTTGTATGCTTAAGGACAAACTTTGATAAGTGAATTTATAAGGAAAAGAGCAGAGAAAAGCTAAATGAGGACCGTTGGACTATTCTACTGTTCAACACTACATTAGGTAGGCATTTTCTTAGTCTGTGTCAACTTATTGGACATCAAGTGTTTCTTTCAAAGGCAAAAGCAAAAAGTACATGTTGTCCTTTTACGGATTTCTGAGGTTCAACATGCACCATGTGGTTAGACTGAAAGGAGCATGTATGTTCTCTTTAGGTTGATTAATGATTGATTATGATTAATTAGCCCCAGGTCCCAACTACACACTGATATGTGCTGTGGAAATAACATATTTATGTAACCTAGATGTCAAGTATGCAAGTCATTAGATGTAAAAGATTAGTATTATTAATTTAGAGGTTTGCTAATCTGTATCAGACTAAACATTTTTCACCCTGCTGCAGGTAAACACATTCATTCTCTTGTTGTTTGCCACTGTGGAGCTCAGACACTAAAGTCTGTCTAGTACAACAGAGCTGTTGAAAGAAGGAGCAACATTCACTCATTCACGTTTACCACCTGAGGCTACAAACATTTTTTAAATCAAGTTTTTGTGTGAGTCAGTGGGTGAGTCAGTATGAGCTGGCGTATGAGTTGTGACTCAAACGCACAACACGTAATACTGAGGAGAAACAAGGAATTCGTAACACTAAATCCATCATCAAGACATCGTAGCACTTTAATCTGCAGAGGATTACATTTCAGGAGATTATAAAGCAATGTCTTGGCAAGAACTCCTTGAAAAACTTGATGCTGTAGTGAATTCATGTGGCAAAACCACAAAGATACAATTCATTTTGAATTACATACACTGTTGCACAACCTTCAAACATCGATCAAATGTTAGTGTGTTTGTTATTTTTCCCACGAATGTCGGCATTAGTAGCCGAATTTGATCAGTCATTTAGGCTCCACGGTACGCTCAAACTGATTTTATGGTACTCAGAAATTATTATGTTGTTTGTTTTGTTTAATTTAGTCTTACAATTCTTTAAATTGAATTTCTTCCACCCCATAACAGTAGCCAACACCAACACGTTCTCTTTCTCGCTTCCAGTAAGAGTTTGACAGTTGCTGAGATCTGTACCATTTAACGTCACCCTTTTACTGCTGGTTGAATTATTCTTACTTGCCCAAAGACGTAGTGTTGCCAAATGATTGTGACTTCTGCACCTGTATTCTATGTGTGTATGTGTGTGTGAAGGTGACTCCCTTATGTCTTACTTTTTTTTTTTGTAACAGACAAAAAATGCCTATGCCAGACAAATTGCACTTGATGTCACATATGCCAAACATACATGCTGAGACACTGCAAATTTTCAGTGAATAGGCATCACATCATGGACGGCTTTCTTTGATGACATTTTAGCAAATTGTTAGCCTTTGTAGTGGCCAAACTTGACCTAGTATTGCATATGGACAAGAGCCAAAAACAACAACACTAACTCTCTGTATGCTTTCAGAGCCTGGTATCCTTAATGCAAATATCTCAGCAGACAGGCCTTCTTGTTTTCAAAAGATCTAAGACAAACTAATCAGGCAAGCCTTTCATTTCCATGAACTCTTTCTTTGGAATAAACCCCTTGTCATGCTTGTGACGTCAATACACCCTGTAGGCCTCCCCCGCTGATCTGCTGCACAGCTTGACCCCCTCTACCTTTCAAGAAACCACACCCCTACTCCACCAATGTTATCTGTTAAACAATCTTCAAGCATCCATGTCACATTTCAAGTACGGTTAAACAGTGTAACTATCTGCTATAGTGATATCTGTGGGTTGTACAGAGTTTGTACAGAACTGGGATAATGTAAATTTGTACTCATAAGGTAAAACTACATACATATATAGATTATTTGACATTATTAGATTTTCCCTGGTCTCCTCAGTCTGTAAGGAAATCATTTTCTTCCAGTGTGTTTTTTGCATGTAATCTCCACATGTAGTGAAACTTCCCATATCAACTTACGCCATATCAGTTTGTTCTGGTGGGTTGGGTTTCCTAAAATATTCATAAGAGGAAAACTACTGTAATTTGTAAAGAAAACAACTGAAATGCTGAGAAATTTAAAAGAAAACAGCTGATGTAGAAGAAATGTGTGTAATTTGTTGTTTGATGAATTAAACATGATCGATGGGGATCAATTAACAATGCAAAGAGCTTTCTCATGAAGCCAGTACATCATCTAATAGCATACTGACTTTGACAGTAATGACAAATTGCCTGACGCACAAGGAGACTGAGGAAATGATTAAAGCGCTTCTTTTAATCTCCTACAATGCCTCTTAATTGTGAAATTGTAAATTAAAAGACAACGGTTATAGTATAGTATGCCTTGGCCTTGGACATGCCCAAGGCATACTATACTTTAACTGTTCTCTTTAATCAAAGCTCTATGAGCTCCTTTTAATCTTAATTGTCTTACTAATTGAATTGTAAAAGCCTTAAAACATGAATATCTAGTTTCTGGTGATATACAGATGTCAGTAGCTGAGCAGTTAGGAATGTTACATAGCATTTTTGTTAACAATCAGGCTCTGGAGCAAATCTGTTCAAAGCTCAAAATTCCAGATGAAATTAAAATTGAAGCATACCTCTGTGGACACTGAACACAAATAGTTGGAGTAAACATTATTAATCCAATAACATTTTTAACAAATTCAAGTTCTGTACATTATAAATGCTTACTTTCTTACACAGTAAGTGTAAAGTAGGCCTGTGGAGTTTCTAATGTGTGTTTGTGTGTCACATGCACCACCACAGAATTAATCTGTATGAGAAGACAAAACTGATACATTCACATGAAATAGGATATAGCTTGCTAGCTTGTCCGCTAACCGGACAAAGAGTAAACATACCATATTCAAGAGATGAAATGCAGCAAGTGTTTATTCATGCCCTGATAATCATGATTTTTGCAGTCATACATTGCACTTCAACCAATCAAATTTTGAGAGCCAATCATCTTGTTATTCAAACAGTTCCTCTCCACCTATTGTCAGTGCTGTTTGCCAATGGTAAATGCAAAATGGAATTTCACTGGTTCCCTGCATTAAATTGAATTCAGTCATAGATTTTGCTGTAGAGACGCTGGTATAACTGGGCTATTAGCTGGTCAGAAACTTTACTGGCTGACGTACTTGGAGGTTAAAGAACTCCCTATACATGCATTGGCTTTAACAGCACATTGTGGTTTACAAAGAAGGCAACTACATAAAGACTTCCAAAGAAAAAGGAAAACAAATACAGTTTGGTTTAAATCATAGAACTGAGTGCGAGATAGAGAGGAGGAATTTCAAGATGGAGATGGTTTCTGTAAGCTGTGGCTAGTAAGTTTTGTGACATTTTTATTGCTCCATATAAAAGGTGAAAATGTTACTCAGTGGCCAATAAAAATTAATCTAAATGTTTCGACAATATGCAACATGCATAAATGATGGGTATACCTGGATAAACTTTATACTTGGATGTAGCTGGTATCTGTGGTGACTTGATGCCTCCAGAGACACATCCACAACATCCACATATGGAAATAATAATAATAATAACTTTGATTTATATAGCGCCTTTCACAAACCCAAGGACGCTTAACAAAAGTGTGTGTGTGTGGGGGGGGGGGGGGCTCAGTGAAGAGGTATGTTTTAAGG
>NC_060171.1:5978276-6006739 GCF_021292245.1 Micropterus dolomieu
TGGGGGGGGGGGGGGGGGGGGGGGGGGGGCTCAGTGAAGAGGTATGTTTTAAGCTGGGTTAAGGTTATTATAGAGGAGGCAGAGCGGATGGCAAGAGGAAGCTTGTTCCAGAGTGATGGTGCACTGACACAGAAAGCTCTGTCACCAAATGTTCGGCCCGCAGGGACCATGACTGAGTGTAGGGATGGAGTAGATCTGTGAGGTGCTGAGGTGCAAGTCCATGGAGAGATTTGTACATCAGTAGGAGGATTTTATATTTGAACCGGGACTTAACTGCCAGCCAGTGGAGGTTTTTCAGGATGGGAGTGATGTGAAGTTCAAGTTTTGCATGGGTGAGCATCCTAGCGGCAGAGTTCTGGACATACTGGAGTCTGTCAGTAGCCTTGCTAGGCAGACCGAACAGGATACCGTTACAATAGTCAAGTCGGGAGGTGATGAAGGAGTAGATGAGGTTCCCAGTTACAGAGGCACTGTCGGAGTCTGGAGATGTTCTTAAGATGGTAAAAGGCAGTTTTAGTAGTTTTAGTAGTGTTTTTGATGTGCTGTTGGAAGGAGAGAGTGGAGTCCATGATGACACCCAGGTTGTGTGCTTGAGGGGATGCAGAGATTGAGCAGCCATCCACATCCAGTGTGATGTCACCAACCTTTTTGAGAAGTGACTGTGCGGCAAACACCATGAGTTCTGTTTTGTCTTTATTGAGTTTGAGGAGGTTACTGTCTATCCAGTTCTTGATGTTCTTCAGGCAGTTGATAAGCGGCACTGGTGGAAGGGGAGTAGATGACTTAGTGCTGATGTAGAGCTGGGTGTCATCAGCGTAGCAGTGGAAGAGGAGTCCATGTTTCCAGATGATCATCCCAAGAGGTAGCATGTAGATATTGAATAGTAGCATTGAATAGTATCCTTGACGCACGCCGTGTGAGACTGGCGCCAATTCAGAGCAGATGCCCTTAAGGGTGAGGTATTGTTGCCTGTTGGTGAGATAGGACTGAAACCAGGAATACACAGTACCAGTGAGGCCAATGAGTTCGGAGAGGCGAGTGAGAAGAATGGAGTGGGAGACTGTATTGAAAGCTGCAAAGAGGTCGAGAAGAATTAAAATGCTGACATGGCCAGAGTCAGCTGCCATGAGAAGGTCATTTGTGATTTTGATGAGGGCAGTTTCTGTGCTATGATGTGTCCTGAAGCCAGATTGAAATGGCTCGTAGAGGTTGTGATGTAGCATATGATGGTTGAGTTGGGCAGCCCCAGCTCTTTCCAATAACTTGCATATATATGGTAGGTTGGAGATAGGGGGGTAGTGTTTTTTGAGTGTAGTGATCACCGCCGCAGGCAGCGTAAACATCACTGGAATTAACATGGATGTGACAGTCACCAAGTAGCAGAGGTGTGGAGCCTTGAGCCTTTTGACTTGAGCTGACTTGACACTCCCCATGCCCAAATATAAATTATGATATAAACATGCGCAGCGCATCAACATAGCGCGGTGCTCAATTAGACTGGAGTGTGTGGCTTCCTCCAGCAAGAGGGAACAATCACCAACCGTCCGAAGCGCGGCTGGCCGCTCCGCGATCTCTTGTCCCTGGCCCTGTACGACCCAGCGAAACCACTCCCTCTCCAGTACCTACAATGGGTTGTGTTGTAGGCCTACTACCGGCACGCTGTGAACCGTTCGTGATCGGACCCTCTGGCTGGATGAATTTTATGCATAATTCATGCACAACAGCTGGGGGACAGACACAGCGCCACACAACCTTCTAAATTCCTCCATCTCACAGAGAAAATAAAAGATCAGTTCAAAACAGTGTAGAGAGACTGCAGCAGCTATTGCATGAAGCTGCTTCCACCAATTATAAAACCAAGTTAATTAAGACAAAACAATAGCGCCGGGTACTGTTTCACGTTAAATCCAGCGCACTTCTTTCCTTTACAGCTGAGCTGCTCATCCCTGTCTAAACTTGGGGGAAACTGTGCTGCTGTCGTCCTCTTGCACTGTAGATGCTGCTAAAAGTAATGTTGGATTATTGTTTCTTATTTCATGGGCTATATGATATTTTGGAGTAATGCATATATAATAGTTTTTAAAAAGAAAATATTACATTTTAGAAGTTCAATAGTTTGTTTCCTAAGGCAATGAGTAATCCTGTTAAATAATTGTGATCTCAATATTGACCAAAATAATTAGCAGCCGTACATGAAAATTTAATTTAATTCATGAAATTATTGAACATTTGTTGTGTGAAACTGCACCTCTGCCTTCTTTCTGTACAGGCTAATGCTTCATTCAATAAATGTTTTTTATTTTTAACTTTTGAAATGGTTTTATATTTGGTTAGGAGTGCATTATGACTTGTTTAGGACTCGAAACTCAAAGTTTAAGACTTGGACTTGACTTGGACTTGTTTGTCTTTGACTTGAGACTTGACTCGGACTTGCCAGTCATGATCAGTCTGGACGTGGGACTTGACTTGGGACTTGAGTGCTAAGACTTGAGACTTGACTCGGACTTGTAAAACGATGACTTGGTCCCACCTCTGCCAAGTAGGAAGGTAGCTGAAGAGGTGGGGCAAATCAGAGCAAGAAGGTCAGAAAGCTCAGGCAGGAAACTAGCAGATGACTTAGGCGGGCGATAGACAAGGACCACTTGTAGCTGCAGAGACCCAGACAGAGCAAAGTGAATGCACTCAAATGAAGAGGAGTGTACTGAAAATTCCTTTAATATATAAAATTTAAATAGCCAGTAACTGCTCAGTTTGAAAGCACCCTTTGGCAGATGTCAGAGTACCTGTCTTCACCTGTCTTATGCCCTTCAGGAACCAAAAGCTGGAATGCTGAGTCTTACACCTTGTGCAACATGGGATACATATCATCCTGTTTGCCTCAGGAACAAACACACAGCCCCAGCTCAAGAGAGATCTGAGCTCTGGTTCCCCTAAGGACCATTCTGAGGCACCATGAAAGCGCAAACTTACAACATGCTACCCAGTGATTGATTGACTGAATTGGTGGGTGATGACTCATTGTCTTTTGAACTTGAGAAAAAGTTCATTGAGTACTCATGCACCCTACCAGACAAGCAGTGATGAGAGAATGACATCTGCGAAAAGTTTGAAGGCCTTCAATGGACTGTTTATGTTGGCATTAAAGATACTGTTGTCTTCCTGACAAGCTGGTCCACAAAACATATTAGTTTCACAATAACAGCTACAAAATTGTTAGATACCTACATTTTTTTTTATCTAAATACATGTTTGGATAATATGCAACATGCATAAATGATGGGTATTCTTGGATATACTTTACACTTGGATGTAGCTGGTATCTGTGGTGACTTGATGCCTCCTTTTTTTCCCCGCCCGATGTAAACTGGGATTGGCTCCAGCCCCCCGCGACTCTATACAGAGGATAAGCGGTTGACGATGGATGGATAGCCTACATTTTTTTGGCCTGTTCTTTCGGTTTGTTTCTGTGGTAAAATGCAATATTTAAATATTTTAAGAGTTTCTGCTTTAGAATGTATTTTAATAACATTTCTAGCGAACTTATGGTTTATTTTAATAATCTGTTGCAACATCTTTGTTGCTGTGGTTGTTGCTATGGACTCGTAGCTTGCATGTAGTTAAAATTATTCTCTTTAAAAGGGCTGTATGTAGTTTTTCAATGAAATCACTTATTTCTAAATCCCTTTTTTATTTTCTTTTTATCAATGGGCCGTAACCTCATTTAGAAATGAACCACATGCCTAATTTCTCAGTTGCTTGCAACATCCACTATTCTAACTGTTGTGACGGTTGACCACAATATAAAACCCATTCACTAATGTTACAGTAATGTTACTTACAACAATCTCATTTATAATATTCAGTTCACTGTTTCGTTATCATCCAGTAGCCTACTTTTAGCTGTGATACACAAATAGTAATGTTAGCCTACTGACAAGCGGCAGGGAGCTAACGGTGATGTATCACGTTGGCTAAATGCAGTCAATGTAACGTTATCATGTAACGAGCGTGGATTAGTTCAACCTCAAGCTGATAATAATATTACTGTAATGTTGCAGTGGCAGTTTACCAGAGTTTCCAACATGGTGAGTGAAGCCGGCTACCGGTGTGTCTGTATATATCCGCTTTTACACTGTCTTATTTTCCAGGAGGATTGTGTCAATATGCTGCACATTGCTGCTGCCACCCTCCGGTAAACCCAGGTAAGCTAACCTGTTCTCCAATAAGGTGTTCTTTTAATGATCAACATAACAATATTATAGGATAATGTTATGGCCATTAGTTGTGTTTATTTGATTATAAGAAATAACTTTTTTTCCCGTCAGTTTCAGTTCAGAAGGCTACATTACCCTTCAACCACTGTTATGCTATAGACAATGCCTATTACACTCACAATGTTGGAGTACTTTATTATTGGATGATGATCATATTATGAAGGGCTCTTTCATGAATTAGAGAGTGGCATAGTGGGTAAAAGCTTTGAATTAATTAAAACAATGTATTTGAATATCAGATGTGCAATTCAAATTGGCAACAAAAGAACCAATTACTTAACACAATAGCCTCTGTGGGGTGAAACAGGCTAATATTAAATATTAGAACAAAACCACCAAATCACATGTTGGCAGAGTCATAGAAAACTAAGGACGATTTTGACAATGTAGCAACTGAGTGGACACAGTCTGACCATAGAAACAGGCCATAACAAGGCAAGCCAAAGCAAATTTATTTGTAAAGCACATTTCAACAACATGGCAATTCAAAGTGAATTACATCAGACATAAAAGCAACAAAGGGAAATTTAAAAAATAAAACAGATTATAAAAACAGGATTAAAAAAACAGGGTAAAACAGGACAGTAAAAGTTACAGTGCAGTGTACAATCAAGGCACTGAAAATGTAAAAACAAAGAAAAAGAAAACTGGACGTTATTTCCCCTGTTGTAATGGACAACCAGCCAGTTGAACTAGTGCAGCAGTACAAATATCTTGGGACTGTGATCGACAGTAAACTGTGCTTTGAGTACCAGGTTGATGCTGTGTGTAAAAAAGCACATCAACGCATGCACTTTCTTAGTAAGTTTCGCAGTTTTAATGTCGATACTGTTTTTATGAAAATGTTTTATTCCTGTTTTATAGATTCAGTTCTCACTTCCTCTTTTATCTGCTGGCACGGGTCACTTTCTATTAAACAGAAATATCGCATGCAAGGTATCGTGAAGGTATGCAGCAAAATTGTTGGCACACCCTTGAAGATGACCTACATGACCTGTTTAAGGTCAGATCCTTGAAGAAGGAGAGAGCCATCCTGGCTGATCCCAGTCATCCTTTGTGGGGTGAATTTATGCTGCTGCCATCCGGGCGCAGATATAGTCTGCCGCGATGCAGAACAAACAGATTAAAAAGGTCATTTATCCCGGCTGTTATCACCATTGTTAATAATACCCTGTAAATTCAATTTTAAATTATTTTGTACTGTGTTGTGTTTTTATTGTTGTGGTCTGATAAATATATTTGTTACTGCTGGCTGTAATGCAAATTGCCCCTCGGGGATAATAAAGTTACACCTTACAGTGCAGTGACAGGTACCAGTCTACGGCTTTAATTTAATTTAATTAAAAGCAGTTACCACTGCTTTTAATTAAATTAAATGACTACTGTCATATCCTATAATTATAATAAAAATATCCTAACATCATCATATTATTTTGACTTAATCTCAGATGGTTAGCAAAGTTTGCGGTGTTTTACTGTCTTTGCACACACCTCACACACATCGTCATTATTACCTTCACAGCTAAAAGAGTGGTATGTGAGAGTGACAGGTTGGCTATCTACCTTGCTACCCATACACATTTTTGGAGCTTCTCAACTCCAAAAACATTGGCGTGCATTGTCAAGTCACTATCAATTTTTGTAAACCTGCCTATACTTGAAATCTACACAGTTGATTTCTCGCCTCATGACTTAGAGATTTATAACTGTACTTATTATTTTTCTCTATTATTCTTACTGTGAAGCCGTGTTTGGAGGTACTGCATATTTTACATTTTTCACGGCAAGGTCATTACATTTTTATAGGCTACTATACACACTGCTGGCAGCACTGAACTAGCTTGTGTGTCAGTGTATATCGATCTGTATGTCATTATGAACTGAACTGACCAATGTTTTTAGAGCCACATCATCATGATCCATTGGTGTACTTGTACTTTGTTTGGAGAGTATTTCATTTACTTGCATTTATGTAGGATAATTTCATTGCAGCTCTTATTGTTAGATAATTATTCTAACCATGCAGCAGTGTTTAGAGGTAATACATATTTTACATTCTGCAAGGAAAGGCAATTTTATTTTTATAGCACATTTTACATTTTACTACAGATGTGATCTTTGCCCCTGAGGTGCCAAACCTCTATAAGCCCAGATACAGCCTTAACTCTGTAGTTACAGAATTTAATACCTGATCCAAAGACAACACCAGAGGAGCTGGAAAAATCTCTAAAATAACTTCAATTTCAATGTTCATGTGTTTATTTCACTGACCTCACTTTGCTATTTTGTTGCTATAAAGCTTTATTACTTCAAGAAAAGTCCTACATAAATAATACTATATTTATTGTGTTTGGAAATTCTTCTTTGGATTCTTTTGAATGGCTCTATGAACAAGAAAGCTTATTGCCTAGGATTTTTTATTTTATTATTTTATGCGCAGCATGTATTCATCTCATAAAGTGAATTTCGTTGTGTGGCATTATTCTTCCATAAAGGAACAAGTTGAGTTCATGAATAGCTAAAACATTTTAACTGGCAAACCAACATAGACAAAGCAAGCCAGTAGTATGATAAAAGCAGGGACTTACCTTACCCCTTACCTTTCCATAGTCTGAAACTTTATGCAATAGTTCGACATTTTGGCAAATATGCTTACTCACTTTTTATATATACAATTTAGATAAGTGAAGTAATGAGTAGTGGAACAGAAAACAATGGAAGATGGGATGCCGCAGTTGTTATAGATTTTCTTTCCAGCTCAATCCAGGCAGGTCATTGCTGGTCAGGGGTCAAAACAAGGTACAGCACATCAAACCGTGTTTGTAGTTTTTCACATTTGCTCCACTGTGTGCATTGAGATCCATTATTTTTATTTATAATTCATATTTAATTTTCATGTTCCAACACCAAGAAATCTTCTAGTCCACCTTATGCTTTCTAACCGCTGACTCCAGCTCCATCTGAATTACCTCTTCCCTCATTGAAGAGGACCTGGATGTCTTAATTTGTCCAACAGGCATTCACAAATGTTCTTTTTTAGGTATTGGTTGTCCTGGTGAATACAAGTGCAGTAGTAACAGGGTGTTCACTTTTGTTGCATTTGTTTTAGTCATCCTTCTTGTGACAACAAATCTGGTTGAAGAGGTCATATTATGCTCATTTTCAGGCTCATAATTCTATTTAGGGGTTGTACTAGAACAGGTTTACATTATTGTCATACTTCACATTACTATTGGTGGTTTGTACTGGATGTGCAAGTGATAAACAGATGACTGCTCAAAATTAATGTTCAGTCAACTCAAAAACCAGACGTAAAAGACAAAAACGTCCATTGAGAACATCTGCTAATTTTATTAAAGTTCAGATGTTACATCCTCCCATTAGTCACTGGAAGATGAAACAAGATGAGTCATTCATCCCAGATTTTAGTTAAACATGTGCTCCACTAAAATTATCATGCTCTGTGTGTGTTTTGAGCAACTAAGAATCAAAACAAAGGTTTGGGATTGAGAGAGGGCCGAACTATCGTGCATCTTTTAAATCTTATCTGGGATTAAGGATACATATCTATTCAGCAGATTACATGCCACCTGGACTATTTTCACTGTTTCAGACCATCACAGTTATCATCTGTTTATGTAAAGGAAATGAGTAGGAATTTAAGACATGGACACTTACCATCCCTCTGGTTTAAGGATTATCTGGCTATAGTAAAAATCGGACTTGGATTTGTTACAAAGAGGATGTGAGTAAAATCCCGTATTTTGCTTTAAATAATGGATTGATTCATAAAGCTGTCAAACTTGTGATCATACAATCATGAGCATTTTATTTGAAAAGGGTGGTTATATTTATGTCCTCAGGGCAGAGGGCTTTATAGGCAGAAAAAATAAACAAATAGCTTTAATTTCTAAAACTCCAAAGAAAATAGTGTATTTGTTAGTGCTGGGCAACGATTAAAATTTTTACATGTGATTAATCGCATAATTTTCTTGCGATTAAACACATTGTTATGTGCAAAATTCAATAATGAATTTTTAAGTAGTGTATTGCGCACTTTTAAAGAGGTGGTATTATGCTCATTTCCAGGTTCAAAATCTTAATTAGGGGTTGTACCAGAACAGGTTTACATATTTTTCTCATACAGCACATTGCTGAAGCTCCTCTTTTCACCCTATGTGTTGTACGCTCTGCTCTTGAGCTACAGAGTGATGCATCTTACTTGTACAAAGTCTTTGTTGGGAGTTGCACATGCACAGTTCCCAGGTAAGGACTACTAGCCAATCAGAAGCAGAGAAGGGGCGGGTTGTAAGTAACAAGGTAGTGTGATCCAAATCAAAGCCACTTCAGACTGGGACCGTAACCTAGCAGATGGTATAAGTTATTACCAGTCCACAACCACACAACATCATTGTTCCACATCTTACCATTAGGACTGAATGTTGAATTGTTGCCGGTGGTCAGCTAATATAGCGCAAATCGATAGACTCGACTGTACTCGGCCCCTGCTCCGTTTTCCATTGCAGATAGTACCCAAAGATAGTACGTAGCTTCTCGTCATAGCGACGCCACACACAACTGCCACGACATAATGTTCAATGCGACACCCACACCAGTGATCCACACAGCTTTTAAAATATATACGGTTAAAACGTTTCAATATTAAACCTTCCAGCTGTGATTTCCTCTGTCGTTGCTGCAGCGGTCTGTGTGACGGCGGGAGCAGAGGGCTCTGTGAGCGGGCGGCTGGCCGGCCTCACGCGCTCCTCCCTCGGGTTGGCGCAGGCTTCCTCCGCAGCCACTTGCGGAGCTCCTCAACTCCGAAAATATCCAAGCACATTTTTGTTCCACTATCACTTCTCGTAAAACTGTCAATATTTGAAATCTACACAGCTGATTTCTCACCTCAAAACTTCTCAGAAGTGGATTTAGTGATGAAATTCCATATGAAAACTGTAAAATATAAAACTTTCTGTTGCTGGCCTCTGTCTGGTGCAGCAATTATGATGCAGTGAATAGTGAATATTCTCTCTGACCAATCAGCAGTCTGTCGTCTTTCCACGTTACATTTTAGTTTCCCTCAGCTCACTTGGTACCTCAATGGAGGTGAGGTGATACGAAAAAAAGTACCTGGAAGCAGGTACAGGTACAACATTTCTACAATGTAAAACCAAACAAAGGCAAGTCGAGACAAAGGGCCTCCGCTCAGACTAGCTTGGTTTGAGGTCGTGCATGACCCCGCTAGCTGCTTGGCAAGCTTTATGACGTGTTTTCATTGTGACGTCACAAGTAAAGGAAGTGAAGAGCTGGACTACAAACGAGCTGTTTTCAAGCGGTTCAGAGCAGAGTTTTCTGTGGGCGATGGGAACTCCCTTTGGGCTGGACTTTGGGCTTTTTCACTTTGCAAACAGGTTACATGCACAAAAAAGATATATAAATACCACCTCTTTGATTTAACAAGCTAGATAAAAGGTAATGCCCTGGCAGTGGCAAATAGCTTTGGTTTAATATTTGATTTGATTACATTAATGTTTAAGTTGAGATTTACAAGAAATATTTTATTGCTACTGTGTAAAGGGAATACAGCTGGTAAAAAGCACCTTATTTGTTTAAAGTGTTTGCAAACCACATGTTATTACACTTTTGTGTATAGATAGCAGTACATTTAAATTAAAATTGCGCAATACACTACTTTAGAATTAATTATTAAATTTTACACGTAACAGTAAGTGAAGGACTAAATCTTAAGTGTCAGTCTTGGTGCTTATTCACGACAGTTTGTTGTGCCGTTTAACCTCAGCCAGAACTAACATTAGCTGAATTCCGTGTAGTCTACGTTATATTCTTACAACAGAACACTGTTGAGTTTAAAGTCATCAACACCTGAACATGTGATTTGTTTACATATTTTGTTTTGTTAATTTGAAGTCATCAACACCGGAACATGTGATTTGTTTATGGTTGTATTTTGCTGACATGCACAAATTTTGTGAATTTGTTTTTATATGCACATTTAATTTCCTTATTTAAGGTGTTACCGTGTTAATTTAAACCACTAAAGTACTACAGAAATTTTAATGGCAAAAAAGCTTCTTTATGTTGAATTTGATAAGTTCTTATTTTGATATAAAATAAATATTTTATTATGAAACTTGATGAAATTATTTCAGTTTGTCTAACAGTATTTTTATTTTTATTATTTACATTTAGAGCACATTTGAACAATACCGTGATAATACTGATAACCATGATAATTTTGTTCACTATAATTGTGGTATAAAATTTTCATCCCTATTCCTAAGAGGAGTTTACATTCAACCATTATTTGACAATTAAGAATTTTTAAGACGATACAATATGTACAGGGATACGTACACATTGGAAATGAAAGATAAAAAAGTTGATCTTTATATGAATGCCATCAATTGCACCTAATCCTCCTGGGAAGCAAGCTATTTGCACAACTGGTGTTTGTTTCTGTTGGATAACAGGGGGGGTGTCAGTTGTCATTACAACCTGACAAAGATTATGCCTGCGCTGTCCGACCCCGTCTAATTAAGTGTGCATTGTCAAAGAATTCAGAAGCATTCCTCCTCTCCTGAAATATTCATGCATGTCTCTGTCTCCACATCACAAGCCCCCACTGGCAACTCCTAACCACTTGTGAGACCTCTTGAGCTGTCTTAAATAACTGGGAGCGTAAGAGTGATTCTTGGCTTTAAGAAATTTGATAACTTGCTTTTATACTTAAGTTTGAAAGTAGGAGTAAATTTCATGAATTCTCAGCAATAAGCACAAGACTTAAATGGCACTTGGAGAAGCTTGATAAATATGCTTCAGGCTAAATGCTTCCAAGCTATTTTAAAAGGTCCTCTTAAAGATTCCAGGCTGTTAAAGCAGCGCGCAAATGTCCATGGTTTTGGAATGAGATGAGATAACATGGAATGAGAGTGAGATCACATATGGGTGTATCAGGAGAATACAATTTAGTTACTCCATAATAAATGTTTTTAATAAACTGTAAATTATTTACAGATTTCCCCTCTTGTTTCCAAATCTGTACTCTTCCATGTTATTGTTACAGCTGCAAACTCTCCTCAAGAAGAAAAGCAGTCTGAAGTCAGCAGGTGGTAATTTAATACCTGTCTACATTCGAGACCAAAGCAGTTGGAACAAATTCTAATTTACCAGAAGGCACTGGAACTGATTCTAGTTGGTTAAAACATAACTAAATTGCATTATATCAAAATAAATCAAAATATGAGTTTTATGTTTGAATATTCCTTTCTCCTCTCCAACCACATTAAGCTGTTTGCACCATCAGTATTGAAATACTCTATGCAGGAAACGCCTTTGAGATTTAGCCTTGAACGATTCCACTGCAGACATGGTGTCCAGTTTAAAATTTCCACATGCCACAACACCAAAAATTCAAACAGTTTGAATCTTGGATCCAGCTTATTGTGACCTTTCAATCATTTTCAAAGCAACCACAGCTCTGTGTGTTATAAGCCACTGGCATGGAGAAGTTTTTGTTCCCTGAGATTTACATCAGGAGTTTTAAAAATTAATGAATGCTAGACATTGGTTTGATGTTTCATACTCTAAATCAACCACACATGCAGCACTTCGTGATGGAGTTTCATCATCGTGCCAGCACCCTACCTCATGCAACTCTGGATTCCTGTCATGTGAAATGGCTTCAATGGATATTTCATCAAAGCTTAATGCAGTTAGGTCATGTGTCTCTGGAAATGAACAGTTTAAATAACTATTGGATTAAATGTCCAGTTGATGGTTTACAAGACAACATACCTTCCTAAAAAAAGAAATTAAATGATTGTATGCAGTTGTCAGTCTTTAATTAATTCACATCCTGCAAGAAGATATAGAAAACCAGGGCTGTAGGAGCTACTTTGGCGTGGGGATGCTGAAATGCTAGGGCAGTTTGGGGGCATAACCCCCCCCCCCCAAACGTTCCTCATATTGACACAGGAGATCTAACTTGTCAGGTGATCACTATTTACATAGAATATTGTGTAATTATAATATTACATATTTGACTCTGTTACAGACTGTGTAACATCGCTGCAACATCTGACAGTGTCGCTATAAAACAAATAGTAACCAATGTGTATTAGAAAAAAAGAAACAGGCTAATGTCCATCAAAAGAAAGCGATGCTGCTCAACAACAGGATAGCCCACTGTTAATATATCGGAATCAATCCAGTGATCATATGACTTAGATGTTAGTGTGTAGTCTTCATTTGCTAGCTGTATTTTACACATGTGAAAGAGCGACACAGGCTGCTTTCCAGCACGGCTACCAGTGCCATGGTGAGCGCTCACTGGATTTCAATTAGTATTCAGTTAGTATTAGTAGAAAAATAAAGCCTTAACTGAAAAGGTATTTGCCTGATTTTATTCATTTATTTTGCAAGTTTGCATTACTTGTAACAAGTTACTACCCACCTTTTCTATAGGCTGCATTATTTTTGTCCGCGTGTCAACACTTTAATTATATCTGATGTGGAGTGTGTGATTGATTAACAAGTCACTCATAGTAAACCGCCTCGGCTATGCGCCAACCCTGAAATCGCTGGAGGCAGGCAGGCAGGCAATGCGAAAATGCGGGGGGACAAAACGGGGGGGCATGTTCCCCCATATATGATGGCTCCTACGCATATGTAGAAAACACAGTGGGCTAAATAAATCTGTAAAGAATGTTGAGGGTTTTGCACTTTGACTTTTAACTGTACTTGAGGTCCTTGTCCTATATTTGACTGCATTACTGTATTGTTTACAGATGAGGCCCAAATCCATTAAGACAAATTCCTGGAAATTTATTTTAGATGGTCTTAGAAGGCCTTATGATTATATGGCAATAGAAGACAGGATAACAATCAATTCAGTGATTGGTGAACAAACTATTTTCTATTGTCAATGGTGAAATGTAATATTGTCAATTTTATTTCAAAAGCACATTTAAAAAAAACAACAGTTGACCAAAGTGCTGAACAGGGTCGATGTCAAATACATAAATAACAAGTACAAAAATTACTCCAACCAAAGTGAATCACAGGGAAACAAAACACTAAACACTAAAACATCAGAGAACAGGGCCCCGTTTCAGAAAGCGGGATTAGTGAAAATTCTGAGTATGTTGATCTCAGGCTCAATCAACTCAGAGCTCAGGGATAAGCTCAGAGTTTGTTAAGCCTGCTTTCTGAAACAGGGCCCGGGTTAACGAAGGTTAAAAGCTACTGCAAAAAGGTGCTTCTTAAGCAGCGATTTAAACGTTTGTAGGGTCTGTGCAGCTTTCATATGCATAGGGAGGATGTTCCATAGGATGGGGGATAGGATATTTCCCAAAGACAACCTCTGGTTATGACGCTGAGCATGTGCACTCAACTTCTTCAGTCAACATGGCGAGGCCTGTTCTGAGTGGAACCTGTCCTGTTCAACCACAGTATGGTCTTGGCCACCGTGCTAAATCTCAGTTTCTTCTTATAGCCTAGGCCATCTTTATGTAGAGCAACCATTCTTTTTTTCAGATCCTCAGTGAGATCTTTGTCATGAGGTGCCACGTTGATCTTCCAGTAATCAGTATAAGCCTTTACTGATTTTGTATGCTTAAATAAATGCTGGTGCTCCTACCAATTATACTCCTTCTGCCAATCCAGCTTTCTTGATAAACAATTTATTGTGCTCTTAAACACATTTATCTTCTCCAGAAAATGCAGTTTCATTAAGTCATTATATTTAATTTACAGACATATTGTCCCATCCTGTCTAGATCAGTTCTGAATCCTCTCAAAGCTTGAAATTCTCTCCATCTTTGAGTTGAATGACCTGACCAAGGCTAACTCCCTTTTTCTCTTTGCTGATCCTGCCCCAATATCAGCATCAACATCAATAAAAATCCCTAAAGAAGAATCTCCTCCTGCTTCCTTGTAAAGGCTAACATGGTAGTCACTGTGAACCTTTGCATGCGTGCCATAAGTTTTTCGTCTTATTTTGAGGGGAATTGGACCGGTGACAGGTAACTATATAGAAATAGCCAGACTTCTCGCTGATGGTCTAATTTGCTTATGTAGGTCATATAGAGGCATCAGTATTACTGTAAAAAGACTGTTTCATAACAGTAGTTAAAAACTCCATGTATTACATAGAAGCTCTTAAATCATGAAATGCATGCAATAAAAAAGTGAGCAGACTTGTAAATCCCATGGCTACAGTTGTATAACTCACTTCTTTATTGGGATTGTGTATCATATGATTAATTAAATGATGGGCAAGATTATAAATGTCATTCTCAACCATCTGGTACGAGTCTTGATTCTTTGCTGAGGTGCCTAGCGCTCCCAGGTTAAAAGATTATAAATATGTAATAAATCTGGATTGTGTATGTGTAAACCATCTGCACCAGTTTAATTTGTGCCCATCTGTTGTACAGAGATTACTGAGACTGAGATCTTCCACGTGGAACCAATGTTAGACATCCTGCTAAATTTAAATCACTGCGCTGTATGGCAGTGTCCAGCACATACAATATCCAGCAGGAGAGGCAAATTTTGCAACTTCCTTTTCAAATGACCCCCTTGTGTTCTGTGAGAAAAGCTATATTTAGCCGCATGGTCACTGGCCTAGTCTGATATTTCTTTAGAGTCCGGATCAGAAAAATTGTGGGAATAAAGTAAAAAGAAGTTGAAGCAGACAGCCAGAGGTCAAAATATTTCAATAAATGCTGGTTTTAAGTGCTTTAGAGTTATCTTTATTACCCAAACACATCAGCATTACTATATTTATCTACAATTATATGGATAGTAACTATCTATTTATTATTCTTTATTATACTGAAAAATTTAGATACAACATCCTCAGTTGCAGATCAAGATGTCATCTTTCACAGTAACTGACATTTTATCAATAAATTGAATTGTTGTGGAAATTATGAACAGATTAACTGACTTGACCTTGATTGTATTTACAAGGTTTGTAATTTTTGATTATTTTTTCAAATTAATTTTAAGTCTAAATGCACATATGACTATAAATAGTACAGTAACAGTAATAGTACATACGATGTAATATGTAAACTGTTAGATTAGGAATACAATGGATATGAAATATACTCGGGGTTAAGTCAGAAAGGAGTGGGGAGGGCTAGCATAAAAGTAAACTCCCTTATGTTATTTGATCTAACCACTTGGTCAAATGGACAGTATATTAATTGCAGTGTAGAACTTAGTGGCCTCTCTAGTTTTCGCCTTCACTCCCTCTCTGGTTTCACATCATTAACCTCTTCTCCTCACTCCCTACTTCACCCAGCTCTTCACCCACAGATGTGCATCCCATAGTAACCTCCATTCAGCCTTTCACTTTTCCTCTGGAACTGACATCAATCTCTTCCTCAGTGAATCATATGACTGCTTCACTTCCTTAATTGAGTAGATCTGCACATCGACTTTGCATTAGACTAGGAATGGGAATGAATCAAACTACTGGCTGTAGTAAAAAGGATTTCTAATTTGCCATCTCATCTTGCTGAAGACAGCTGCCGACTTGGCTGCTGTGTGTTGAATTAGCTGTGACCTAGAAAACATTTCACACTTGGATGTTTCTGAATCATATTGAAGCCACTCAAAGAAAGTCAGCCATGTTGTTTACTCCCAAAGCCCATTATTGTTGCCTGTTTAACACTGACCCAGCGAGGGAAAAGCATTACATCAACATTGGGTCAACAACAGCACTTTGTGCAGTTCAAGTGATGAACATGACTTTAAACTTCTAGGAAACTTTTGAAATGTGAACACAGTGAATTTATATATTTTGGATAGACCACATTTAAAAATCCTTACCACAGTACTAACACAGAATACTATCTGAATGCTTGACATTGTAGTTTAGTTTAGTCTATTTCCTTTCACAAATGTGAAGTATAAGAAGACTAGGAGTATACGGCCATGCTGAGGCTGCCGGTAATAATGCTAGCATGTTGATGTTTAGCAGATATAATGTTTATCAAGTATACCGTATTAGTTTAGCATGTTAGCACGCTAACATTTGCTAATTAACAATAAACAGAAAGAAGATTGGAATCTTATGATTTTCAGGTATTTGGTGATTAACCAAAGTACTGGACAAAATTTACTTTTAGCCAGATGATGACACTAGAGGTCAGTGAATAAAAGTTATTTTATACAATTTATCCTCTGGAAACTGTGAATGTGTGTACCAAAGTCAAAATATTTCAATAAAAAGCAAAAAATGTAAACCTCACAATGGGGTTAGGGGAATCAACATCAAGTCATTAGGACACATCCTCTGCAGTAGATAGTGACATGTATGATCACATTATATTTTGACCTGTTGGTGGCGCTAGGGGCTAAGTCACCAAAGTCATTAGGATTCATTCTGAGACTTTGAATATCTGTAGCAAAATTCATGGCAATCCCTTTAACAGATGAGATATTTCGCTCTGAACCACAAATGGTGGATCATGGTGGTTCTAGTCAGGGGATCCCCAAAGTCGAAAAGATTCATCCCCTAGGGACCATAAATATATGAACAAAATGTCATGGCATTCCATCCAATAGTTGTTTTTTGATTTTTCAGTCTGGACCAAAGTGGCCACCATTGCCATCCCTGGTACATATTGGCTTTTACTTCTTTACTGGCTCGACAAACTATCTTACTTAAAGGGGCAATATGTAGTTTTGAGTGGCCACTAGCGGTGCAGTTTCAAGATTGCAACCAGGTGTGTGCTCCTACACGTGCTCGCTTGAACTCATGAGTGAGCATAATCTGAAACACAACCATTTTCATACATAGATCCCACAAAAAAACTGGAAACACTGGCATGCCGGCTGTGGCTTTTCACAGATGTTTCTACCAACATCCTCGCTCATACAGCTCAGCAAGCCACATATTGGCACAATACCCCAGGAAAAAAAGGCATTGTGACAGCGGCTATAGACAGATAGGGAGACAGCTTCACACGACATGCTGGAAACTTAGGTAAACTCCCACTGCAACATTACAGTAATATATTTTCAGTTTGAGGTTGCACTAATCCATGCTTGTTACATGATAACATTACATTTGCTGCATTTAGCCGTGATAGCATTACTATTTGCGTGTCTTTCACCGGAGGCTCAGCAATGTGAGCACACTAAATTGTATTGTAAGTATTGGATGATAACAAAATAGTTGGTGAGCTACACTAAATATTATAATGAGATTGTTGCCACACTTTATAACACTTAATGATAAAATCATACAGGATGACAAGCATGGCTTTATGATGATAATTGAGGGGTTAAACAAAGGAGATGGGTCTTTATACACATTTTAACAACTGAAAAAGCTTAATCACCTTTGTTTGTTTTTTTTTCTGGTGCATGGGATGGAAAGCAATGGTTGGTCACAAGATCTGAGTGATCAGGAGGTGGAATAAGGGATGAGCAGATTAGAGATGTAACCTGGTGCCAATCCATGCAGTGCTTTAAAATCAAATGTTAAAATCAATACTGTACTTGACTGGTAATCAATGAAGAGAGGCCAGGACAGGGGGATATAAGGTCTTTCTTCCTGGTACCTGTGAGGAGTCTCGCTGCTGTGTTTTGAACCAGCTGCAATTGATTCCTACATAGAGAGATTTTGCAAGACATCTAAAATGGTAGAAGCTATTGCTTTTAAACCAGAACCAAAGGTAACAGCAATATTTTTTGCGTAATACTGTTTGAAGACAGAGGACCGAGGGCCTTGATTGTGGATGCGGATAGGATGAAGATTAGGATCTCAGTTTTATTCTGATTTAGCTGAAGGAAGCTGTTTTTCAATCAAATTCCATTAACACTACATGGATCACAAAGTTTCAGTGTGACATACAGATGGGTGTCGTCGCCATAACAATGCTAGGAGATTTATATTTTCTCAAAATCAGACCCCTGACATTGGGCGACAGGCGGGGTACACCCTGGACAGGTAGTTCGCCAGTTCATCGCAGGACTGACACATACACAAACAACCATTCACACTCACATTCACACCTAAAGGCAGCTTAGAGTCACATATTAACCTAACATGTCTTTGGACTGTGTTAGGAAGCTGGATCTGTGTACCAGTTTGCCTATAATCAAGAAAGCAGTATGATGCAATACTTGTGATGCAATCCTTTGCATCTTGCACTTTATTTCTAGGCATCTTGGAAACATAGAAGCTTATGCTAGAATCTTGTTTGTCGATTTTAGTTCAGCGTTTTACAGTACAAACTCACGTGCTTTTAGAGAAGCTATAATGAAATTTGTTGCTGGTACTGCGATCCTAAGCCTTTTGCACAAGGATATGGCCTCCTCTGTGTACGAAGACGAAATAGACACATTTGTTAAATGGTGTGACACCAACCATCTAATTTTAAACATCCAAAAAACATAGGAGATGGTCTTCGACCTGAGGCAAGTTACCGACCATGAGTCAGTGGTCATTAAAAACCAGGAAGTAACTCAGGTGTCCTCATAGAAATATTTAGGTGTCCACATTTACAGTCTTCTTTGCTGGAATACACATATTGACAACCTGTGTAACAAATTGCAGCAGAGGCTTTATTTTTTAAGGCATCTAAGGTTGTATGGTGTGAGCAGTCAGATCATGATGATTTTCTACCATGCAATCTTGAGAGTGTCATCAGATATGGAATTACTGCATGGTTCAGCAATTTAACAGTTAAGTTGAAAAACAAGCTTGCCAACCAACATATACAAACAGCCATGAAAATTATAGGGAGGAGAGACTATGAGCCTATACAGTGCCTGTATGACCAGACAGTTATGAAACAGGCTAGGAAAATTAAATCTGACCCTCAACATCCCCTCTTCCATGAATACGAAACCCTGCCATCAGGAAGAAGACTCCGTGTACCAAAATGCAAATTGAACCGAACAATGTAAAGTAGTGCTGTGTGCAATAAACATGTGAGCACTACAGAACTTTACTTGTGATCTCGGTGCAATAGGGCAATGTGCAATAAACATACTTGCACCTTAGCATAGGCACTTTACACAGACTTCAGTTCAGTGGAGCAATGTGCAACAACCACACTAGCACTTTAGCATTGCACTTTAATCCATGGAACTATGTTGTCAACAATGTCCTTTTTCTTCTGCGTTTATAACCTAACTTAACCATGAGGACATAGGGAGAACATGCAAAGTACCCCAGACATTCTTGCTGTGAGGCGACAGGGCAACATGGAAAATAAAATATGGTGTGTACTCCACAGGAGATGGGTGCAGAGGAAGAGGACGCATTATCAATTCTAATAGAGGCAGATTGGTGTTGGAGGTAGGAGGGAAAACACTGTATGGCCTGGTCCTGAATACCAAAACACGATTAAGGCACTCCCGCAACCCTGTATGCAGGATAAGCAGGATGGATGGATGGATGGATGGATTAAGGCTCTCCAAGAGGATGGAGTGACTGACTGCATCAAAGGCACCCAAGAGATCAAAAATAAATAAAATAGTGTAATTTCAAGACAAAAACAGATCAAGTGGACTCAAGCAAGTTTAAAGCAAGCTGGGAAATAGCAATTGGCCAGAGATTATTGATAAAAATACTTGGCCCAACAGCGTCCAGCACTTCCTTAAATAGACATGGGGAATATTGTCTAAGGTACATGTACTGGGATTCATATATGAGATAATGTGTTATAATGTGTCAAAGAGGAGAGAGGAATCGGTTCAAAGTTGGTAAGAACAGAGGGTCAGGAGCTTAACTCTGATGGATTGTAGTAGGGCAGTGAGATCTTGCTAGTAAAGAACCTTAGGAAATGTTCACAGGCATCCACTTTGGCTCCATGACAATGTGTGACTGCAGGGTTGAGTACTGTATTTCTTGTACTAAATAAAACTTTGGGTTTATATGAGTAGGTCCTCACTCTGTGTTTTCTTTACACTACAAAATGTTTTTGCAAAAATAAATTATGGTACTGTCTGTGAAGATTCTCAGTCATCTAGGTCATAGTTGGTAGGGTTAAAATCAACTGAACTTGGTTGAGTTTGCTTTAAAACATTTTGCCTCTCATTCAAGAGGCTTCTTCAGTACTGTTTTTTAAAAGACAGCATGTGACTTCTGTCCATGTCTGACAAAAGTACCATTCTTTAATTAAAAAAAACTGAAAACAGTGATGAGTGAGCTGTGTGAATGGCTTGTTTTCTTCATAACAGGCAACATTTTGGAAATAAATTAACTCTTTGTATTATAAACGAATGAGCCTTTTCATTCACAAAGGCAGTATAGAATGTTTTGTATATATTTAGACCATGCAAAAAAATGTAGAACTGATTATCCATGGTGTATAGCATGGAATTTTATAAAGAGAATACAGGGATAGTGATTCTTGAATATGGTTTGATTTGGAGAGTGACAGTGTAAATTAATAAAAAAGGGGGGTTGCAATTAAAGAAAAAAGACTTTCGTTTTTTTGAATGGAGAACACATGTTTGTCTGTCTATGGCCTCATTCCCTTGCTACGGTTTAGTTGTTTTTATAACTACATGAATGAAGTGTTTCTCCACTGCAGCACAGTTCAAACAATCTATAATCCTTGAAGGACAGGTATGGCTTTTTCTCATATATACAAAAAGAAAATTATGAGTCAGATATTGACTTAAAAGACTTCACCTTAGAGTGATTCAAATAGTTTTGTAGTGACCAACATACCACAAGTGCCCTGATTCACATATCTTAACACTGATCTTTCCACGGCAGGTTCAAACCTAACTCAAAAACAGGTAACACTAAATCAACAGTGCTTCTGCTCACACGAAATTTAAGGTCACTCACAAGAGCCTGCAAACGATAAAAATTCACATGGGAAACCTCTAATGTAACTCCTTATGTACCTTATGTAGCATGAACTTCATGTACACTTTAGACAAGTATATCTTGCCAAGTATAGTAACAGCTGTCATCATCACCATCAATTTGATGGCAAAATCCACCGAGCTGATGCCTTTTGATATAAAAATGTTAAAGTTAAGTATAGATATGTGAAGGTAACAATTATTATATTCCCATAAAGATATTAATATTAAGCAATGAGATGGTGACTATAAAATGATTTTAGTTCGAAAAGGGAGTAAAATGTGTGACTGTGTGTGAATTCTATGTGTAACATCCAGTGCTGTGGCACAGGTTTTTTCTCTGTCTCTCTTCCATATCTCCCCCTCCCTCTTGTGTGTCTGTGGTTTTGTGTGCGGGTGTGTGGGCGGGCCTTGTGTAGGGCAGCTGGCGTAGCTACACACCTGATGGCTGAAATACTTCTGGCTTCCTGTGGATCACTGTCAGATGACTCCTATCCATGGGTGCTTTTTTATAGCAAAAACAGCATTTTAGAAGAAAAAATGAAGAACTATTAGCAATTACAAAACATATAGTAAAATATGTTTAATCTACAAGTATCTTCATTTCAACACTTTAACACTATTATGAATCCCTTGGCCAGAATTAATTTCAAGGTCTTGAGCATAGCTCAGTGTGATAAGCGGCTGAGATTGAGAACATTATCTGTTGAGATAAACACAGGTCTAAATTCTGTGAGTACTCTACTAATCTTTGTTATAATGGCAATGAAAGCTCTCTGGGATTTATTCATTACATGAATTTTATGCTGTCCCTTTTTATGTTTATGTTTGAAATGAAGATTAGAGAACACCGATCTTCCTCATAGGCCTACAAATGTATACATGAAGGTAATATTCAAAGTCTTGTCTTTACATTCTCCGTTTTGTCCTTTAACCTTTGTACTGGGAGACTAATATTAAATTAACTTATTGTGAACAGATGGGTAATCTGTGAGAAAACACCTGCTATTTGTAGATGGTCTACACTAAGTTACTTAGTACTGAATTAATGCAACCCTACCCATGACCCGACAAATACATTTAAAAGTACTTTTACAACCAATATAGTAATAGAAAGTGTTGTCCCTGCCGCAGGAGCATACGTGCATTCATCGGTTAGACTTCATGAAAGTGAATCAAAAATTTAACATGTGGATTGTTGTATCTATTGTTTTAGTATTGTTTTATCAACAAGGTTTTTGCAGAGCAAACTAGCACACGGATTATGAGAACGCTTTTATAGGCTAACGTTACGTGTAATTGAACTTCGCACTAAATTGAGAATGTCTAAACAAAGCAAGCCTATAGTTTCCCTTGTAAAGCAAACATTTATTTCACGATATTCTGACGATGTTATAACTGACCACGGAATTGATCACTTAGTTATCCATGTTACTGTTTGGAAACAAGATCCAGACAGACTGTCACCTTTATCAAGTAAGCTGCTCCTACAAATATCTACGCCATCAATATTGCAAAATTAAGATCGCTGTAATCAGTTTAACAAATAGCTCACCTCAACATTACATCTACTTGACTTCAAATGTACATTAAACTGAATGCACCATTGTAGTCAATATTTTGTCCTTGTAATCCGTGTTTCCACTGCATTGATAGCCTTTGGGTATTGCTCCTCATTAAAGGCTAAATTATTATCATAACAATTTAATAATGCATTGCATTTAAACAGGACTTTTCATGCACAAAAGTGATAACAGTAGCTTACTGGTCTTACCAGGCTGGGCATGCAGTCTACCAAATATGTATCCCATCCATAATGCACAGATGATGGCCTTTACCATCAGGTATTTAATTTTGTGTATACTTCACATCAGGACTAATAACAGGGGTGAATATGGAGAAGTTTCTATTTTCCTAGCAAAACCTATAATGGGATACATATTATTTCAGACTGTATTTTCAACCTGCAATAAAATGTACCTCTCTTTATAATGCACAGATTATGGCCTACTATCAAGTATTTTGTTTTAGGTATATTTTACATCATGACTAATAACAAGGGTGAAAATGGAGACGTTTGTTGTCTCCTAGCAAGTTATAGTGGGATACAAAATACAAACTAGGATCCAGAGAATGTCTAGTACACTAGTGCTTATATTGTTCATTAAGGCTAAAGAAGTGTTGCATCAAAAGTATGTACTGTAACTTGAACTTAAGTTAACAGGAATGTTGAATAATGTAATTTAATAAAACTATAAGTTACTGAAAAGATCCTGTTACTGAAACATACTAAAACATTACATTACATACTAGACATTTTGAAAGCCTTTGTCTCTTTTGTCCCGGATTGAATGTGCCCCTCTGACAAAACAACTGGCTCCAGCCTGGCCCCCTCAATAAAATTGGTCTAGAACCGCCACTGAGGGAGAGGTGGCTCAGGTGAGCAGAGCCAGAGAGAGCAAATTGTGACTGCTGCTGTTCATTGACTAATTGTGCTCTCCCTCTAAAACCAGTCGTGTGCTGGACCTCAGATGTTTGCCTGCTGTCACACATGGATACTGAGAACAGCCACAGCGACTATAAGGTCAAGATTATTGTTTGCGACCGTGGAGAGACCTGCCCAGAGGAGACAAGTGGGCAAGCCAGGAAGCATGTGGCTGGTCCGCAGGGATGTACTGGGACTGAAATTAAGCACGGGACTTTGAGACAGAGAGTGCTTTCATGCGATTGCTATGTGGGGGTACGGAGAAAGATTTTTTTCAGTTTTTTTAATATATAGTGTTGTACTTGTACACAGTTTCATTATGATGAAGACCGTCAAGAAACTTTTTATGACACCTACCTCTTAAGTTTATATAGGCAAGGCACCACTGCACTGAACAAGACCAGGCCGGAGAAGCCTGAGTCAGTCAGGATGCTAAAATAGTTAAATATACTCAGAAACTACAATGCAGCCTCATAAAATAAAGCAGTGTGTATGTGTGTGCATAAAAATCAAAACCCTTATCATCAGCTCTGAGTAGGCCTGTCTCTGGCTCAGATTCCCCTGTGCTGGACTCTGCTTGCACTGATTATACAGCTATGCTATAAGCATGAGAAGAACATCAGTAATAAATATAACTAACAATAATCCATTCTCCAATTCTGCCTATGGATGATTGCCTACCCAGCCCTGCACGGTACCCCAGTCACTGTTTCTGGTTCCATTGTCCTTCTCCTACAGCTCCATCTGTTCCTCCTCATCTTCCTTCAACTGTTGTGTATAATGTATATATAAATATATAATATAGCCTGTATGCCTATGCATAAATAATCTCATGTTATAATGCCAGTGCTGGGTCCTGCCTCATCTGCGTTGTCACAGCACCTTTCCACCAAGGAAGAGGTTGGTTAATTTGACAAATATTGAGGTTGAATTCCCAGCTGGAAAGTAAACTCCTTTGATCTGTGCCATTGAGCCAATCAGATTTCAGCAAAAATGAGGATCGGTCCATGTTGGAGGGGGCTTCTCATATTTCCCCTCAATTTTGAAAGTATTCGTTTGGCCCAGTCTGATACACAGTCAGCGTTTGCTGCAGCTGACGGCGCGGTCATGAATCATTGAAAGTTGAACATAAGAAAAATAACACAATGTTCCCAAAATTCCCGATGGCCAATCCACCCCTGCTGGTCCAGCGAGGAGTTTTGTGTTAGAAAGTGTGTGCTCCTTCTTGCACAAAGGAGCAGATTCTGGTCCTGCTGCTGGGATGCCCTTATACAGCTTTGTCCAGCTCACCTAGTTTAACGACCTGTCTCCTGGTATCTCCTCCATGCTCTTGAAACTGTGCTGGGGGACACATCAAACCTTCTTGCAATGGCACATATGGATGTGCCATCCTTGGGTTAGTTGGACTACCTGTGCAACCTGAATGGACTGCAGGTACCGCCTTATGCTACCATACCATACCATTCAGTCAGGAAGGATAAGGAGGGAGCAATTATCTGTAGCCACTGTCTGCAAAACCATTCCTTTTTTAGGGTTTGTCTTGTTGTTGTCCCTCCAGTGCATCTGTTGTCATTTTCATTTGCACCTAAACAAGTGACGCTGATTCACAATCACTTTCTAACTGGACAGGCTGATATCCCTGAAGTTTAATTGGCTTGATGTTATTGTCATGATCTTGGGTTTTATTGTGGTGTTTTCTGTTATTTTGTTAATGTCCATTTCTGTTTTAATCGTTGCCTATGTGCTGTTGTTTAGGTTTTGTTAATTGATCATTGCTTCCTTGTTCTCTGTTGTATTTAGTTACTTATATCCTTGTGTATTGCCGGTAGATTTATTGTTTTATATTATTATTTTATTTTGTAATTTTGGTGTTTGGTGTTTTTGTCTAGCTTTGTTTCCTGTCTGCCTTGATTCCTAATGTGTCTCGCCTGTGATTAATTGCCCTGCCTGCTTGTGTGTGTGTGGAGTGCCCTTGTATATATTATCCACAGTTGTGTTCAGTTCTTGTTGTGTCATCGTCTTATGATGAGTGCCTTGTGCTCTGTTTCCCTGGATTTGCGGATTGTTCCCTTGTGTTTGGATTACCTTGCTTTTCGCACCCAGCCTGCCAGCCTGTCTGTTTCCCGGCTTGCTAGCGCCCCAGCGGCTAGCCACCTGCCAGTTTCCTACCCGGCCAGCTCCACTGTGATCCACCACTCCTATGTGGGGACCTGTCTGGCCATCAGCCTGTGTCTGTTTTTACCCTGTCTGGTCTCAGACTTTTGTCAGGTTAGGGACGTCTGGTATCCGTCCTTTAAGGGAGGGGTTATGTCATGATCTTGGGTTTTACTGTGGTGTTTTTCTGTTATTTTGTAAATGTCCATTTCTGTATTACTCGTTTCCTCTGTGTTCTTGTTTAGGTTTTGTTAATTGATCATTGCTTCCTTGTTCTCTGTTGTATTTATATCCTTGTGTATTGCTGGTAGATTTACTTCCTGTTTTATTTTGTAATTTTGGTGTTGTCTAGCTTTGTTTCCTGTCCACCTTGATTCCCAAAGTGATTAATTGTCCTGCCTGTGTGTGTGTGTGTGTGTGTGTGTGTGTAGTGCCCTTATATATATTATCCTCAGTTGTGTTCAGTCCTTGTGGTGTCATTGTCTTATGTGCCTTTGTTGGACTTTACACCTGTGTTTGGACTCTTGCCTCATGCTCAGATGTAAGCCTGTTTTTGTTCAGTTAATAAATCATCATAAACTACATCCTCCTCGTCAGTATTTGCTATTTTGGACCACATCTGTTTCCCTGCCGTTGCACTCATCCTTCCTGATAGTTATACTGTGATTAAATGTGATTAAATGTTCCCTTACTTTTTTTTTGAGCAGTGTACTATTGCTCATGCTTACATAGCATGTGAAAACTTAATGACTTAATGGGGAGTGAAGTTTAAATTGAGACCCAAATTTCTGACGTAGTATTTCCAAATCTGGCACTTGGCACCCACATATGACTAATATTCTGCTTTGATGTTTCTCCATAATAATTTTCCATTCTACACTTTTCCAGGACATGTGGCCTCTGAGGAGAGACTGCTCTGTTCTGGATCTGTTCTCCTCTTTCATGTTTTTCAACCTCATACAGTTTGATTAAATCAACATGTACCAAGTGAATAACATTCACATCTGTATCCTTATCAGGCTAGTTAAAAATGTATTTTTTTCAAATAGTACACCAAGATTGTAATGTCATAAGAATCATATTTGGTGTCAAAGGAACCATAAAGGGAAGGGTTCAGAACTTGATTAGCAATAATTTGAAAGAAAGTTAAGGAAGTTATGTTTACTAATGAGAACCCAATAGCAGGACATAGACATGGTTGTAAAAGAAAATTGACAGTTAGATTTTTTTACGAGCGAACAAGCAGGCAGGCAGCAGAAAAAAACAGGTGAGACGCTGAAGGAGGCAGACAGAGTGATCCCTCCCAGGTAACAAAAACACAAACATAACACTAGACAAGAATTATAATTTGGCCAAAGCAAGACTACCACAAAGGTGAACACACAATCTGGAACTGTGCGAAGACCCAGGGTTTATGTATAGCAGCCAGGTCTTGATTACTGGAGGAGTCTCAAGTGAGCAGATGAGTCACAGGTGTGCAGGTGATTGGACAGCCAGGGAGAGAGACCAGAGCTCCATGACCAAAACACACATACACACACACACACGCACACACACACACACACACACACACACGCACACACGCACACGCGCTCGCGCGCACACACACACACACACGGAAGACAGACAAGAAACACAAAGGAGGCAAAAACGTCAGAGATTATCGGAGTTGAGGCTGCACAGTAAACTATGACATTTACTTGGACATGTGACAGTGTTAAACTCAAAGCAGGTGCACCTAATGCTTAAGTGACTATTTTTCATAAGAGAGGGAATGAATTTCCCAGGGAGCCTGTATGCAGTCAATATACATCTTGGTTTTCATCATGTAGCCATGCCAATAAAGACTTCTTTTATTTTAATACACAGGGGGTCATGAGTTTGTGAAAAAATGTATTTCCTCTCTCATCGAAATGTTCTAAATGATTTGTGCAAATGAAATCTGAAAATATTTTGGGCTGATTATTGTGGGCTATGACAATATTGAGCCATGCTAGTAATAAGCCGAGTTAAAGGTTAAAGGCTCAGTTCACCCTTATAATAAAAAAGAAAACTTACTTATGCTATCTACCCACACAGACAGTTTTGGTTTGATTAGCTAAGGTCTTTAAAGATGTCAGAGATTTCTGCAGCCACACCATTACAGTGGAGGTGAATTTTGTTTACAGTGCTTTAGGTAATGAATAAAGGCATTTGAAAAAAGAGCAATGTGTCTCTCTGGAAACAATGTACCATGTAATCAGGATAATCCACAGACCTAGCTGTAAAGAGTTTTCATTGGAACTCCTTACTTCTGAAGAAACAGTTCCAGTTAAAACTCTTCATAGAAATGTTTATTTCAATTGGAAACATAATTATCTCAAATCTTTTCACATATCTTGAAAAATATAATAATGTTTTTAAATATAGACTCAAGATACAATTATTTTCATTGTGGAAAAGAAGAGCTGTTTGACGCTGCATGTTTTGAATATGTTACGTTTGATTCTTCAGAAAGTTGAATGTTGTTTTAACTGATAGTCAGTGTGTTTTTGTTGGTCTGGAGCAGTTTTTAAAATGTAACATGAACTGCCCTCTACCCTTCCACGATCCATCCTCCTCCTGGATCTGCTTTAAAACCTGCCTGGGTAACACAATCACTTCCTCTGAGGAAAGAGCTGCTATGTAGAAACTCAATTAAA
>NC_060171.1:6006839-6021072 GCF_021292245.1 Micropterus dolomieu
ATATGAAAATAATGTAAAGGAGACATAAGTCTGAAAATATATTGCTGCAGAACTGCTTCTTCACTCCTCATTCCAGTAATGAAACTAGCTGGAATATTTTGCTAACTTTGTGTTCACTATTGCACACGTGCTGTGCCTGCAAGCTTCGGGTGTCCTTGAAGGGTTTGAAGTTTGCCTGAAACCAGTTGTACACAGTTCAGTTCACAGTCAGAATCTGTCTCTACCCTAAACAAAGTTGACGGCTTGCAGAGATCTAAAGTTTTCTGCCCTAGAGCAAGCAATCTTAAACTAAGCCACATATGTAGCAGACATCACACACTACTGTATATGCAAATCTTCTCAGAACAGGTTTTTACATGATTCAGTTTATGAGCGTAGTTGACCTCAGGTGGACAGCCTTAGGGCACGGCAGAGACCAAGCTGGGGACCTCAGGAGGACAGTCTGAGCAAAAGACAGATGGAAGCAGAGCAGCTCTGGACAATGGCCTGGATGCTGTGGAAACGCTCCACTCTGGAGGATGGGCAGGAGGATGACCAGACAGGCGGAGCAGCTCTGGAGGACGGCGACAAGGCTAGAAGGAAAGGCATCTGGCACCTGAGTTTTATCTGTTTTGGACTCATACAAGAAGCCAGGACCTTAAAATGCAATGACATTTTCAGCCAGGAACCAAGACAAGGCAAATGTCAACTATTGTTCAAACTAGCTATCATTGTTATTTAAATAAAATGATATAATAATGAATTCCCCTAGGTTTTATCGCATTGCCTGTTATAGCCTTTCTTCGAATTAGTGAAACAGCACCCCCTCTGGATTGCAACGACCTCAATGTGTGAAGGTAAAATGTTTCACTAGTAAGAGTCATGCCATGTATAATCATATCCTTTAATCAAATAAATATTAAGTAATGGCACCAGAGAACTGCGATTACACAGGATTTTTAAAAAAGTTTTGAGTAAGACTGTCCACCTAAGTAATGTCATAAAATGTAAACAACCAGAAGTTAGCTAGTCTGCCAGTGTGGCTAATGATATAGCTATTAATTATTTATTATGTTAATGTTATATTATGATGTAATCCTTTCATGGGAGGTGGAGATGAGTGCCCTGGGAGATTATATGACATCGATATAAACACCTCCATTAAGTTAAGAAAATAGCAAGTCTGTCTGCGTGGTTCCTGAGGCTCTACTGATGGCTAAATCCCTCCTGTGACTGTATCTCTTTTATGGCTGTGCGGTTGTTGATAGATGTTAAACACTCCCAGTCTTGTCTGTACTCTGAAGCTGCTGTTTTATTGCCTGCTGTCTTCACACATAGTTACAGACAGCAGGGACAAAGCCTGCTGGGGCTCTAAATAAATTTTGCTTTGCGGAGTGGTGGGGAAAGGGGATTATGGTAGTAATCTTTACTCATTACCATTGACGGCAACATTGCCCACCATGATTGCTCTAAAAGTTGCTCTGTGTATCATCAGCTTTAGCCTGTGCACAAGGTCTGGCTGCTTTTGTTTCTAAGCTGGACGATATATTGAGCTTAAATAAGTAACAAAAAAAAAAAGTAATATTTTCTATTTTTTGTGTGACAAAAACTTCATATTAGAGCAGTGTGTAAATCATTTATTTGATACATGCATTAGTCATACAAACATACAAATGAAGATTGATTTAACAAGTAAACACTGAAACAGTTCTGTATTTGTGTGGCAAGAGGATAAACACGTGATGTATCTGTGTTGTGTAATAGCCATAATTCTCATGGGTCATAAATCATAAATCATCTGGTGGTTTACTATTTGAATGGTTTTTGGCTTGCTGTATGACAAAATAATGGTACTACAAGTCTGTATGTTACCCTGGTTAATAAAATGTACACCTTACTAATACTTTTTACTTTTTTTGTTAGATGGTCTAACTTGGCTTCCTTGCACAGTTTTCCTGAGACACACTACTTTAAAAATACTTAGAATGCTTACTTTCAGGCCAAGCTTTCCCTTGTGGTTTAAATAAGCCAGGCAAGCCTTCATGTTGGCTCCAGTCTGGCCCCTGTGGTTTAAATGTGTCAGACCAGCTTTCCTGTTAACAAACATGAAGACTTGTGGTAAATTTGGTGGGGCTCACAACTTGGAATATGAGATGTCTTTGTTGTCTATATTGATTATGGTATTACAGTGCAGATGACTCTGCAATATGCATTATGTGAACAATCATCAAGCTGAAGCATGTTGCTATAAATCCTGTCGGATACCTACCAACCAATTGGAAATACATATTTTCTGCGGCTATGGTATAAATAGCAAGACAGTCATCTTTAAGGAATAATCCAAACTGTGAAACAGAGGAGAACAACTTAAAAGTAAACTGCAAAATAATGTTTCAAAAAGCGAGGCTCAATCATAGACTGAATTTTAAGTTATGACTCCTTTTCAGTTGAACTGAATTTAATGAATGAAATCTGAATAAATGCATAAAAGTAGATGGGCTGAGAACCTTAACCCCAACATTTACCATGTTACCTAATTCTAACCCTAAAATCAATTCTAAAACCTCAAACAGACCTTTGAAGAAAAATGTCCTCACTTTGAAGATCATAAAGATACAATAACAGACAGACACAAAATGTTGAATTTATAGCAAAACAATGCATTTGTGTCTATAGCAGAGGAAGGACTTCAGAAACACAAAAGAAAGTATCACAAAATGTATTATGTTTATGATTGTCTTATTAATTGATTTGTACAGACAGCCTTCCTGTGCTTTGCTGGCACATCTGTCTGAAATGTATGTGTTTCAGTCATGATGATAACAGTTGCATGTGATTCAGTGAGACAGACTAATGGGCACCATGTGTTAGGATGGACATTCCACTGTGTGACAATTTTCAACTCAAGGACTTGACACAGAAAGAAAAATCACATTGTAGGGAATGTTCTGCTTTTCCACGGCTGAAATACATGAGGCCTTTCTTTGAGGAGGTAACATTAGCATGAAATCTTGGTTAGTGTTACCTGTCATCACATACAGTAGGATGAAAGTGAGAGAAAAAATTGGCTGACTCTTGCTTTTTGTCTAGAATAGACGTAATTTCTTCTGTGCGTTAAATATAAACTGTTTTTCAGCATGCACATCGGTTATCTGACCACTTTAGGCAACTAACAGCTCAGTGGATATTCTTAGAAGCCACTCCTGTGGGATTCTGCTAACATCTGCAAAGTAATCTGTGTGCACTCTTGCCTCTCACATCATGTTCAGAGATATTTGTCTTTGCATTGCAGTGTGGAGTTTACCACCTAGGATCAGATGAATCTGAGCACCCAGGCGGCGGACTTGGTTTAAAGAGGACAAGGAGTCACGTTTGTTCTAGAAGTTAAACGGCTTCACTGACGATTGATGTATTGTTTGCCATCCCAAAATAAGCTTAGCTGCCTTGTTTGCGGGGCCACATCAATAACCTACAAATGTGCCCAGGGTCAAAGGTAACAGGCCATGTAAATAAACAGAGGTAACAACTGTGGCCTTTCACCATACAGAAAAACTACTGTTTCATGGTTGCTGGGAAACTGGACAGCAGGGCTCTGGCAGAGTCCCTACCAACTAGGCTACTTTTGGTGTGATCGTCCAACCCACAGCTTGAATCAGTCTCAGTTAAATAATGCAGTACTTGAATTAGAAATCTACAATTTATATAAATAGAGAAAGCTACAGAGAAAGTTTGGTGATTTGGAGACTGAAAGTGTTGAATCTTCATGAAATGCAGAGCTATAAAGATAATAGTAATACAGCAGTTAAAAACTGTGTCTATAATTACAACACAACAGGATCAACATAAAAATGCTAAAATAATAATAATAATTTAAATAAATAAAAAAAAAAATAAAAGCAGAAAGAAGGAAAGCACTACTTGAAACAGAATTTCTAAGAATTGAGAAAGCTACAGAGAAATGGGAAACCCATTAAAGGCCATTTGTGTTAACAAAGCTTACATACTATTGCGCAGCTGTACATTATTATTTAGGAGAAAAATGCATATAATTACATTACATGGACAGTGAGTAAAAAAGAAAATAAGAAATAAACAACAAGAAAACATGCGGTCACATGATAAATACACAGGGCCTTAAACCAAAACAATACAATAACTATGAAAGATCTGTCTCACTGGCTAAATGAACAAACCATTGTTGTGGTATGTTTTTGTACCAAGATGCACAACACAGACAGGATCTATTAGTAAAAGGTTCAGTCCTCCACGAGGAGTGAGGCAGAGACATAAATCTCAGTCAGGCAAAGGGAAGCAAAAAAATCGCACACGAGATTCAGGAAGTTGTCCTTTGCACAGTATCACATGAGAGAATGACAAGCTGACCGAGCTTGATTACTGGGATGTGTATCAGGTGAGCAGGGGATCAAAAGTGCAGAGTAGATTGGCTGACCTGGAGACCGACAGGGGAACCAGACAGAAACACAAAGTGTTGAAAGTGTGAAATGTAGGAAAAGTGCTGCTGACCATGACAAAAATCTTTTCCATTGTTTTTCTCCCAGTTGTTTGTGGAGTGGTATGAAGTAGGCCATCTTTTCTAACAATGTTAGACAAATTGCTTTTTGGAGAAGAGATGAAAAAAAAAATTGTTCAAAAAACTCATTGTGTACAAAACACAATGAGTTAAAGTTACAGTGAGTTTTACAAATGTGATGATCTGTAGAAGCTGCTGGTGGTAAAGAGACTGCAGGCAGATGAAGGAAGCTCCTGCGTTTGTAGGCTGGTTTGTGGAGTGCAGTAAGAAAGTTATTTAGACACTTAAAGCTGGAATGCAGGGCCTTTACATATAAATGAATATATGTTACATTTAAACCCTGGGCAAACAAGTTCACACAATGTTGATTAAGTCTATCCCTGCCAGGTAAATCTCTCTGTATTTGCAGAATACCAGAGTTTTTAAATCTGGTATCTGTGGCAACATTCACTGGTAGTGATGCATTTTACATCAACCAGCAATGACTGATTTCCCAGAGCTGAAGGACGGAGCAGTTGTAGCTACGGACTATGCTCTCTCACTGGTGGATAAATAATTACAACTTCCAACTTTTTTTGTCACAGTCATGAAAGGTACACAAACAGCCAGTTTGTATTAACCCCAGTGTTATGGGATAACCCCCAGCCACCCCCCTCCCATCACTGTGTAGCAGAGATACATAGTATAAAGTTTCAGCTGCTGCACCACCATACTGCAGAGCAGCCCCCCCCCTTAGCTATCAGACTTTTAAACTCAAATTCATCCACAGCACTGCTCTATTACTTATAGTTTATTTCCGTTTACTATTTTTATAATGCTTCTGTATTAATGTATATTGTCTGCTATGTAACAGAAGGGAGTTACAAAACTCAATTTCACTGTATAACTTGTTATATTGTGACAAATAAATGTACCTACCTACCCACAAATGTACCTAGTTATCCACAAAGGCTCCATGGGAAGAAGGTCTCTTGCAGTAGCACCAATCTACAGTATGACTTTGTAGCTGTGTATGTTTTTGTTTCTAAATCTCTCCGTGTGTGTGATGGTTTGGCAGTGTCTTTTCTAGACCAAGCATGTTTTCACTTCTGATTGTGTTCATTAATAGATCTCCAAATATGTCTGTTGTTGCAGAGATGACAGCTTTCACATTCCTGGGGTTTGTGCACATAGAGCAAATGGACAAAATCTGTGTGTTGCAGGAAAGAGTAAGCAGGATTTATTGATTTGGGCTTTGTTTTTCTTTGGAAAATGTTGTTTGAATTACTCATATGCTCATCTCACCAAATTACTTTCTGTATGCAGCATGCACTCCATGAGCATTAACTACACACAAGACATTGATGGCAATGAAAGAGACAACGTTGAACAGTGTGTAGGTGTCACTGAAAACTTACACTTCTCTGTAAAATCTCTGTATGCTATACTTGTAACACCTGCCTACTTTTATTTTGCTGGAACAGTAACACATTTTCAAGTCTATTCATAAGCTTTTTTGGGGTGCAAACATACCATCAATATTTTGATCAATAAAATGCAATTCTCTTTAGTTAGTCATGTTTTCCAGAATGTGAACTCTCTAATGTATGAATATTTCTCAACTTGGTATTATTTCCCATATTGAAAATGTAAACAAATGCATGAAGTGTTCTTTTTAGAACTGAGTGGGAGGACACTCTATGGCTATAAGGGAGCTATTGTCAATGAGGAGGAGCTGTCAAATCCAAAGGAAGACATACACCAATGATGGTATTACATTGAGGAGTCTTTGGTAAAGAGATGATTTTTTTAATTGATGTTTCTCCTTGCCATGGCATCATTTTGGGTAAACTGAGTGGGAGAGGGGATCCTGGCAGCTTCAGTCTCCATAGTGTTTTGACAAAAGTTTCATCTTTCATTTATAATGTTTAGAAAAGCTATCTGAGATTCCAGAAACACTCCCAACTGCAGGCATCAAAGAAAAATAATAATATAATAATCTCAGAGGGAATGAAGAACCCTCAATGCTTGACATCACATCTGTCCCACATTACCAGCAGATACTATGTGAAGAAGACATTGTTGGTGAAAAAGCTTCCATAGCATATGAGAAAAACCTCAGACAACTTTCACTTTATGTTTGTTACGGTCCTTTACAGGTGTGTTGGCAAGGTCACAGGCTTTGGACGTGGAACTTCCAGCCAATTTACATGTTTGGCATGCAGGCAAGGGACTTCATGCTGGCTACAAATACACTGCTTTTGGAACAGTTATAATAAAATTGCACGTCTGTTTGCAAATTCATTAACATGGGCATTGTAGCCAAGTCCACTTTCATTGCTCTTCAAGATTCCTACTGTGTTGACACCATCAAGGAGTTCTAGCAGGCGAATAGGTCAGCAATTGTCAACCACCTGCATGCAAAGGACCACATTGTAGCAATCGATGGGTAGAGATCCACAATTATTTCAATTTAGCCTTTAGTTTGAAATTGTATTAAAAATGCTTGTCTTCAGCAATCTTCATTTTCTTTTTCCAGTGGATGTGATGGACTCTCCAGGTTGGTCTTTTAGTAGCTGCTTCACCAAGACTGATTACACACACTCTAAGGACACTAAGTAACCTTGGCCAGTGTATCTCAAGTATCCATTGTTACTTGTATCACCCTTACACTGTTTTTTGAACAGGTTTGTATCAACAACTTGATGACATTTGATAACATTAATATGAAGCTAGTGGCTGCCCCTTAATGGCAGTGGTAATGTAATAGTGTAATATGTTGTTATTTTACGGTTTCAGAGCCTGTGTACTCAATCATGTGACTGTCGTGACTGGGCTTTTGGGAGATGCCAGGATGACATTTGCATGAGGAAGACCATCAGAAGGTCTGGATAAAGAAAAGGTTCTCCAGCCCACCAGCACTCACTGAAGTTATCCTAAACCCAAGCAGGCTGAGAGATGTGATTGAACTTCAGGTAATAATACATTCACATTACATTTACATTACTGTCTTTATTAAAAAAACATACATCTGAATAGGCCAACTTCAATAATCAAAGACTGAAGCATTGTGTAATTACATGTTAGGGTTCAGTGACAGGAATGTCAACCAGGAGGACCCTGAGGGAAGATGATCTAAGGAGACAACGACTTCCCCCAGCTATAGAGCCACCAACAACTGAGGAATTTTTCCAGAGCCATGTCACAAAAGGAGAGTTAAATTTAAAAAGAGCATTACTGAGTCTCAGAATGTATCAGTTAGAGCCCTGACTACTTCTAATTGCTGTCATGTCAAACTTTCACACAATACGATGAGGTAGTCCCCCACGCAGGACACAAAACAAGGTGAAATGTTACCAACTTGCAGCTAATGGTAGCCTGGTTAAACAGTAGAGAAATTCTATTTTAAATACTTTCTGTTTTGCTACTCTCTAATTTACCTGTAAATAACTTTATAGCTTGTCATATTGTGTTTGTATTTTTACACTTTGCCATATGAAAACCTGCCAATTACAAAACTTGACTGGTCTTTGGAAGACATAATATGGCTAAGAGTTTAGCTGACTTTGGTCTCAACAAAGGCTCACACGCTCTCAGACTCAGACTCTGGCATCAAACTCTGATTGTGGTTGACTTTGCTGGAAAAGATGTCAAATGCGTGTGTAGTAAAAACACCAAAATACTGGCATATCGTGTTTGCACACCCAACTATGAAAAGGTTTTTACTGACCTGCTGAACATAGTCAGCTCTCTGAATGCAGGTACATTTGCCCTCTCCCACCAGTCAGAAGAGGAGTTGAGAGATTGTTGGCACTGAACACCTGGCTGTTCTCTCCACCAAGGACAAAGAACAAAGGCAAACAAAACAGGAGGAAGACATAACACAGCCTGGCAGAAGCCAACTTAGCACCCACCTGAGGGGAGATTTGATCACAGGACATCAGGGCAGACAGTAACATTCTCCAATCCCTCACCAAGATCTGTCTCCTTCATTTCCCCCAAACCATCCAGGTCACCCTCCTCTCTAGTCAACCTTACTCTCTCCACCTCCCTCTTGGAGTTCCATGACCAGATGAAGGAGCTGGTCACTGCTGTAACCAAACTATGCCTTACTCCCATTTTCTCTCTGATAACCACCCCCTCCGGCGCCCACCTCCATCAGTTTTGATACAATCATCACAGCTATGACCACCTCCCCTCCCTCCACGACAGCAACATCCTCTGTCTCCCCAGCCTGATAAGGTTGTTTGTGTACAAAATACAGTAAACTCTAATCGATATCTGCTGGATCCAGGCTGCAAGGCTAATGGCACTCATGACTCTTTCCAGGACACAATTTCTGTGTTGAAAGGTAATAGAAAAAGAATGGTAAAGAAACAGGAAGCACTCAACAGTTTCTGCAGATGTATCAAATTTTGCATCCATTCCTCGTCAGCCACAGCCTGTCGCAAAACCAATTGGGCAGATAATACTTTTAATACATCCAAAATTTGCTTTATTAAATGCAGGTCTTTGGCAGGAAACATTTTTAAACAATTATTTTATTTTTGAGCACATTCTTTATTTCATGTTTTTAACTGGAACTTGGTTAGACCAAGAGAACAGTGCAGCTTTTCTTATCTTGTCTACTCCTCCCAACTTCAGTTTTATGAGTGAGGATAGAGTGCATAAGAAAGCAGATGGAATTGCCATTTTGTTTAATGATTACCTCCAGTGAAAGAAAATGTCTTACGGAAATATAGCTTCTTTTAAATATGTGGCAAGTCTACCTAAATACCTTGCAACCTTTTTTTTGATGACTTAATAATGACTCTATAACCTGCACTGACATTGACTATGCAGTTTTTGTTGGTGATTTTAACATCCATGTTGTGTTTTATGGACCGACTCAGCATATGACGGAGCCCACACACAATAAGGGGCACACTCTGGACTTGTGAGCATCTCTGTGCAAACAATTATTCCACCAGTTCATCACAAAACAGTGTCATCACTGAAAACACCAGTTACATATTTATTCAGGTTTTTTCTTCCTCATCCGCCCTAATTCAATGAGCTTGTAGATAATTTCAATTATAAAATTGCAAATGTTATTGATGCCATTTCACCCACTAAGAAAAAAAGCTCTCTATAGAGAAATACCATGTTGGTAAGAACAGAAAAAAAGAGAATGCTGAAAAGCTGAACACGGGTGACGAAAGACAAATTTCCAGGTTTATTATGACAGCTACAGAGAGAGTTTGCATTTATAATTTAAAACTGCCATGCAGCATTTGTAACAAGGGAATTAAAAAAAAGGTTTGGGTGATTTACTGATTTACTTATTATATAATGCGTGTAATTCAAAGAGTCTTAAGGCAGTGCTGTTTTTCAATTTTTTTTTAAGAATTGTAAAAATATTTTCAAGCAATTTTTAAATGCCACAAATTCTTTGTAACCAACCACCCTATCATTCTGTCCCCCCAAAAAAGCTTAACAATATTACAGGTGTAGAAAAGATGTTCCTGATTTTGAATGGGAATATTTCAGCACTCCTGGCATCAACAGTGTTTGTAGTTTACACACCAAATTTGTGAACAAGAAGAGCTCTGACAATGTGGCAATGTAGAATGTGGAGAGGCAAGACATTCAGCAGTGAAGACTGACATGAACACGTGAAATTAAAATGCAAAAAATGCAGGGATTCTTGTTCCAACTCTCTAAACTTAGTTATGTAGGTCTTCACCCCGATTAATATTTTTTTTCTCTTTAATAACACATTTGCTGTTACATTACAATTAATAATAATTGACTGTGTAATTGTCAACATGCAAGGCAAAATGTATGACTTTTATGACTTTATGTTTATTTATGACTACAAGGTCACCATGTAACCACAGTGTTTTTTCTTCTCACTGTATAAAAATCCTGGCATCCCTTGATTTATTGATCTGAGCAATCCATTAGATTCTCAATTAAGATGATTCCTAATGTTTTGGGGGACCATTGGACCCTTTTCATGCAGGACCACCAGCAGACCAGAGTTCTCACCAAACCCAAATGTAATTGTCAAATTGCCATTCAATTCACTGAGCACATTCTTCCTTCCAATGTGATTGCATTACATGCAATGAGTTGTTTATTAGGGAAGTAGACAGCTTATGACGGAATAAAACAGTTTTGATGTTTGGCTGTCGGAGTTCCATTACAAAATAAGATAGATATGATACAAAGTCACACAAAAGTCTGATCAAAATGTTTACTTTTTAAAGGTCAACGTGAGGCTGTCAAACATTGTGGAGACCCAACCTATAATTTAATTTTAAATGAATTACAAGCTGAAAGACTGTTATTTCTCTAAAATATATATTTTTTGTTTGTTTTGGACAAATTTTTCGTGAACATAATCACATCAAAAGGATGACTCTGTTTCTCTTATTTGATCAATTTATCAACCCATGAACTAGTCACATCATTATTTTTCTCACTGTACATTGTACCATTTCATCATTGCTTTCTGTGGCATTTCTACAATCATTTCTTAACATTCCCCTGTTAGTCATACACTGTTGGTGCTACTGTGATATTTTCTTCCTGTTCTTCTTTAGACAGTGCTTCTTTTTTGTCTGTTCACCCATGGTGGCTATAAACCAATTATTTTTCTTTCTTTAACAAAACTTAGATGTTTTCATGTTACAACTGTCAAACAATAAAATAACAGTAATAACACAAAAATGTGATTTGATCTGTAAAGATGGACATTTATTAAAAAAAACAAAACAGACAAGGCAAAAAAAACCCAACACTTAATGCAGTGAAGGTTTATGGCTCTTCTGGGGTTTAAAGGACATGATGTAAATGTACAATCATCTCATCGTCTTACACCATATTGCCAAATGTATGGATGCATTTGGTGCACTTCTGGTGTGGGGCCCTCTTTCTTTCTTTGGTCTGGGCTTCTCTTAATGCTACAGCATAGGATAAAATTATATTTTAGACAATAATGTGCTTCCAAAGTGTGCGTAAACTGTGTTCTGTGAAGTCTGTTTCCTATCTCAAAATGACAATGCCCCCTGCACAAAGTTAGTTCCACAAAGAAATAATTTCCCCTGTTTTTCCACAGAAAAACTTGACAGGCCTGGACCAAGCCCTACCTTAACACCATCCACCACCTTCGGGATGAACTAAAATGCTGACTGCAAGCCACACTGTATCACCCAATGTCAGAGGCTAACTTCACTAATGCTCTTGTAGCTGAATGGGAACAAATCCTTGCAGCAAGATCACAAAATCTTGTGGAAAGCCTTCCCAGAAGAGTTGAGGCTTTATAGTAGCAGATAAATGCCAATGGAATGAAATGTTCAACAATCACACATGGATATAATGTTTAGTTGTCCACATACTGTACATGTAGTATAAATCTAAATAGCTAGTAGAGCTTTGTAAAAGGTAAAGTTGAGTGCATGAATGTATGGCCATAAAAGCTCACAAATGTACAGTATGTGGCAGCCAGACCATAGAGTACCTTAAAAGTAATATAATAGTTAATCTATTATAGTCTATGCTGGAACCAACTGGAAGCCACTTCAAAAAGGCAAGTGATGTAATCTCTCTCATTTGTTCTGGTTCAGTTTCAGAGAAAAACAGTAATACATTTTGGGAAAGATAAAAGTAAAAAGACCCTTTCCGAATCAGAAAATTCTACAAAACAAAAGACCACATTTTAACTATTGCAATGTTATAAAAATATGACTTACTTTAATTGCAGTGCTTGATTAGGTCCAGTACTCACTGTAAAGTAAATGGGTCTGTTTCTTGCTCAAACAAGCTGCGAGAGGAGGTAAAAAGGTACAGCAGTAAAGATACAATATGTGGGGTAGTTTAGTCCAAAAGTTGCTGGGTAATACATTAGATTTCTACTAAGCCTCCTAATTCTTTTGTCCATAAATAGTCTATACAGAGCCTCGCAGGTATCAAGGCAAATTTGTTAAATGTACATAAGTTAATATCAGCATTTTTTGTGCTATACAGGCTGCTGGTTTATAATATTGGCACCTTTTTTAAATCCAGTTCAATCACTCTATTATGTCTGATTTTATTTACCAGTACTCCAAAATTTGTCAGAAGCCAGTAAAATTGTGTCAGAATTACGTTATGTTATTATATTATCCAGCTCCTTTTTCCCCATTTCAATTCTGAGGCAAAGCAAACAGTGACTGTTAGTAATTGTTGATGTTTGTTGAACAGCTAAAGGCTCACCCTTAGAGAGGCACGTACTCAAAAGCCATTCAACCACCTATTGTGTAGATACCATCTTCGACAAATATGCCCCTCCAGTTAATAAAAAGTAGATAAACTATGAATATTTATTGTTCTCAGAAAATTCCACCATCCCCTCGCATGTTTACATTTGACAGCTGCAGGGTACAAGTGCAGATTTAATCTTGGCTGCGTTGTTTTCTTCAAGGGCGCACAAAGTAATTACTCAGAGGAGGGGAGGGGCTCATTTAAGCCATGTGTTTGTTTCTTTTACCGTGTCCCCCAGATACATACAGCTTAAGTTGGATCATTAGTAATTCAAACTCATTAATTTCCATCTAACAGCATGTCTCCACTACATACTGCAGCCGTATATTCCTCAAAGGGTTAGGGGTAGGAGAAAAGAGATAAAAGCAAACTGTCAAGCAGCAGAAGTAGCTATAAGTACGATCAGTCATTCACTGCATGTCTTGCGACTGTATACAGATACTGCATGTGTGTGTGTGTGTGTATGTGTGTCTGGGGGGTTTATTAGCTCAAAGCTATTTACAAGGAGCATAATAGGCACGGTTAACACACACCAGCCTTTAAAAATACAGTAAACTGCAAAACAGACAAGATAGTCAAGACAATTTTATTCACTGTAAATGTATATTATCACAAATAACAGTTTGCCACAAGGGGCTTTCAAATCTGTAAATCATACAACACCCTGACGTCCTTGGACCTGTGATTTGGAATAACCCCCCCCCAAAACACTATGGAAACAAAATGGAAGAATTCTCCCTCTCCCAGGACAGACATCCTATAGATGTCATGTGTACAGTATAGATTCACAACGGAAAATCAATCATGCAGTATATTTTCTGCCTACATTATTATAATTGAAAATGTCATATTCATGGTTTAAATTATTGATGGGAATTATAGAGGCCAGACCTGATGGCTCTGTTATGCTCTTTTTTTAAGCGTACAGGGGTTACTAGGTTTATAGACTCAAAGACATTGGCTCGGCTCAGCTCAGCAATACGAGCCGGCTCTTTCTTAATCTACAATACATTGAAATATGTCATATTGATGGTTAAAAAGTGGGATTTGTTGGAATATTCTAGACTAACATACAACTTAATAAAAACTGACAACTCTGTACAGACATGCATTTGAAATTATTTGTAAATGCCAAGAAATTCTACAGAAATGCCAAATCTGGAGTTGACATGTTTTGTATTTGTGATAATTAAAAAACAAACAAACATAATCTTATATATTGATATAAACTATCAGAAATTGTATCTTGCATTATTGGCTAGTTGTAGGATTTGTTGCTTCTCTGTTTTTTAAAGGATTGTTTATTGAATTTGAAGACAACACAACCAAATTGTAAACAGTATTTTAATTATGCTTAGTTATGCAATTTGTGGACTAAATGATAGATCAACTGACAAATCAACAATGACAGTAATCTGCCCAGAACGCCATGTGACTGGAATGAAATGTAACATTTCA
>NC_060171.1:6021172-6048483 GCF_021292245.1 Micropterus dolomieu
TGTGTGTGTGTGTGTATGTGTGTCTGGGGGGTTTATTAGCTCAAAGCTATTTACAAGGAGCATAATAGGCACGGTTAACACACACCAGCCTTTAAAAATACAGTAAACTGCAAAACAGACAAGATAGTCAAGACAATTTTATTCACTGTAAATGTATATTATCACAAATAACAGTTTGCCACAAGGGGCTTTCAAATCTGTAAATCATACAACACCCTGACGTCCTTGGACCTGTGATTTGGAATAACCCCCCCCCAAAACACTATGGAAACAAAATGGAAGAATTCTCCCTCTCCCAGGACAGACATCCTATAGATGTCATGTGTACAGTATAGATTCACAACGGAAAATCAATCATGCAGTATATTTTCTGCCTACATTATTATAATTGAAAATGTCATATTCATGGTTTAAATTATTGATGGGAATTATAGAGGCCAGACCTGATGGCTCTGTTATGCTCTTTTTTTAAGCGTACAGGGGTTACTAGGTTTATAGACTCAAAGACATTGGCTCGGCTCAGCTCAGCAATACGAGCCGGCTCTTTCTTAATCTACAATACATTGAAATATGTCATATTGATGGTTAAAAAGTGGGATTTGTTGGAATATTCTAGACTAACATACAACTTAATAAAAACTGACAACTCTGTACAGACATGCATTTGAAATTATTTGTAAATGCCAAGAAATTCTACAGAAATGCCAAATCTGGAGTTGACATGTTTTGTATTTGTGATAATTAAAAAACAAACAAACATAATCTTATATATTGATATAAACTATCAGAAATTGTATCTTGCATTATTGGCTAGTTGTAGGATTTGTTGCTTCTCTGTTTTTTAAAGGATTGTTTATTGAATTTGAAGACAACACAACCAAATTGTAAACAGTATTTTAATTATGCTTAGTTATGCAATTTGTGGACTAAATGATAGATCAACTGACAAATCAACAATGACAGTAATCTGCCCAGAACGCCATGTGACTGGAATGAAATGTAACATTTCACACACTATCTCCTGGCAAGAAAACCTCAGATTATAACCACACAGCAGGTTAAGTGACAGCAAAAGCCCTTCAGCAAAGTGTTCAAGCCAATAACTGTGCTGCATGAAGGACACATTGTGACTGACAGATTGACAGTTACACTCTGCTGCAGTCAAGCAGACAGAACAGGCTCTGGCTCAGCTCAGTGTTAGTTCTCTCTTTGATTTCCTGTGATGTTTCACTACCACACTGAATAAAGTAATTACTGGAGCTTTTATGCCTTGAAGTTTTGACAGAAATTAGATGCTGTATTCACCTCGGCTGCCCCATTATTTTTTTTTGTCCCAAAACTGGAGATTCGCCGGTCACCTCAATACTGCAGTTTTATCCATTTCATTTGTGGTCCTCACAGCATCACAAAAGCTACGTATAAATATCTCACAGAAATGTGCGTTTCCATCTTATACTATGAATAATCCACACCCCTCACTGTGGACAACTACTTTCAACTGAAATAATAAAAAAACAGTTTGTTGTATTTATTGTTTTGTTTATTGGTCATTTAATGTAATTTTTCAAGCTCTACAATCTAAATTCCGTTCACCTTTACTGTAAAGAAGTGGAAGCAAACCATATCCAAATCCCCTGCATAGCTAGATATGAATAGAAATGAGGTTAGTCTTTTTTTGTAATTTAGGTGAACTGACCCTAAAACTCCCTAGAGCAATATTTACTCCTTCTACATATCCAGCTTTTTATTCAAATTTAATGTAGTAAACCCAGCAAAGTAAAACACATTGTTACAAACAAAACCCTTTAATTTTCTCTACATTTCCCCAGACACTGCATCGGTACATGTGCAGTTGCATTAGTTGCCGTGCATATATAAATTACATTACTTAGTTATTTGGAATATTGGATTTAAATTTGCAACTCAATTTTGGGACTTTAAATTGGATTGGGACTGACCTTGACATCCTGCGAGGCATGGCACAATGCGCCTGTGGTATAAAATGCTCTACAGTACATGATGCATGACCCTTGCTGCATAGAACAACAGGACAACACTGCAGGCATCTGCTTTACTGTAAACATGTTGCAAACAGACACAGTAGAACAAAAGTGATGAGTTGTCATCTCACTTTATTTAATAACCTTAGACCCCCACCACTATAGGCTATTGCATAAAAAAAAAAAAAAAAAATCTTAAATCGTACAAAAATCAGTCACTCCGCAAAATGAGGTGAAACAGAAAATGTTGCAAACGGGATGCTTTCTTGAAAGCTGTACCTAGGTTTTTAGGGCAGACAGTTGATTCAATAGGTCATACATGTTTAACCCTGACATCGGCTCTGTTATTTCAAAGTGGAAAACATCTATGATCTGTTTTACATGTGTGAGTACACATATTGAAATTTAGTAGAAACAAAATAATGCACCATGAATTTAAAGCATACTGTCAGTGGTAAACAATAACATCTACAGCATTGGCAGTGCATATAAAAATAATAAATAACACTGGATACAAGTACATTGTAAATCTATGTACACAGCATTTCAGGGATAAACAAGCTCAATGCATAGCGGGCTCCTTAGTACCACCACAGTGCTCCTAACTTACAGTAATACAGTCTTCTTTCCTGTGATTCCACTATCAATAATTGCACTGAGCAGATGCAAAAGTTATTGCACTGTGAAGCAACTGAATAGAAAGGCTACTACAAAAACTTCAAAATGTGAAACATCCCAATGATATTTTAGTGCCAGGAAGCTAAAACAATGTCATCACTGTGGAGCAGGATGAAGGGGGAGATCTGTTTTCTGCGGTGAAAATTCACCCTGTGAAGTGGAAGGAATAAGGAACACATGATGAAGCCCAACGCTGAGGATGAGTGTGCGTCATTGTTGACCGTCACATAAAACGTGTGAAAACGATGTGTATCGGATAGTTTACCAAGAAAAGCAGGAAGAACATTCCTCTCTAATGCGTCTGTAGTGTCTAAAGGATGGGAGACAGCGTTGGAGATGCGAGGAGGTAATGTGACAAAGGGAGTAAGATAAAAGTCTAGATGAGATCACAATGTAATTTTGAGGTGAAGGCAGCTGTGAGCACAGAGGCTGATGATGCAGTGGCAGGAAATGCCGAGTGAGATCAATAAAGATTAGAAGACGTTGCTGCAACAGAACTTAAGCTTGGTGTTCAGTGTGGAGGGTTATTTTGCTCTGTGTGGTTTGGGTTATTTTGAGGCGCACACTCTGCAGCTATCATCCTGCCTTGAGGAAATCTGGGGAACACGTCACTTCCTTTAATTGTCCATGATACAATCATTCTGTACACAGGAGCGAGTCACATCTTAGTGAAAAAAAATCCAGTGATAAACAATGACTATACATGGAAAAACAAAACAAATATTTATAACTACTGCAGATTTACGATATGTGAAATCACATTCAGGTGAAGCACACACATTGGCATCTACATCTGCCATAGGCTTTAAATAGATTATCCCAAATTGGCTTTGTGCTTATTGTTACATGAGTTTCATGTGCAGATTAACATTTCCCTTCTTTACAAGATTAGTGTTAAAACAACAGGACCATGCAGAGCGGCCTGCAAACACGTAATAAATCAATGGAATAAAATGACAATTGATTAAGAATACACATCTCTAAGGGGGGGAAATGCAGTCTCATCCCGGAGCATTAAAGAGCTCTATAAAAGTAGTCCAGCTATAAATTACAACAACGTCAATCACCACTTAATATGCGCTCAATCTCCTCTAGTCTCTTCAAGGCAGCTGCTCTTTTTTCCTCTATATCTTTAATCTCTTTAGTGGACTTACCCTTAGTCCGCTTGTCAGACTGGCTGCTGTCCAAAGACTCCGATTGGTCCACACCCACAGCTCCGAGGCTTTCTGCAGAGGATTTCCGCACATTCTTCTCATCCCCAGCCCCCTTTCCAACAGCATCAGCACCCCTCCCTTCCTCCTCACCCTCAGCAACCTCCTCCTCCGCCCCCTCCTGAACTCTCTTCAGCTTTTCCTCCTTTGCTGACATGGTAGCTCCCTCTGCTGAAGTAAGTGGTTGCCCTGCTGCGCTCATGGCAGCCATTTTACTTCGTACAATACTCAAGTGACGACGCACATACTCCTCGTTTGGTGCCAGGGCCAGTGTTTCCTCAAGGCAGCGCTCTGCCCGCGGCAGGTCACGCTCCTCAAAGTAGACCACGCACAAGTTGTGCTTGCCTTGTACATTGGTGGGGTCCATGCGCAAAATGCGCTCAAAGCAGGCTTTAGCACCATGCGTGTCCTTCTTGTGGTTCATAAGGATGTCACCCTTCAGAATTAGGCCCTTGATGTGCTCTGGGTGGTGGCGCAGCAGCTCGTCCAACACAGGCAGTGCATCCATCTCGCGTTTTGACTGAGAGTAAAGCAATGCCAGGTTAAACAGGGCACTGCGGAAGCCGACCTGCAAACCAATGGCTTTACGCATCCACCTCTCAGCTGCTGCATTTTCATTGGCATCCATGGCCAGCATGCCGAGGTTAAAGTAACCATTGGCATCTTCAGGCTCCTCCTCCACATAGGTCAGGAAGCGACGGTTAGCCTCAGGCCAGAACTTTGGCTCACCTACCACAGACAGCAGACACATAACATGACAAAGGGATGGACGATATGGCCAAAAATACAGGCTAAAAAGTTTCATATCTTTCGATATCGATAATTATCACGATAAGTATCAAATTGTTATTTCTTTCGAGTTTCAAGGCTGATTTTTGCTCCTGAGTGAAAGTTGAAGAAACCTGATGGCTAATTGTGGTTTAAACACTTCAGGCCAAACGGTGGATCACTTCACAAATCTGAGGTAGAACATTCAAAACAATTCAGATAAAATCTTTGTCAACAAATATGCATAAGTAAAATTAAGTATAAGCTTTTTTAATTTGTGTACGATTGAAGTGAATAAAATCAAACATTTATTTAACATTTGTTATATTGGTATTGGAAAAAATATATCGTCAAGGGACGATGAGGCATCACCACTATGTAAAAAAAAAAAAAGAAAAAGAAAAAAAGAAAGAGGGGGAGTGAGTCAGAAAGTTGAACTTAACACAAGAGACATAAAGGAGAGTCTTTCTATCGTACACCTGCCCTGCCTGTTGTTCAAAACCTTGAGAAATTTAAACTTCTCCGAAAGCAGCCTGCCTGCGTAATAGCTAGTTGCAGCTGGTACGATTCAGAAAAGTGACACGCAGTAAGGCTTTAACAAGTTGTACCAAATGTACCAAGTCATTTTTGTTAATTCTTTTAAGTTAAGGCATAATGTTGATAAATGTTATGAATGAAGCGCCAAACTATGCTGTACAGCTCTACAACACAGAGTAGAAGAAGTAGGAATGTGATGAATGAGAAGAAAATTATTTATTGTATGCCCTTTCCGCTTTCACAACTGTGTGAAACCTGGTCACCTGCTGCAAGAATAATGTTACACAGAAGAACTCAGCTCTCCAAACACTCAAAAAGAGTTTTCATTCTGTCTGCACATCAAAGGTTGACAGGCCACAGAGTCAAGCTGAGGTGAGCGTGCTGGAAAGGGAAAACACACTGACAAGAAATATCGCTACCTTAACTCTTTGAATTTTGTTCAAACCACCCTACGTAAAACTAAATAGACCTGTCATTCATGATGTTTATAGCCTCAACAAAGTGCTCTTTACTGCAGTAACCTGCAGCAGGAATCTGCTGGTAGTAAAGTGCATAAACACTGTGGCAAGATTTACTAAAGAAAAAAAAACATGGGTGGAAAAGCCAACATTAACCGCCTGAACCTCCAGTCAAACCTGTTGGAAATATAACTGCTTATTAAATGATTCTATTGTCACAGAGTTGATGAAGCATTACCTAACTGAAACTTGGCCATGAACTCATTGCAACACAAGGGCCGTCATAAAAACCTGGTTACACCCTAAAGGTAATATCAGGTTATTTCCTTCGTTCATACCAGCTTGCATGAAAGCTTCAATAAATTCCAAGTAATGTTTTCCACAAGCCAAGTGTCAAAAAGCATTTATTCTAGCTGGAGACTGGATTAGATTTAAACTATTCACTTCCTCATTTCAGAACGGGCAGACAGCACTCACCAGACTCCTGCATTAGAAGTGCTGAGTTGAAGAGTGCCAGTTTGTGGCGTGGGTTGAGCTCCAGAGCGTGGTTGAAGTTTTTCAGGGCTTCTGATGGGTCCTTCATCTCAATGTTGACGATGGCAAGGTTGTACCACAGGTCAGCGTTGGTGCGGTCAAGCTCCAAGGCTCGGAGGTAGGCATCCCGGGCTTCTGTGGGCTTGTTCATCTTCAGCAGCAGCTCACCTCTAAGTCAAATACAATTCAGAGTCTTACTGGCAGTGCATCTTCAGCGTTAGCGAAAATGAAGATTTAGTGTGCTAGAGAAGAAAGCCAACAAAACTAAAAATGTGTCACTGTGTTGATAATTAAAGTCAGCACTAGAGGTCTGCCTGTGTGTGTGTGTGTGTGTGTTTGGAAACAACGTAGGTTTATAAATCAAATATAAAAACCATGCCTGCTGATGTAGGCTTGTTTGAAGTCTGGTCTCATGCTGATTGCTTGTCGGTAGAGCTGGTCAGCCTCCTCCAGCCTTGATTCGTTGGCCCGGATCAGATTGGCCAGGTTTATGTAAACGTTCAGATGATTAGGTGCCACACGTGTTGCATACTTCTTACCAGGAATAACCTGATGAGTGGTCAACAGAGAAGTCATTGGTCTAACTGCTTTGGTAACTTAGAAATACAGTGAATTCAAAAGATGGCAAGATCAATCCGAACATGTTGGACAGATTTTTCTTAACGGGCTTTGAGAGTAACAATTCAAAACAAAATAATAATCTTGGCCCAATTATGGGTAATGTACCTCGTAACTGTAAGCCGTCTGACTAACACCGCTCTCAGACAAAAGGCTGTCTTGATGGTGGTGGTGGCAGCTGGTGAAGTAAACCAGTTGGCAGCTGCCTCTTAGATTTGGATTTGAATTCCAACTAGTGCATGCCAATACTAGCCCTTATGACACATGCACGCAATGGGTGTCTACTGGTAAAGATTTGGCAAAACCATTTCCACAGTAGTGTTTCCCAGCCCTAATGGAACACCTGCCCCCCCAAAACAAATAAACAAAATATGCTATCGAGGACGAGGCACGCAATCACACGCAATCACACGCACGCACATGCACACGCGCGCGCACGCACGCACATGGCGTGGAGCAGAGAGATATATGGTGTGAACGCTACTGGAGTTGACGACAACTCATTACTTTACATAATGCTGTAATTCAACCATGGTATTCTTTTTTCTTTTTTTCAACTGCGGTATTCTGTCAGGAGATGCAGTGACTTAAACCAACAGTTAGTAAGAAAAAGCGAAAATAATATTTAGTTTGTTAAGCTATGAGCAGAGGAAACCTCAGCTAGCAACTAGGCTAATTTAAGTGTAAAATGCCATAGGCTAATAATGGTGACTAGCAAAAAACAATTGTTTTGTCTATGAACCTTGACAGTTATACGTTCCTCGACCACCAAAGCAGTCAACCTAGGGGAAACTCTGCTTGGTGTCTCTGCTATATAGCTGGGGCAGGCAATACACATCAGAGCTAAGATAACAAATCAGGATCTATTACTATACTGTGATATTTACCGTTACCGAGATATATAAAAGGACATAGACTGTTATAGAAGATTTTGGCCCACCCCTTATGTGACATGATGAAATACCTGTGGCATAAGGGATTTGGCAACCAAGTAGGCATCTTCTGCCTCTCTGGACTTGTTCAAGTTCTTGTAGGTTCTTCCAACATTCATGTGAGCACCAATGTCATCTGCAGAAACATTGTAGGAAGTAGGCCACAGTCAACATACGTTAGGGGTTAAATGTATTTGAACATGTTTATACCACATTTCTTTGTTTTAACATTCCACAAACACACTAAAATAAGTTTAAATACTGAAAAATAACACCTTAAAGCTGTATCTAAGAGAAATTTCTATAGCAGCCTTGAAGCAAAATCCTTTTGGGAACCAGTTAGAAAAGTAAGGGGTTGAAAGGGGTCAGTCAGGACAAGCAGAACTGATGCTTGATGATTAGCATAGCAGGAAATCCTCATCAGGTTAATGCGTTTACATTGATAATCTTGGGGAAACACTCTTGGGTGGTGAACAGGCAAAAGTGTTGACGTCTCAGCTGATGATAGGCTTCCTGAAAACTGAGCTATGAAGCAAAACAGAAATGCTGGGAGACAGTCAACATACTGAAACTGCACATTTTATGTACTAAAATAACATACATTTAGTATAAATTTGCCATGTGCTTAACGTCATAAGTTCTTGGGCTATAGTTAATGGATTCATAAAGTTGGCTGTCTGTTTGGCATGTTTGGAGAGACGTTTCTGGAAAGTGAAATGATCAGATAAAAAAAATACATGAACACAAAGCCCCATGGACTTGAAATTGAATTAGAAGTCAAGTCATTTTTTGGAAAGGTCAATGTTTACTATATACACATTTAAGTATGTCTCCAACAGACAGTTTCAAGGAAAACAAGAAACTGCATTAACAGCAGCTTTTAGTGATCATATGAACAATAGCCTTTGTTAGTCTGTTTCACGTAGTCACGTCTATACAGCAAGATTAAAAAGAGCTCAAAGCCTTAACGAACACAGGGTGGAAACACTAACAGAAATACTTTACAATACATGAATATCCCTTGAATTTTGTAATAGTATAGTATAATGTGCAGTGTTGCAAGTATAATTACCCTTTCCACATTAAATAATTATACAGTGTTTGCTGCACTTGTAAGTATAAAAGGTATGTAACAGGTAATCAAGAACCAGTTAAAAAGATTATTTGACATGGCCAAGCAGAATTTCTTTTATTGCATGTGTGATTGCATTGTTTCTATCACGTATGTAATAACTGACGAATGCCTGATTTATGTTTCTTACCTGGCTGGACGCGAGTGGCCTGGAGGAAATACTGCAGTGCCTTTGCGTAATTGTTTTGGTTCTCTAGAGCGTGGCCAACATTATTCCACAACTTTGCATTGTTCTTGTTCACCTGAAGAGGCAGACATTAAGCATCCATCCATCATTATTAAAGTCATCTGTTAGATGGTTTATTCAGACCTTTTATAACAAGGTGACAAAAGATTTGTTTTAACAGTGAAAAACTGCCAGGAAACACTGGCAAGGTAGGCCAAGATACTCCGACAAAGCTGCCTTAATTGTCTTTCCAGCTTACCTTCAGGGCAGAGGTGAAGAGTGTATATTCTGACTCCCAGTCCCAATTCCTGTTGAAGGTTTTCGCTGCATGTGTAGTTAGTAGCACTGCAATTATCAACCAGGAAATCTTCTTCAAGTGTCTACAGAGGAAAATGTAAAGAGTTTCAAATGATATTGATTTGGTAATACAATAAATCAAAGACTTAAAATTTTGAGAAGCTGATCATGTTATAGTAAACATAAATAAGTAATAAAAAAGAGTAATAAAAGGGTGCAGTGTGTTCTTTAAATCAATAGATATGACTTTGTACATATGTAATAAGGTCTGTATTCTTGCGTAAATGGACAGGTTATAATATTTATTCCCTTACATTGACGGAGCTGCAGTAACACCATTATGGAAAAGCACTCACCGTTTATGTGACACAATCTTGAATCCATGCGCAACAAGAACACAGAAACCCATACTGGGAACATAAAGTACCCTCTCTGCCACAACAAAACCCACGGGGAAGAAGAGGTTAGACGCAGGAACAAAGGGTAGGACGATCAAAGACAGGGCCTGGAGGAGAAAGACAACATGACTTGAACCGTCTTGGTTAAACATGTGTGTCAATCATTCAGAAAATATTAAAATGATTCCACTAGGGCGGAAAAAAATGAGTCAATTAACCAATTAGTCAAACTATTTTCATAATCTAATACACAATTTCAGTCATTTTTAAATCAAAAATACCAAAAACTCTCTGGTTCCAGCTCAAATGAGAAATGACAAAACAAGCAAGTTCTCAATGGAAATTAGAACTGGCTTATAAAAAAAACCTTCAATAGACAAAAGGATTAATCTATTAAATGAAACAATTAACTTTAGTTTTATCAATAATTCAAATAATCATGAAGTCCTGTATTAAGCATACAATAAGCGCCTACATGCAATATCGACTGATGTTGTAAAATGAGATATGAGCAAAAGCTACAGACAGATTAAAATCAATCCATCCAAGCATGTCTAAAATCTGCTTGGCTGATGCCAAGAGATCTGATCCTCCTGCACAGGCTGGAGCCTGAGGGTTTGTCAGTTTTTATATATCATTTTCCTTCTGTAAGGGTAATCTCACATAGGGTGTCATGTTCGGATAATTTTCTGAGCTAAAGTAAGCCGGAGCCTGAGTGACTCTCCAAAACTAACTCTTTAATAATGTGGACACACAGTGAATCTCTGTAGGTCTAGGAAGGATACATACTCCCCACCAAGATGTATGCATACTGCGGATTTGGTTTCGCTCTGTACTGCTGATGCCTCTTTCTACCCGGCCGGGCATTGCTGTTTAAGACATCCTCAGTTTCCAGAAACCTTCACCATCAATAAGAGGTTGGTCCCAAGGGGTCTGCCAACTGCTTCTTAACACATGGGATGGTTTAAGAGCAGACATATTTCCCCACAGGGATTAACTCAGTGCAACTTAAAAGCAGAATGAGTAGGATGTGTTGGTTGCAGTTTGTAAACACAACATTCAGAGTTGGCCCCCTTCCTCCCCGGCTCACAAACACTAGAAAACGAGTAGACAGGGCACTTATTATCACACTCTGGAACAATCTACCAGAGGACATCAGGCTTGCAGAGTCTGTTTCTGGTTTGATCTCAGTTCTTAAGATACATTTCTACAAATGTGTGATGCACATTTTATTTTAGATTGTCTTGTTTTATTTATAAATATTCACTGTGTGTGTTATACTTATTTTTATTCAACTTGTCTATGTTTAACATTGACTGCTTTAAATCACTTTGTTACCTGTATTGAAAAGTGATATATAAATAAAGCTATTATTATTATTATTATGAAGTGTGAATGAAAATAATCATTAGTTGTAGCCCCAGCGCACACCCAGCAGCCACCGCAGGTAGGAAAAGGGACTTCGCAGTGAGTCCAGTGGACAACTGTTCTCTAAAACAATTTGGGACATGTGGGACAGCTGGCAGCCTTGCAGTAAAGCTAAGTAGGTTGATGTGGTATGATATTATTATGTAACATATTCCAAAATTCTCTTAGCAAACTAGAGTAAACACAAGAAAAGGTCATAATTCAGTTTATTTTGTCTTGATTTGTTGTCCCCTTTCCTAAACTGAAGCTAAGAGCAATACTGTGAGGAAGTTTACTGACCTTCAAGTAAGAGAGTCATGGGCCTGTTGCACAACAGATGCTAATTTGTTCCTGTGTGCCACAATGAATAATTGCCATTCATTCATTCATTCCTTCAAAGCTCAAATAAGAGCTTATGTTTTATTTCTCTTCATTTTTGCAGGCCGAAATTTCCTGTTTTTGTTTTTTTTACTTGACATGCTAAATAATAAAAAAAAGCTTATTTGATTATATTAATCAAGATGGTAAAACTGTTCTGCAATCCCACTTTTGTCTCAGCGTGCAATTAAACAATGTAATGTAGCATACGTCACAAGGATTATGTTACCAATAAAAAACAAAATGTGAAAAACAAAGTTGAGAACCCACACACTACAGTAATAAAATGAGGATCTAGCAAATGGTCAATTTTAGCATTTGCTGGTTAACACAAGGAACCGCTTAAACTGATGGCTTTGATAAAGCCAGTTTCTTGCCCTTATGTGGCATGACACTTTTTTAAGGGTAAAAACACAACATTAGTTATTTCATTTGTGAACAATTTACATCCAACGGAGTTATTCACCCAATCTGAGGAGTTCAGAGTGATTAGTCCCATGTTAGTAATGGAGGAAAAATTGCCTAGCATGTGAGAGTTCCCGAGGGTAATCCACAAAAAATTGGAAGCCCTGTGTTTGCAAGCCCTCATTTGATTCACAAGGAGGAAATCTGAACAATGCAGAGACACTAAAATGTCTTTTCAATTTCAAATTTTTAGATATCTATATATTTATATATGTTTATGTTTATTGTTGTTGTGTGCCTAGGCCCCAAAAACAAATTCCTTGTATGTGTAAAAGCAATTTTGTTTATGGGTATCTAAGACATACAAATCTCACTTTTTGCAAGCAGTGTTCTTCAAGTCTGGTTTATTATGGATTATGCACTGCAACTTTGACATGGATGGTGCTTTGTAGCTATGCTGCTTTTGCAACTTTGGTTGGGTATAAAGATGGTAGGTAGAGTGATGTTGTACTTAATTCAACAAACATCATTTTGTTGGCCATGTGTCCAAACAGTGTTATAGTGTCATGACTACAGCATGCTGTCCAATACAGCAGTCTGACCTCCAAATTGTGTTGAACATATGAATATTGTGACCATACATATTATAACAAAGTATATTGTAATAATCTGACCAAACTTCCTCATACCATGATGACAGTCTTGGCAGAACTGTGTCTGTAGCGCAGGCTGTGGTAAGCTAGCAGGGACAGAGAAGTGTAGAACACCAGGGTGGCCAGGTTACGGAGGTCTAGGAGTGACTCCACCAGAGGGATGGTGCCCATAGTCCAGTCGCAGCAGAGCTCAGAGGGATTCAGTAGAAGCCATGCATTCACAGGAAGTAGGTAGTTAAAAGTCAGTTGTCTAGTGGGAGTGGGGCTGACTGCTGCCGGGTTATCAAATCTACAAGAGAGGACAGAGAAGAAAAGTTAATTTTACAATAAAGCATGGAAGCAATAAAAATATTGGTAAAATGGTATACTGGCATGACATTTGTGAGGAAAAAAAAACTAAGACTGCAGAAGAAAATAATAAAGACCTTTTATTTAAACTTGAATTTGAAGTCAACTTCAAAGCTGCAGACAATCTACAGTAAAATTAGTGATAAAAAAAGTGATCACAATAATCTTGTGTCACACTATAACAGCCACGTAGGCCCAATGTATCCCACATCTGATTGTTTTTTTGTCCTGGTTGAACCGCTGTATTCTGTAGATCTATAAAAACAAAAACTATTTACATCATCTCAATCTATCTATGCATCTTACGGTTTACATTTTCTAAACTTTACTTGAGTGTAAGATACCCTCATTCTCTCTGTTATCATGGTGAGCCCCCAAAGCTTTCCATAACAACCATAATCCCAACATTATTGGCTGGGAGATGAAATCTCATTGTTTTGCCCTTTCAAAAACCCTACAGTCTAGCTGTAGGGCTAAACCAGTATAGTTGTTCTCTATAATAAGGCTAAAGGAAAGGCCATGAGGCCTTCTAAAATAAAAACATTATCATTATATGCATCATTAAATATGAGTCTGCTTAGCAAATTTATTTATTTATTGGGATTATTTGAATGAAAAGAGATTCCTTGTGTAAAGTTCAGAGAATGTCCAAATTGGAAAGAGGTTATCCACTGGAGTGCTTATTATGTGTCTATATATCTAGTTAATTACATTGCAATCTGCCTATTTAAATGATTTGGGGTGCAACTGAAATTCGGCATGAACATAGTAGTAAAGGAAATGTTGGGTCAACAGAAACATTAGCACTTTATGATTAGCACTTTATCATGGACCAAATTGCTGGCCAAGGGGAAAGTCTGACGTGAAGGTGGTCTTCAAAGGCATTAGGAACCAGTGACTAGGGACAATGACCATCTGTTTTAAAACTTCATGGCTTTTTGTCCAGTAGCTGTTATATTACACTTGATACCATTGTCAGATGAAGGTCAAGACAGTGTTTATCCTACAGTCACAAAGAACATGTTTTGTCTATACGGCTGCCAGAGACACCCGCACATCCTTTACTCACATTTCTTTTTGGGGTTTTAACGTAAGCACCTCCAGCCTGTATTTGTATCTAAACTGCTCTGGTACAGCAGGTAGTCCAAACTTGTTTTAGAGGGCCACTAATCACAACTGGGATATTGATAATCTAAATATGCAATATTGTTATGGCTTGAACACAGAAAAACTCTCAGACAATCTGGAGACATCTTTAGGATTAACTGCTAGAGGATTAGCACATCTAGGCTAATTGTCTGGAATTTTATCTTCGTGATCAAATGCCATTAGGTTGAGTCTATCTTAAATCCTGCACAGACCATTTCAAAATAGCCTGGACTCAATAAACTCTTATGGCTGGGAGGACAATGTAGAAGACCTAGCACGAGACAGCTAGATTTGTAAAGTCTCCAACTGAACCCCCTCCCATTTGTGTCAGAGTTTTTGATTAATTGACTACTGTTGGGGTGTAAAGAGAATTTAAAGTATAACAAAAGTTGCTTCTGTACATATCTGTAACCCAATAGAATTAACATTTGGCCTTTGGCATAGTGTTTGTCTGTTGTTTTAGGAATCTTTAAAAACAGGTCTTTATCTACATAAAACTAAACTGAAGAAACAGAATGTTTAGATGACAATGTCCTCATAAAGACAAGAATTTGGACATAAGGACAAAAAAAAAAAAAAAAAAAAAATCACTAGATTTTCTCTTTTTAAATTTAAGAGGATTAGAGGGAATAGCTTCACAGTTGTTTTCAGGTTGCTCTGGCTTTGGCCTTTGAACTCCTACACAACTGGTTGCTTTCAACATTTGAGATCAAGGAATTAGAGCTACAACTACAATGCAAATGTAAGTATGTTTAATACATATTTGATACAGAGCTCTACACCCTGCAAAATAGATGCAGGACTTTTAATCACAGCCATCAGCTACAGGAAGTCAGAAGCCATGGGAAGATTTTCTTCTTTAATCAAATAAAGACATTATGTAAACTATTACATAATCTGAAATAAATAAAGAACAAGACTAGTATAATGTGTTTATATAATCCTGCAATCTATTTACATTCAAATCATGACTGACTGTATTCCACTGCCCTTTAGTATCTACAAATGTCTTTTCTTTTAAGTGCAGATAAGATACAGCAGCTATTGAGCTAGACTGTTTAAATATTTTACTGCAAACACTCCACAAACAAATTGAAATTTGAAAAAAATAATGTATGTATGTATGTTTGATTTGTAAAATTAATTTCTGACAAACTAATAAAATCCCATGTAGTTGACAAACAGGAAGAAATTCCTTTAAAGGCTGTGTGACTGAAATGCAATTTAAGCAGAATTTTGCTGCCGCCAACTGGATAATGCATACTACCTGGTGAAGACAGGAAGCTGGGACTGGATGACTTGCACTCTGATGATGACGAGCAGCAGGGTGCTGATAATGAGGACAATGAGCTTCAGCAGAGTTTGCAAGACAGCATAGGGGAAACCATCTTTACCCTGCAGGACTTGCCGCAGTGTATCCAACAGCATGGGCAAGGTAAACTGAGAGTAGCAACAGGAGAAATACGGTTAGGAAGAGTCAACTCAACTCTACATTGTAAAGGGTTCCTACACACTTTAAAATTTAAATGCCACTTATTTTTTACACTTTCAATTTAAGTTTTTGATGTAAAACATTTTAAAATCTAGCTTTTCATTCCATTAAGGCTAGTTTAGTGCTTAGTGCTGATTTAATACCTGTCTGATGTGAGATTAAAATCCCTAATTCAGGTGGCAACTGCTTGTTAACACATCTCTCAATTTATGTTTAAGGCAAAGTCCATAACACAAAGTCAGCCATGCTTCGATGCTGCAGGCGTGACTAATAGAAACAACCAAGAGCCTTACCCCTTGTGCAACAAACACTTCATGGACACAGCAGATGCCGACTACAGTGATTCCCTGCTCCTTACACAAAGTTGCTGCAGCCACTAGAACAACTGTCAAAGCAATGGGAGCCCAAACTGAAAAAAGAAGAAACAGTATAGACAGATAAAAGACAACTTATAAACACACTTTTACAGTTAAATGAATAGAAGCCAGGCATTAAACTCCTGTCTTTGCCTTCATTGGTAGTGTGGGTCCCCGCGACCCTGTACGCAGGATAAGCGGTTGACGATGGATGGATGGTAGTGTGGGTGTTGTTAATCACAGAACATTATGGAAAATGCTGACGGAATAGTGGAATTTGATAATAAAAACAGAATCAACTGTAAAATGCAGGATATCGTGGAATCTGACAAAATGTGGACGCATTTATAAAAATCAGGGTTTCCCCTAGCATTATAAGCATTTTTTGACAGCACTTATTAATAGAAAAAGCTATACTGCTATGTTTTAGTGTCATTTACAGGTAAGCTGCTTCTGGTTTCTTGGTATTTCACCAAGGGCGGGGCTCTCTCTCTCTCTCTCTCTCTCTCACACACACACACACACACACACACACACAAACACACACACAAACACACACACACACCGTCATATCAGACAGAGTCAATGTGCTAGCAAGAGCTCTTCACTTCAACAAACTCTCAAAAAGTGCAACGACATCAGCAGATGCAGACCATGAGCTCGCAGAAGACTGATCTGGTATTTTGTTACAAGACACGGACATGGTTGATATTTTACAAGTACAGACCAGGTAAAGGAACAGTGAACACACCAGTTTCTATACGCTTTGTCATTAACAAGCCTCCTCATCAGGTCTACATATGAGTTTCTGTGTCTTTCTGGCAACTTTATAAAACATACTGCTGAAGGAGAAAGTCAGTAGAGCGGACAGATACAGGAAGAGAGAAGCAGAAAGCGGAGGGAAAAGCTGGTGTGTTTGCAGTAAGAGACCTGAGGTGTAGGTGTGTGCATGCAGGAAAGAGAACTGAAAGGAAAGGAAGCATATTCAAGCAGTGACCAAACGCTAACATAATGTGGAAAGTATAGTAGAAATTAAATGGTGAAATAAGAAATTACTAGAAATAGAAATATATTTGCAAACAATTGTATTCATCCACCACATGATTACAAAATGTGCTTAAATAGTGAAATAAAAATTACGGAACCTGGTAAGGAATTTAAACAGATTTCATAGGGCCCTATAACACAAACTGCACTTCCATAAACCCTACGTCCATCAGTGGCAATGGAGCAAGCTGACAGTTTCAAATACCTTGGAATCACACTGGACAATAAACTCACTTTTGACCCACACACCACTGATATCCACAAACGCTACCATACGCAGACTCAAAGCACTTTGTTGCCCCGACCTTCTGTTAAAGCCTTACAAAAGCATAATTCAACCCATAATACTCTACTGCTTCCCCTGTTTTCTTAGCATGCTGTCTGTCTCCAACACGAAGAAGTTGTCCCATATTATACACACTGCTTCAATCATTGGTTTCCAAACCCCCAACGTGATCTCACTATCAGAGCCATCACTCACATGGCACTCGACCCATTTTTCCACTCTATTCATATCTGGGTGTAGAAACAGGACACTCAGATGAAAAAAAAAGAAAAAGGCACGTTTTAGTAGAGGTTTGGTCCCCTCTGTCATTGCGGTGTTAAATTCCATAGCTCACGAATCATAAGAACACACTATGTTTTTCTGTACAATTTTTTTGCCCCATCCTGATTTCTTCTATTTTTGCATATTTAATCACACCGCCCATCACTGACTACCAATCAGGTTGCAGCATTTCAGGGATTACTAGGTCACTGTGTTAATAGCTATGTAAGATAGCTAACGAGCAGGTTTTCAATGAGAGGGGAGAGACTGTTCAAGAAGCTGCTTGTTGCTGTTTTGTGTGTGTGCAGCTATTAGTGCCACACCTTTTATCAGTAATAGTATGGTAGTGTTTCCCACAGAATGACAGTGTAACTGTGGCGCGGGTGTGGGGGGTGGTGCGTTCATCGATATTGACTACCAATAAGATGGGTTGACGGCGTTGTGTTGGACAGATTTGTGCAGCGGTGTTCCATGAGGGAGAGAGGGCGAGAGAGAGCGAGAGAGGGACGAGCGAGAGGAAGTGCTGCGCCAACACGCTACGGCGCTCTGCAGTCAAATACGATTTTAAATAGGTTTAGTAAAAAAAAAAAAAATCGAAAATCTATATGTGGCGGTCAGCGTTGATATTGTGGAGGGCCGCCACAAATAAATGAACGTATGGGAAACACTGGTTTATTATCAGTTTAGAAAGGCTAATAATGTTTACTAAGCTGTTCCTGTTGGTATAGTAGTTTAAATAAGAACATATCAATCTGTTTAGAGCAAACAGTTTAACAAATACTGCATTTATTCTATAACATATTTTTCATCGCTGCTAATAAGAGTAATGATAGAATTCATATATGTTCTCTTAAGTTGTCAATTAATTTGCTACTGATTATGTTTATCTACCCATTGTGTAGATACCGAAATGTATTTACTTTGGCTGAATATTCTTGGTTTAAAGCTTTGCTTATCTGTTCTTTGTATAGGACCATACAGTAACCAACACGTGGATAAGTAGAGTGTGTTGACTGGTGTGGTGACAGTACCGAACCAGAAATGTAAAGATTATAGAAGTTAAGAGTCTTTCTTTCAAAATTTGGTCTTCAAACTAAACTGAATATAGAACAAAGAAAACTCGAGTAAACACGAAATACATCATTTCATCTATTGAAGGAAAAAAAGTTATCAAACACCCATTATATATTACTTAATAACAGGTTAGGCCACCTTTAGCAGCAAAAAACTGCAAACACACACTTCCAATGACTGGATCACTGAAGGAATACTGGCCCACTCGTCTTCTACAGAATTGCTTTAATTCAGCCACAGAAGAGGGTTTTCAAGCACAAACTTCCCATTTAAGGTCCTACCACCGCATCTCAATTGGATTCAAATCAGGACTTTGACAAGGCCACTCTAGAAGCCATTCAGAGGTGGATCTGCTCTTGTGCTTTGAATTGTTGTCTTGCTGCAAACAGTCATCATATCATGGGGGTTGCTCCGCTTTAATCTTGAGAACCTGCAGAGCTGCAGTCTCTATTCACTAGTCATTGTAACTTACACTGTACATTTACAGCTAATCTAAGACTTAGCGTTGACCATTTTCTCTATGCTCTGCTCGCCTGCCATTCACCGGTCTTGAGTTGTGCATGCCCGCTGAGAATTGCATGCATGTCACGGTTCCTATTCTTTGTGTGTTTCATCAATGGTGATGATTGATTTGAATGTCCCACGTCGTGCACGCACAACTCGCACAACACTGACGCAGCTGGTGCTCTGTCTCTCTTCTTCTACCACAATCACCACGGCTCAACATTGTGATATCTGTCTGCTATGGGTGATGGACAACGGCATTGTCTATGGCCCAAACCTATTAAGAAGCTTCTTTCTTCTCATAATTTTATTTACAGCATTATTATGATATTTATATCATAATAGGCTGTATAATAACTTATTGGGAGTAACCCGGTAGTTCTATGTAAAATCACACATTGAGTACCCCCATTTAGCCAAAATGGCTTGATTCTCGTTTCATAACGCCTCTGCTAAGATTCTATCAAAGCATCGAATCTTCGACTAATCAGCGTCACCCCTGTAATAAAATAAAAATAATTTTGTACTGGCCTTCTTTAAGCTTGTCTTCAAAATAATACTTTATTATCTCAATGAAACAAATGTATACAGTATGTGACACAAAAGGGCAATTTATTATTTGGGCTGTTAAAAAATATTCTTGGCCGATGAGTCATAAATTGATTTCAGAAGGTGAGTGGTTGGCAAACAACCTTAGGGTGCATTACTACCACCAACATGAATGGAGTGTGGATCGGGAAATGCATATGCAAGGACCTCTTAAGTATGTCTGAGCAGGACATTCAACAGGACAGGCAGTAACAAAGCTTGATTGTGTCTAGTCTAAATGAATGCAATTATCAATATAATTTGGTTAATTGGTTGAATGAGTAACAAAGGGGGACAATTACTTTTTCATACAAGACTAGTTGGTGTTGGATAACCTTTATCCTTTAATAAATTAAATGATCATTTTAAAACTGTATGTTGTGCTTACTCAGGTATTAAATTTAGTTTGAAGATCTGAAACAATTAAGTGAGACATATGGAAAAATAGATGAAATCGGGAAGGTTACAAATACTTTGTTTTAATGTCAATATGGAAAACTGTGTCTCTGAGCTTGTGACAGTTTCCCTCAGAACCACCTCAAAACTCCTCAGTCACACAAACATTTGACTGTAGGCTATTACTGCCAAGCAATGAATGAGGAGGACTACACCATTGCCTAATACCTGAATGACTTGTGTCTTACAGTCACAAGTGGGACTTTTCAGTTTGGTTTCCTACCTCTGTCTTTAATGTCTGCAAGAATGTCTTAATGGAAGGGCACGTATGGGTGACTAGCAGGAGTGGACTGGTAATCTGGCACACCAAGAAAATGCCTGGTGGGCCGACGAACCTTTGGGGCCGGTGTAACGTAAATTATTTATTTATACAACTGTTTTTATAAAATGGGCCAACGATCAGCCTGTAAAGCATGGGCAGTGGCCCATTGGAAAATATTCTACACCGACACTTGGCTGGCCGTATCACATCTCTTACTGGCCCTGCGCCCCCCGCCCTGTCTGTTTCTTGCATTGCAGCCTCCCCCCAAAAGATTCTTCAGATGGAGGCCGCCAAATGAGCAAAAATAACCGATCTGTTTTCTTCCGGTGCAGCTGCAATACCCAACGTAGAGCAAGCACAGACACTTGAAGGAGTAAAGGAGAGCCATGGCCACTGCCAGGCAGAGGAGGAGGCATGAGACAGCGAAGCAGAGGGACAGAGAGAGCAGGAGGAGTGTTAAGGTGAAGCAGTAAGCATGGAGTAGCTCAACCTGTAGGGAGGGAGCAGGAAGGTAGGGTCATTTACACTAGGGAAATTGGGGACATGTCCCCACCAATTTTTGAAATGGCAAATGTTGTCCACATCACTTTTAAAAAGCATCTGTTAAAAATGTTTTAAAAAAACTTGCACCAAGAAATGTTAATGAAAATGCTTTGAAAAAGGTTTATTTGCACAATAAAAAAAACCTGCAACGCAATGTAAATGTAGAGGAAACATCTGCGTTTAGGGTAATGAAGCTAAAAAAAACTAAACAAGGTAGGCCTACTGACTACTACATTATATTCCATTATTTTTTTTAATCAATTGCTACCTAAATTTTGTGTTTCCCTCAATATTAACAAAGACATTTCCACCAAATTGGTGCAGAAAATGTCTCCAGAATGCAGGAAATTAATTGTTTAATGTTCAAAATCTTCTGGGGGACAAACCACCCAGACCCCCAATCATATTTCATCAATAAATATTTTTTGTAAATACTATGAAAATATTTTCATGTCATGTTCTCAAGACCCTAATCTAATTTGGTAGGGTGTGTGCAATGCCATAGTGACAATAGTGATGATTACTTCAATTAAAGTAAATGATTATACCATAATCATAACGCTATCATAAAGTGAGACTGTCACTTCTGCTGGTGATCGCTGACTGTCATACAGTGCAGCATGAACTATTTGACATTGTTTTTGGAGCATAGTTTCCTAATGCAGTCTTAACTTCGGCTAACTGTCCTAATGGTTGAGGTGAGGTTATTTCCCACGTTGCTGTGAAAATGACTTGTAGGCTACTTGTACTTGAGTATGAGTTGTGTACTCCTTGGACACTGACCGACTGTAGTGGGCCTCAGGAACCCAAAATGCCAGGGCCTATTTTCTGTCCCAGTCCAGCCCTGGTGACTGGTGGTGAATGATATGCAAAAAACCCCAAAACAAGCAAATAAACTATGATTTTTGCTAGGGTCTACCCTGAACAAGCATGTTCCTTTATGTCTGGAGAATAGGTAGGGGCATCTCTGTAGCGCCACAACCAGAATAAGAATCAGAACGATCTTTATTGCCAAGTAGTGTTTTACACATGAGGAATTTGGTTTCGTGATAAGGTGCTACACATAGACAAACATACAGTTTGACTTAGTCATACTGCGATTTTGATAATATTTTGATTACAGCCCTACATGGGAAATAATTGCGAGATAAGTGCGAGACTAGCAAAGTACATTAAACTCACCAATGGAGTGATCTGCACCTGTTGATTTTGTGTAGGCCAGGAAAGCTGCCAGGAGGAAGATTGAAGAAAGAAGTTCAGCTCTGCCAACCACACCTGTGACCTGATGATAAAAGTGACAGCAGTCAGTACAGTGGCCCATCCATACTGATGTATTTATTATTTGTTCATTTTAAGTTTCATTGACGTGCAGAAATTTAAAAGTCTACCAAAATAGTGCATGTTCAATTATACATATTGAAATTATTCCTTTCCTGATTAGAAGGTACTTCATGAATACCATGCTGTTTTGCCATGGATTCTCAGGTATCAAAGAGGTCAGAGCTTCCCACCAGCACATGACCCTCCATCCCAAGGGGTCAACAACAACTTCAAATAAATCCTCAACCTGTGGGAAACTGTCAGCGACAGAAGTGTAGCAGCAGATCCCACAATAGGATAAATTAGGGCCACTGTAGGTATAAAAAAAGTTGTAATAATAATTACGGAGCTGGGGGAGGGGGTAATAGTTGGTGAAGAACCCAGAATTTGCAGTCATAAATTTACACGAAAGAGTTTGGATATTCTCTGAGATTAAATGCAGAAATTTATAAAGGACTAAGATATGACACATGCTTTCAAGTGGCTGTGTCCCTCATTTCTGTTTAACTGTCTGAAAGCTCCATCTCTTATGTCTGCACTGACACTTGTATAATTAACTCTTGAAATGCACTTTTATAGTCTAGCCTCCCTGTGATCCTTTATCATACCTTCCCACACCATTTGTCTTAATAAAGATTATTATTATTATTAATGAAAATAATCCCCCCCCCCCCATACATTTACCACTTACTTTAATCTTGGAGTGTTTTCGTATTACCCCTCTCCCACAGCTCCGTAATTATTATTCAGTTTTTGTTTTGTTTCTAACTGTAATGGCCTAATACGTGGTTGTATATTCCTGAAACACCTCAAATTAATAAATACAGAGTAACGCTGTGTCTAAAAATGGCTTTAACCAGTATCCACACATTTATGACCTTAAATCCAGCTATGGAAACAGCAGTCTCTCTGACAACGTCTGTCATTTGTGTAAATGATGACTGCCCTCGTGTGGAAGAAATAACATTCTTACACCAAAGAGTTCTTAGAAATAGACATACCCTAAAACCACACATACAGCCCCACAAAGGGTTTTACAGAGCACTTTACAAAAGAAGAGTTGTGACAAGTAGGCATAAACATCAAGATTCAAAGAAGGCTCATGCATCGTGCTCTCACTGGCCTGTTAATTGTCAATTGGTGACAGGAAATAATTCACTGGCTGCCCATTTGGCTGCAACTAGTAACTATATCACTGTGTCCTTTGAATGCTGTGGCCTGTAGAAAACCTACCGCTAACTTTATCGGGCAACCACACTACTGCATTAGCTCACTTAAAAAGGTGGCAAAATTTTTTATGTAGGGACCATTTTGCTACAAGGATACTAGGGAAACATGTATGCCCCTGTGCTACATTCCCTGTTTTAGTGTATTTACAGCGATTTCTGTTAAACATAAAGAATGAAAGTAAAGGACAGCAACAGGGAGCTCCTCCACACTAACGCACACACAGCGAAATCAATGGACAGCGGGGCAGAGAGACCAAGGTGAGGACAGTGAAGTCAACCAGGTGAAGTAAATATAACTTGAATATTATGCTTGTTACTGAACGTGCAATAAAACCTTAGAGTAAAAAGCCAATATGTTATCAATACACCAGTTCAACAAGCACAAACATGTGGAAAGCAATATTTTGATCTGCTATGTCTGCGGTCTCTCATCCCCCGCTGCTTTGTTTTACCCAAGCACAGCGCGCTAGCTCAGCTAAGAGCGAATTGTTACAAACAAGCTAACTCCTCCTACAATCCATATGCCACGTATCTTAAAATTTTGCACATTCTTGTAAACTTGGCTGCTGGCTGACAAAACCAGCCCCTCCTCTCTCTACAAAAAGTACTTGCTGGCAGTGAATAACATCAGCAGCAGAGGGAGGAGGACAGGACAGGAGGAATGGCTGATACGGACTGATGTCTGTGTTCTTCATTCATTCTAAACTTCATTCGCTATTCTGATGTCATGAATATTAATTATTTTACTGACATTTCCAGTGAGCTATCATTGAGTTCATACAGTAACTTTTTAAACATTACAGTTGTTGTTCTAGAAACATTTAGTTATATTTAAAATATATGATTCTAATCATCTATATTCTTCTTTTAAACATAAAAAAACAATTTAGTAAGGAGTGTTGATAAGAGCAGTAGTGTCGATAAAATCCGAATGATACCCAACATTAGGCTAACTATGGTTAGCTCAATTTGGCTGAATTACTCAATGAGTGTGTTCCCCCAGTGCCATTTTAAAAACTTAAGATACTGTTTTGGAGTACACTAAATAATTTATATTTGAAAATACTTGGAGATACTAAAAAAAAAACAAAAAAAACAACAGAAGGCTCCATTCAAAAACCAAAATAACACACTGAGAAAGACATGGGAACGCACAAGGACTCTTTGTACACACTTATCATGAAGGGACCTTCAGTGCTTGGAGCATAACTCAAAAACAAATGATCTGTTCAGAGAAAGATTCCAGACGACGATAACACGAAGGGCATTTGCTGGACTAACTCTAAGGGCTCATTTGTGAGGCAAATTGTTTCCATTCAAGAAGTCTGGGAGACTCTGCATAGATTAGAGAACACTATGAGGAAGACTGGCGCAGTGGTGCATGCTGTGTAACAGTAGCACTACACCCCAAGAGTGTTTTCTTTGTTTTTCTACTCTGGTCAGGGCCTGTCTGGTCATCAGTTCAGCTATGTTGAATAGGATAAATTACATGTCCTAATTAGGGAAGAGGCTTTTCAGACAGGCTCTATAGAAGAAAATGAGATCACATTCAAATGATATACAATAAGCAAAAGGTTTTTGGTTCAATAAACTTTGTGGTCCTCATAACATTCATGATAAATGGCTGTAAGAACTAACTTTAAAATTTCAAAAACAATTTTAAAAGATTTGAATGCAGCACAAAAGAATGTCTGTAGTCAGAAGACAAGGCCTGTTAATCAATGATATAAAATACCATGCATGTTAACACAGTCCACAACAGGGGAGAGGATGTCTTGGATAAGATAAGGTCACACCCTGAGCAGGCCACGAGGGGCAGGGACTAACAATATGCTATGCTGACGGTTTTTACACATTATTTTTTTTAAAAATCATATGAAAACAATGTGATTTTGATGGAGCTTATTCAGCTCTAAAGGTGGGTGTGATTGTGTGGAGTAAGGCCACGTGTTCAGAAGCGCCAAACCTGAGGCATTACCCGAATATGATGTCACACCCTGCAGACAGAGCTGGTGGGCATGTCGGAACTATACTGAGGTGGTGATGTTATAGCAGCGATGTAAGCAGCAGAGATGTGATTTCCTAATGCACCTCCCCTGTACAGTATGTACATATACACATGGCTTATACACTACATATTAACAGAAGCAGCCAAGAGTTCTGACCTGACGTATTGGCTCTTATATTGTGGTTGCAGTTAATGACACTGTTGTTACTCTGTTTGATTATATAGTACATAGAACATATATACCTGTGAACTAATCTTGGCATGTTGTTTTGCAGGCATTTTACACAATATATACAGGAGAATGGCACACTCGTAATGCTTTGTGTGGACGATGCTACTGCAAGACCACAATCTGCTAATATACTGCTTCAGCTTTTCCCCATCCCCACTGGGCTTTTCCAGTGTGATGGGCCATCATCTGGAGAAGGAGCTTCAATTTTGAAAGGGGCCTCCCTTCCTTGAGGATAAATGCTGGGTATTTCTTGCCAACAACTGAAGAAGTCATTTAAAGACCCCATAAATTGGGTACTTCAACTTGAACTAAAAAAAAAAAGAAAAAAAAGAAATGCTACTTCCAAGAAAACAGTGTCTCTTCAGTGGTGACCTCATGCTGCACTGGTGAGCATATCTGAAAACCAATAAGCATTACTAATTAATTTCTATCCATTACTAATAGCCCATTCATTCACACCGGAAACTGATCGCTCAACAGGACATCACATTAAAGGAGACCTATTATGCTTATTTTCAACTCAGTAGTTTAATTATGGGACTCCTCTAGAGTAGCTCTGCATGAGCCAAAGTTTATTCAAATCTTGAATTATCTCCCTTAAAGGGTGACAGTCGAGGGACAGCACCATTGACTGAAATGAAGCCAAAACAGCCCTGGTGCCTGGCTGTAGTATAGGTCATAAACCCTGCCCCCTCCACATTAGCGGGAGACACATGGGTTAAAAAAAATAAAAATAAATAATAAATTCATAGTACACGTCAAATACATTTTTCCCAAAGATCATTTTAGATAGTTTTCATGACAGTAATGTAGGACTCTACAATGCGAGTATTTCAATTGCATATGCCCCTAAAAACAGATACGTGCGAATGGGGAAAATTATTTACGAACACAGTGTGTGAGTAAAGACTACAATCCACCGTAATCTTTCTTCAGCTTTCAAAATGTTGAACTTGTTATACATGAATGGTTATGATTACTGACAAATCAGTATTTAGCATTAAAAAGTTAGAGACTAACAACCATGTGGGCCATTTTTCTTGAGAGAGAGAGAGAGAGAGAGAGAGAGAGAGAGAGAGAGAGAGAGAGAGATTATACAAACAGAGTACTATTAAATTAACATTATAGGTTTTATTTAATGTTATAATATTATACTAATACACTAATTTATACTAGTTACTCATCCTGGTTGTGGATAGTGCATCTGCTGTGGACAGATATAGATTAAGCAAGAGCCAGAATGCCACTGCGTCAATTTGTGGTCCTTCTAGCCAGGCTCCTCATAACAGCAACAGGTTCTATTTTACTTAAGTTCTTATTATAAATATGTTTTAGTAACCCACAGCACATAAAGTATGTTGTGGATTGTGAAGGTGTATTGTGTATTTGTTCCTGGTTCCTGGCTACTACAGGCCCCACAATCCACAAGCCGCACCAATCCCAGTAGAGATTTCATTGATGAGTGTTTGTATTCATTGCGGTGTTTCCCATTGATTAACGAGACCATAGCGGCTCGCCACAGTCTTAATTTGCTCTGCCATAGTTTCAAAATGAAATGAAAATATTTTTACACATCTCATAATA
>NC_060171.1:6048583-6098051 GCF_021292245.1 Micropterus dolomieu
GCTCTGCATGAGCCAAAGTTTATTCAAATCTTGAATTATCTCCCTTAAAGGGTGACAGTCGAGGGACAGCACCATTGACTGAAATGAAGCCAAAACAGACCTGGTGCCTGGCTGTAGTATAGGTCATAAACCCTGCCCCCTCCACATTAGCGGGAGAAACATGGGTTAAAAAAAATAAAAATAAATAATAAATTCATAGTACACGTCAAATACATTTTTCCCAAAGATCATTTTAGATAGTTTTCATGACAGTAATGTAGGACTCTACAATGCGAGTATTTCAATTGCATATGCCCCTAAAAACAGATACGTGCGAATGGGGAAAATTATTTACGAACACAGTGTGTGAGTAAAGACTACAATCCACCGTAATCTTTCTTCAGCTTCAGAGAGAGAGAGAGAGATTATACAAACAGAGTACTATTAAATTAACATTATAGGTTTTATTTAATGTTATAATATTATACTAATACACTAATTTATACTAGTTACTCATCCTGGTTGTGGATAGTGCATCTGCTGTGGACAGATATAGATTAAGCAAGAGCCAGAATGCCACTGCGTCAATTTGTGGTCCTTCTAGCCAGGCTCCTCATAACAGCAACAGGTTCTATTTTACTTAAGTTCTTATTATAAATATGTTTTAGTAACCCACAGCACATAAAGTATGTTGTGGATTGTGAAGGTGTATTGTGTATTTGTTCCGGGTTCCTGGCTACTACAGGCCCCACAATCCACAAGCCGCACCAATCCCAGTAGAGATTTCATTGATGAGTGTTTGTATTCATTGCGGTGTTACCCATTGATTAACGAGACCATAGCGGCTCGCCACAGTCTTAATTTGCTCTGCCATAGTTTCAAAATGAAATGAAAATATTTTTACACATCTCATAATAACATTTCAGACCTCTAATGTTGTGTTTTGGGTGCGCTGCTCGACGGTGTTGTAAGATCGCATGCTCACACACTTTGGCATCCGACTCGAGACAACCACTTTTCTTTTGAGGTGACTACGGTAACGTTAACAGTCTGTTTCTTTCACTCGTTTGTAAGTTAAGCTAGCTGTGCCTAAATTTGGAGTGCACACGTATTCAAGCCTTAATGATAAATTAACTGAAACGGACCAGTGCAAGCTGACATGCAGGTTAGCGACTTTATCCTGTCATTTTCTCTCTTTACAAGTGTTGCAGTATGAGAGTCCTACCTGAAGAGAGGCTATTAGGTATTCATGTTACGCGATACGAGAACCACATACAACATAATTTATCAAATTGGGTAGGACTAAATTTAACGCAAGGATACACATGTGACAACGCCCGTTTTTTTTTCACCGTGCTCCTAAATTATTGTACTCCTTGGAAAAAAGGTTAGCATAGAGACCTGTCATGGATAGTCAAGTGTAAATTTTACTGATAAGTTCAGTTTTAATTAGTTTGATCTGATGCTATAAACAGAGGGTTTCACGTCATGATTTACAGCTGAGCCCAGCTCGTGATTGAGTTGGTCAGATGAATCAGGTTGGGAAAACAATAAATGCCGCTGGAGTGGAATGTTTCTGAGGTCCGCGCCTCACTGATTACTGTACAAAAATACATAATTTTTATAACTTTATTCATTGATTTTGGTGAAACTAGATCAAATTCTATGGATAGATTATTTTCTGGTTATCCCTCTGACGTCCTCTGCCTCAACTCTCTGTGATTTAAGGTCTTTCCAGATGTACAGTCAGTTCTAAAGTTACTGCCAACTGTTAAATCAGCTGTAGTTAGCTAAGTTATCAATGCAGCTATATCCCTATTAGCTACTATACTACTAGCTATTAGCTAGTGCAGGCAGAGTGAGTTAGCTAATAGGACCACTAGCTGCATGGCTAATTGACCTAACTACTTCACTGTCAAGTAAAGGCATCTGTCCATTAAGAAACTAACTGTCCTTCACAACTGAAAAAGCACTTTCTGCTATACATATGGAATACTCTCCAAAAACGTCCAAAAAGTGGTCCTGAGCAGAATGGTCAAATAACTTGAGACTGAGCGGGTGGATGGGCGCTACTTCGTGCCTACATAAGTTGCCTTCACCCAGTAAATGTTCACTTACAGCTTCCGTGTGGATGGGGTGCACAGCAAACAGCAACGCTGCTACCAAGCCGGAAGTCTTGTCCAGGAACAATCGGCACACTCGCAGGAAAAGCACACACACTACGGCGTGTAAAATAACATTAAGCAGATGGTAGGAAGCGGCGCTCAGCTCACTGAAGAGGTAGTTCAGTCGGAAGGTGAATACGGTCAAGGGTCGGTAAGATTTGTGGCTCCGCTCCTGTAGTTGGACACACAACATATACACAACATATATTCTGTAAAATACACATCAGTTGAGAGACATTAAAAGGCTGACAAATGTGCTTTCAAAGTGTTTTCGATGCTTTAAATAAATAAAATTATGATGATGAATGACTCTTCAAATAAGTTAACAGAAGGAGGTTGCAATTGAATTCCTTAATGTTTGGATGGACAAATACAGATTTAATTGACATAAATAATACTGCTTACCTCAGCCATAGGTGTTCCCCAGAAGTCATTGAGGAATAGGTTGCGGAGTGGGGTTGAAGGCCGCAGGTCCTTGTTGTCAAGGATTGCTGAGACATCATCAAACACAAAGCCGCACGACAGACTGTTCCAGTAACATCCTACCACCAGTCCAGTCAAAAGTAAAATCTCCTTCCATGACACGACAGCCATGGCTAACCAAAGCCGTCATTGATCACTGTACAGGAAAACAAAGAGGTCATGACATACATCAAAATTAGCTGACATCACGATGTGCAACATGAACCTTGTCTTGATTTTCTGATTGAAATTCCATTTTGAAAGCAACAATTCAATAACAACAACAACTCAGCAAAGGACTTGGTGTGGTAGCTTTATAAATCAACCTTATCCACTAAGTCACATTAGGTTTTATACCAAAAAAATGACATTTCTTCTTATGCTGCTTCCTTGCCACAGCACTCACTCACCGTTGTGGCGATTTAAAATATATGGTGGCAATATTATCTCTCACATTTACCACCCTGTTTTGCTGATTTAGATGTGGATTATTCTAGACTCAAATTTGGTAACATAGCCTAACATCTAAATTACCGTAAGTAAATCAAACTACGGGCAGGGATATTAGTTCGCACACTGAACAGTCCAGCAACCGGTAACTTAACAGTTACAGTGACAGCTGGCTGCAAAAGCAATTGAGAGTGGACATTAACAGCAATCTAAAACCAGTGCAAGCTAGTATTACCCTCCTTAAATAGCTATCTAATGGCATGCGTTGGTTAAATGAATAAAATCTCCATTGCTATCGCTCAATCGCGGCAATGAAGAAGTACAAAAAGCCCCAAACAACATGTTCTGACGATTTCAGACTGTTAACGTTAATGCTAACTTAGCAGCTAATGTTAACTAGCTTGATACTATTCGTTATGTCGGATTAAGTGGTCGCAGATGTATTTTTAAGTATTTCTTAAATTTCCAACCTACCGTGTCTATAACAGGGCAGATGGGTGACTGCAGAGGTGATGTTAAAAACTTGGAATGGTTACACATACGGAGTGCACAATTCAGCAAGCGGAATTCAACTTATGGAAGCTAGCTAACTAGCTAGCTTCACGGCTTCATCACTATCACTTCCGGTGCAGAGGTGACCGCGGAAGTTAAACGTCTAGACGCGATGCTTTTTGACTCAAACCCAACACGAAGTGTTTAAAGTGCGATTTCTAAGTACTTGATAATGGTAACGTTATATCCGCAATGTGTGAATGGTCCACTCGCTGATGTTTACTAGTTGTAGTTTCTTGTGGACAAGCTTAATAAGCTAACGTTAGTTAGGCAACTGGCGCTTTTGTTGTCAGCGGTAACCTAGCAGCATCCGAAGCATCAAACATCATGGAAACATCAGGATGGCTGTTCAATGTAACCTGCAGCCTATATTCTGCATCTAGCCTGACGCATCTTACTGAACGATGTTAAATAAGACATTTCGTTTAACTTAGCTAGCTAACGTTAATTAATGAACACGAGTAGCAGTTTGTGCATTAATGTTTACGTAAATTGCCTAAAGCACCTACGTTAACTTAACGCTATCACAAATGTAGCTAGGTTAGCTATTAGCTAGCGAAACATGTTAATGTGGCGTTAACGTCAATAAATAAAGCTTTGATGTGCACGGCAAAGTTTAGTTTAGTTAGGTAACGTTAGTTATCACTGTGCTGTCTGCTCAATTCCTGGTGAATACGCTATGGCCAAGATGCCCACTGCTCTTGAGTGGGATAAAATGACGAAAATTGACCCAGCAAGCCTCTATGATTGTGAAAAAGAGCAAGTGGACGAAGTTTTCAGCATGTTCGTTTTGGTAAATGTCTACACTTCACTCTGATATTAATTAACGTTAAACCACAAATTTATGCTCAGCTGCCTAACCACCAGCTGCTCTCTGACTTTAAATTATAAGTTGAGTATAGTGGTAACGTTACTGTGTGTGTTTAGCCATGGCAATGGTTACTTGCACAAAACAAGACCACTGTCCTGCTGATCTGAGATTATTGTTCAGGGTGTTACAGCTCATTGGCTCTGTCAGCAAAATGTACTTATCCGATTGTTTTCCTTTGACTGTCTCCTCCTGTGGTCACTGTTGACCTGGATATCTCAGTTCAGTTCAGTTCAGTGTGCATTATTGGCATGAATGTTTCATTTAAACATTTTTGCCAAAGCTGTTTGCAACTAAATCAAAAAAGTTTACATTTGAGTATGATAAACAAGATTAATCCAAATAAGACCATTCAATTTAGTTCACACATTGTAGTCTTACATCTGTATACATTCCTTGTTAAACTTAATGCTGTCATCTGAACTTTAATTGGTTTAAAGAAAAGTTTAGATTTTATGTTCAGTATATATATACAGGAATATAGTCTCTCTATGACCTCATACTCTCTTGTTTATGTGGCTATTGTGCTGTATCAGAATAGTATTTTTTTGCGTTTAAATTACTATGCATTTTATCTGTTTTTTCATGTAGACAGAAGAATGGGAGGTGAAGGATAAAGCCCCGGAGGACATTATGCAAGTCCTCAGAGTGTTTCAGGCCCTGTTGAAGGTGTTCTGTCTTGTTATTACTATATTCTGATCTCTCCCACGCACATCTATCAGCAACCCCACTAACATATATAGTATATTTAAAGAAGCAATACTATTTAGTTTAGAATTCACATTATTGATCATGATGCTATTTTGGGGGCATATTCTTGAATTTCAACAATTATAAATTGTCATTTTAGACGTGATTGTCTTCTCTCCCTCTGCCTGTTAGATCAAGGATCGGGATTTTACTGTTGCCGTCAACTTTATTGATAAGATGGGTGTAAAGCATGCTAAAACTGGTTAGTGCACATATGACGTTCAGTAGTCAAAATGTTTCATATGTTCAAATTTACGAACAAACACTGTTTACATTGTTAATTATGTCTTCTGTACTGTAGAAACAGAACTCCTCACCAAGGTGTCGAGGCTGGAGCAAGAGTGTAAGGTAATGCTTTTCAGCATCTGTAGATCTGCAACTTACATACTGTATGTTACATTGTGTATGTTACTCATTAAGATACTGAGTATCTGTTTTATCACTGGGATGTATGTCAGTACCAGTTTAAATGTGAAAAAATATGTCTGACTGGAAATCATCCTTCATGCTTTATTTCCGGCAACAGTGCTAAATCTTTTAGCCAATCATAGTGTGTAACCCTGGATACAAAAGGATTGGTTGTTGTGACCACTGGATGACAGCACCTAAGAAGATTACAGCTAATTCCTTGCATGCTCACAGCCATTGCTTCTATTAACAACTTGATTATAATTTAAATGTTTCAAGGTTTGTATGTTATCAGATTTTCCACTGTCCCCGCAGCAAAGAGAAAGTTAAGCCTTGTTTAAGGACTTTATGCATTTATATATAAGTGTTGTTGAAACAGATGGAGGTGATGTGAGACTAATAGGTTTCTTGGTGGGGGTTGTTTGGATGTCTTGTTTCCGGTCCATACGGCTCAGCACTCCGGCACAGGGCCAGACACCCGCTTTCTGAGAGATGAGATCCGGCAGCTCGAGACCCAGCTGGAACAGAGGGAGAAGGAGTTGACCCAGTTAAAGAAAGAAATGGGCAAGGAAAAGAAAAACAATGAGGAGGTATGAGCACATTATCCATAATTCCCATGCGTAGCATAGGACTGTAATTAGTCCTTGGATGACCTACAAATGTTAGTTCATACATAGCTTTCAACCTATTTATAAAGGTGGTGTGTAAACCCATTTTCCTTAAGGTTTTAGATAGATAAGACCATTAGACCTTTCAAAGGTCTAGCATCTACCATTCCCACAGGGAGATTCTGCTTCTGAGCTGTCTCTAAAATGTTTTGTGTTCGTCTCTCTCTATCAACAAGCTGTCTTTGACTGATAAACCGATTGGATCTGGATTTATTAGATGTGGTATAATTAGTTATTAGTATAATTAGTCTGGTAGCTAGGACATTGAGGATAGAAATTTATGATATGTGTTTAAACAACTGATTGCCCTATAGGATGAACAATCTGTAGGATTTTTACCTGGCTAATATCATACTGTTATTATAGCGGAATTCCATATCGCTTCCCAAGTTTCGTTATCCACAGAAGTAGAATAAGGTCATACTGGAATTCTTTGTAAAACTCATTCGTATATCCGTCACTACCAGGAGACTTATGTATTGTGACTTGATTAATATGATTGTAAATCTCCTCCTCTGATATTGCCTTTGTAAAAGAGATATCTCTCCATCTCATTGCGAACCATTATTCATACTTTTTTGGTTTGTTTTTCTTTAGCTTCTCTACTGATACCCTTTTTTTGCAGTTTTTCGAGTTTGTAGGCCAACACCTTAACTGCTCTGGACATCATATGTTCTTTGTCTTACAGTGGACAATGATTTTTCTACTTCCTTATTTAAACAAATCGTTTATTGCTGCTTTAGCCTCTGCTAGCTGCTTTAGGTTCTTCCATACTGAGGTTTCCCTAGATTTTTTAATGTGTTTTTTCCATAGACTGTATATCTCAATTTTCCTTTTGAGTGATTTCCTTGCATGTTCTTTTTATTTATTCATTAAAGAAGCATAGGCTATTATTTCACCCCTTAGAACAACCATTGCTCCTTTCATAATAGATAGACAAAGGCAGAGTTAATGGGGCAATGTCTAACATCTTTTTTATATTATTTTTTCTAGATATCTAAAGGTACCAGACAGGTGGATCCGTTTTCCCTATTGATTTTTGTTTTATGTATCAAACCACTGGAAGAACATATTAGGTTAAAGCAGAAAATAAAAGGCATAAATACAGCAGGAGAAAAATAGTAATTGTCGATGTACACAGGTGGTATATTAATTTATCTATCTCTGGCCGGGACAGTTGGTTAATGAATTAATGAATTTGGAGTCATTTCAGGGTATACATTGAATGTAAATAAATCAGAAGTTATGGTTATCGGCTGTACAATCACTGATGAAATCAAATATAAATTTGCATTCTATTGGGATGTGGAAATATTTAAAAAAAACTTTGTAGAATTAAAACTTAAATCTTGCAAGCTTACTATGACGTAGCAGAAATTACGAATGTAGGTGGGAAAGTGTGGATGCTAGAAAACACACAAAAGAAGGAGAGAGACAGAAGTAAAATGTAGAGTTATACCACTGCTTCTTCTGCTTTTCTCTAAATATTAAACAAAAACATATGTTGAGAATACATACAATGTTTTGAACAGCTATTATCACAATATGGTCTACTCTCATTTATTTATATTCTTCCAAATTTTTTGTTTGTGAGATCTATTTAAGGTATATATGCAATAATAAAATGTATGCTCAAGATGTATGACTGTGGGGTCAAAACAGTATTCTTAACAAAGATAAGTAAAAATAATACTAGCTAACCATCAAGATAAGAAAATTGCCGGGAAGGATTAAATTGTAGCCCATTTTTGCAGCTGCTGACTGCAGGGCTCTCCAGTTACAAAATTTGTTGTCTCCATTAGTCACTTAGACACAGACACAGGTTGGAAAATACAGATGTTTCCTTTTAAGTACACTGGAGCAAGGCTAATGCCAAGTGCAAATATAGCATGTATGCTGTGCATCTGGTGTGGTTAAATTCGCAATGTGATTATGCATTTTGCACACTGTTTGTTTTCCTAGTTGGTGGTGCGAGCAGAGGAGGCTGAGGATGAAGTCAAGAAGCTGAAAAGAGAGGTATGCGGCAGCTGGCTCTGCAACTTACAGATCATTAAAAATATTTTCATTCATTGCTTCATCCTCAGTCAATACACCATCTATTCTTACTTAGTTTAAAACTTGTGTTATCTCTTATGCTTTGCCACCATTTGCTCATATGAATGCTTTTTCAACTTTCATCTCTTTCTATTCCATTGCTATAGATTAAAAAGCTTAAAAAGAAGGTAAGAAATATAGGTAGTAGTGAATTAAATATCCCTGTGAGTTATTCAAAATAAGTATGTAAAAATTTGAAATTGTTTATTCTTACATCATTTGTGTACATTTTATTGTACACAAATTTCTGCTGTAGAATTGTTATTTTGTTATTTTGCCACTGCTTTTTATAGCTCTCCAAAAAGGTTAGAGAGAGTGTAAGTTGGCCAGCAGGCACAGTGTGAGAGTGAGAACAGTAAGATAACATACAGATCAGAGAGTGACACATTATTTAAAATTATTTATTTATTTGCAAGGACAGTGTAAGTAGAGTATATTTGAAATGTAAAGACGGGGAACAAATTAAAGGAAAAACATGAATGAAAGAGTGGGGAAATATGAAAATGATGTGAATAAAATGCTCCTCAACTCAGTTTTACACCTATGAAAGATTTTAAACCACTGTGTAAGATATTGCTCTCCACAACCATCTCCATAAGACCAAATGGTATAATATAAACTTTAATCTTCAAATCTTTTTAGTGATCTCTGTGACTGTCTCTGGTGCTATATGTCTCTTTGTTATGTCTGACTATGTTTGTGTATTGTTCTTTCTGCTGTACCCAGGTCTCTTTTGATATTAATGAGACTACTTAATTAAATAAAGGTGGTGTGTGTGTATATATAGGTGAGGGGATATCTTGTGGTGGAATGGTGTTCATCTTTCCAAAAGATTTCCACAGAATTGTCAAGAAGCACTGAAGATGTTCTGAGGGCTCATGATGGCCCGTCTCCATCCTATGACACTCTTTGTTGTATTTTTCTTTAATTTGTCACCTATCTGTGTATATACAGTAAGTAAATATTATCATTGCAAGAAATCCAAAGACTAAAAAGTTTACTAGGTTACCCACTTTATAAACACCCCTTTTGCCCCGCATGGCATTCTCAAACGTATTTCTTCTACGTACCCTACACATGTTAGCAGGGCAATGTTGTGAGATACCTAACACAGGTCTGAGTGTGCCAATGACGGCACAGTCACGTCCAAGCAGTAGAACCAAATAAATGTGTGTGGGGATGCCAAACTAGCAGCAGCACAGATGTTACCAACAGCCCATAAGATGACAATACCCCTGGTGGAATTAGGCTGTGGGGGGCTGGTGCAGTCCCTGACTCTCATAAGCCAGAATGGTAGCCTCCACCACCCATTGTGAAAGGTGGTGCCGAGTCAGAGCCTTCCCTCTGTGAGGATGGGTCCAAGATACAAAAAGCTGGTTACTCTTCCTGAATTCCCAAGCCCTGTCCAAATAAATGCATTTGGCTCTTATGTTTGCAAGAAAATGATTGAAAGAACTATTAGGTTATCAAAATTGTTGCATATTACTTTTCCCTTAATCAAATAACCTGTAGTGTGTGGTCACAGGATAATGGATCCAGTTCCTTTTCTGAGACTTATTCTGACCCATAACAGAATGAGCAGCTCCAGCAGGATGTGGACTTCTATCGTGGAGAGCTGGACCAGAAAGAGCCGGCCCCATCCAGAGATGAGAATGCTGAGACCCAGCGGAAGCTCAACTTGGCCAACCGCCAGCTCTATCAGTGCTTGGAAGACCTTCAGGTACTTGGAAAAGTATTTGTCTACTTTGCAAGCCTGGCTATAGCACCATTGGTTTCTCTCCCTCTCTCTCTCTGGCAGAGATAGACAGAGAGAGAAAGATCACTGTTGTTTTCAATTCATAATTTAACTTTTTACTATTTATTTTTATGGCTTTTATCTGTTTTTATTACCCGCTCTTTGTACTGCTGATTTGTAGCATGTAAAGGTATGTAGCCATAAATCAAGTTTATTGTATTATTTTTTGTGTATTAGCAAGCCGAAGATGAAAACATACACCTGAAGACACAGAATGAGCAGATGCAGAAAAGTCTGGAGGAGTCAGTGAAGGAGATGGAGAAGATGACAGATGAGTACAACAAAATGAAAATTGTTGTGCAGCAGACTGACTCTATTATGGACCAGCTCAGGAAAGAGAGAGATCATGCAAAGCTGCAAGTAAAGACCCTCCTCAATTAACTACTTTTTAAATTTTGTATTCTGTTCCCAACCTAAATCTGTGGATGATACCATTTATCATTTTACTGCATTGTTATCAAATACATGAACTGATTATTTTACATTATAATATGTGCAAGAAAATGAGTCACACACCTGTGTGTGTGTTTTACGGGCAGGTCAGAGAGTTAACGGATAAGATTCATAGCATGACTGAAGAGGATGACCCAATTATGGCAGCAGTCAATGCCAAAGTGGAGGAGTGGAAGGTGAGTGTTAATCCAATGTCAGCTACTCTCAACAAGTCACCTGTTGTTTTTGTCTTTAAGACAGATGTACTTAAAAGATATGTGTAATAAAGCAAGAGAGCAGAATTAATAAAAGCAACCTGCGGAGCAAATTAAACTTAGACACTGAGATCTGAGAAACCTTTTTATGAACTCAGAAACATAACTGGCCTTTGACTGCAGGAACCGGAGTCTACACTTAGTTTGTTGCCCACGAAAAGTCCCTGCTATAGGGTACTTTCTGAAGGCCCTGGGTGATAGCTTTGCTATGAGTGTCACTGATTTATCAAAGTCAACTGATACAACATGTTAATTCACAGAGTAAGCAATCTGTGGTTGCCCATAGTATCAAGTGGAAATTTCTTCTAATTTTATTGATGTGAGAAAGCAAACTGTGTAGTTAATTTACCAACTACCCGAACAAGAGAAACAGAAGGGCAATTTTATCAGTGTGGTCGTGAACAGAAACAGAAATACAAAACTATAAAACACAAGATTGTCGATACTTCTGGCTTTTTCAGTCAGCTTTTCCTCCACTGCACCTTCCATTGTGCTGACATGATCTTTTCCTCACACATAGAGAGTGCTCTCTGGGAAAGACGATGAAATTGTGGTGTACCAGCAGATGATCCGTGATCTGAGGGAAAAGCTGCGTTCAGCCCAGTTGGACTTGGACAAAAGCAACATTATTGCCTTGCAGCAGGTCTGTTCCAAACAGGGGAGGAAGTAATCATTTTTGTCTCTCGTGTCTATCTGTGTGTGTGTGTGTGTGTGTATCTATATATCTAGCTGACAGAAATATTTGCAAATTAATGCATTATTTGGCTGAAAGCTGGAGTATGCAACTTTGGAGAAACCAGCAAGATATCCAACCAAAAAATCCCACCCCATTGATTCAGGTCTCCCTCCTAGACATCCCCACAAAAATGTTTATGCTCAATGAGTGAATGGGCAGAGTGCACTTAAGTAGGCAGGTCGGTAGGTAGTCAATCATTTCGGACATTCTTGTTAAAGACACATATACCGAATTGTTTTATTTTTTGTTTCAGAGCATTAGATTTATTGATTGGTTTCAGAATGTAAAGAGAATTACAACAATTATAACAAAAATGCTTCTAAAATAAATTGCCTATCGCAGCTTTAATACTCAACATCATAAAGTAGATGGTCATATTTTAATTCATCACAGTAATAGCTGCAGGACATGAGGATGCTTAAGAATTATTTTTTGGTAAAGCAGTATCATATGTCATAAGTATGGCGCATATGTCAAAAAAAAGATAAAGCCTTAAATAAAACCATATGTTCTAGATATAATTCCTCCAGACCCACATACTTGAATATACAAGACAAATATTGTAATTACGGTGTGGAAAGTCATTATGTGTGCATGCCTTTATTTGCATCCTTTGTGGCAGGGGAATCCTGACTGACTGGGTCGTCATTTCATTTTCTTCCATTTGTCTGTCATTATTCGCACTTTCTGCTTTATCTCTTTGCCTTATCAACCTGTCCTCCCTTCCATCTCTCTATCGCTGCCCTGGGCCAGGTCATATATGAGCTCTGCAGTGTAAGTTTCATCTGTCTTATCATGCCATGCTAATCTTCCCTGTATTGATTCCTGTGCATGCCTCTTTCTCCTCCTCCCCTAGATTTGCTTTCATAAATTTCCTTGATGATAAAAGGGCCGGTAATTTAGTGTGCTATAACTGTGCTGAGTCTTACACACACATTTTTCTCTTTAAATTGTTGCCGAATGCCCTAAAGGCCGTCCAAGAGAGAGATAATCAAATTAAGATGCTGAGTGAACAGGTGGAGCAGTATACAGGGGAAATGGAAAAGCACACCCTGCTCATTGAGGAGCTAAAGACGTCCACAAATAAAGACCGAGGTGGGTGAATCACTGATTAGAATCCTAACCGAACGCCTTCATACCAAAGACAATTGTGACGTACAATGTACAACAAGCGATAGAGAGATCTGACAACTACAAGACACTTTCATCAGCCTTTCTTTTCTCACTCATGGACTGCAAGCATTTGTAGTAATAATGTAGAGGCAATGAAATTAGCCACTAACTGAATGCTGAGTTAATTTGCTCGCATGGCTGATAAAAACATTTAAAATATCTCTCTCTGAAAAGAAAAGAAATACAGACAAACAGTTGAATTAGGCTCAAAAATGTTTGATTTTTATATATATTACAGTATAGTTAATATCCCGAATATCTGTTTTAAATGCATACACAGGAACAGAAAGATGACAAAAATCCCTCATTGGGCAGTGAGGACATTTTGTGGTCTTCTTCAATGGGCTATTTAAAGCTGCAAAAATCTGCATTGTTTTTTGTTTTTTTTAAACAATGGAACAAATGATGTGAAAGGGATAACTTGTAGTTCACAAGCTTACAGTTACCCTGACCTCTACAGAGCTTTTTAAGCCTCTTTCAGTTCATTGTTTTGGTTTTATGGCCCACAATAGTTTGTTTCAGCCTCACTTCTCTAATTGCAGTTGTTTTTGCCTGCAGTAGGCAGCTGTTTTCAACTAAAAAGGTTTCAGAAGCTGAAGAGCCAGACAATTCCCTCAGGAATTGGTGGAAACCAAAAGAGAGCAAAGAGGAGAGTGATTATTGGACTTTAATTTGGGTTGCCAGAAATACGTCTCCAAATGAATGCTAATGTTTCTCTGTGCCTGCTGGATGTGTACATAGCTAATTGTTTGCAAACATATCAGGGTAATGTCACTGTTGAGTTTTGTTAATGGTGCAAGCTTAGCATTATATATAAGTTGGCAGTAGTGTCAACCTAAAATGCCAATTTAGTCATTTCTCATTCCACAAGTCAGTCAAAGTATCAGTGAAGTCCAAACCTAGCCCTCAGCTAAATTAAGTATAAACTATAGTCTTTTGTCTGTTACATACAGGAGAAATTTTGATATACTGCTATCAGGTGGTGACCATCTGGTGAGCACCCTTTTATCTGCAGTTAGAGACAATTTCCTTTTCGTGTCAAAGGCCTACCATCGACCATACAGCAGAGAAAGATGGAAGAGCTGAAGTCCAAGCTGGACGCTGCAGAGACCCGAGCAGTGGAAGCAGAACGGATGGTAAAGCTTGCAGAAACTCATGCTGAGGAAAAAGACAAAGCACTCATTGAGGCTTCAAACCGCTTGAGCCAGTACGAGTCTGTAAGTCTACAAATACCCTCTCTTTCCTCTTGTTTTTTTACTTTTGGCTTACATCAAATCATTTTAATCCAAATCGAATTAATTGAGACGTAAATTCCCAGAAGCAAAGCTTCTGTTGTTTTTTTTTCATGTCTCTCCTCGCTTTTAATAGAGACTTTGAAATGACTATGTGACTACGATGTCATCCACATGCTTTTTGGGTCTACAAGCTAAGTGTTTGTCTTTCACCATGTCTAATCACATCCTGATTTCCCCAAAAAGCATACAATTTGAAAAACAAGGAAATAAAGAAAGTGAGACAAGACATGCTTTTTGATGGACAAGTAACCACAGCTCTGTTTCATTTACAGGGCACTTACGGCCTGGAAGCAGCCATTGCGGAGATCAAAGAGTGTAAAATTCAAATTAGAGTGAGAGATCGTGAGGCAGAGGCCATGACCAAAGAGATCAACCATCTTGAGATGAGAATCAATGACCTCATGGACGAAAACGAGGATTTCCGAGAAAAACTAGGTCAGGTTTTTTTTTTTAAACTTTACTGTTCCTATCTCTCAGTCTATTTAGACAACACTGACTGACCTGGAGCGGTGAAATTAATTTTACTTTTGTTTATTTCTGTCGTTTACATGACTCCCAAGGTCTGGAACCAAAGCAGGAAGTGAATCTGACAGAGTTCAGGCGGGCCAAAGATCTCAGACAACGCCAGTACAAAGCAGAAAACCAAGTCCTCACCAAAGAGGTAAAGTGGGATTACAAAGGTTATAACCACTGCTTTTATAACCACTATGTTTTCTGAGCACCTCTCACCTCGTTTCTTGATTTCTTTCTAGATTGAACGGCTTGAAGAAGAGAGACTGGAACTAAAGAAACAAATCAGACGTATAGTGAAGGAAAGAGGTGACACAAAAATCATAGAATTAAATAACATTAATGATTTTATTAACATTATTTTGCTGTGTTTACTCCTGAGAGATAAAAGGGTACTTCAAAAGGGAAAAATTTGTAACACGTTATTTCTGATTTTGTCTAAGCCTTAGGAGTGAATAGTGCCTATTTCTGATTTATACAAAAGGGACCCACCTACTTTCTTAAGTTGTATTCATCTGCTCTGTTGTTTGACATACTGTATGTCTGCCATGCGGTACACTGATTCCCTCAAATTACACAAAAGCATTTTCTTTCAATGACCTCTAATGGTATGTAATCATGTTAATATTAGTAGCTTGATTTGCACATTTCATTAAGAAATCGAACTTTGTAACTTCTGCTTTCAGCCCAATACAATGGAGTACAAAGGAATTTTGTTTGTGGTAATATTTTTCATCACTTTTGACTGAAAAATTCAGTTAACCACTCCGCACCTCTATAATGAAAGACAGGTCATCGGAGGGGTCAAAAGTTGAGAAAAAAGAAAACTCCCGCACACTGTCAAACTAGCAAAAAATATATATATATATTAACTATGTTTCAGTGCTAGACCTTATAATATTGGGAAAATACTGAGAAACCATCTTTTGTAGGAGGTGACTTGTTAGTCTGCACCAGTCACCCTCTTCCTCATGAAATAAGGCAACAATTACAAAATAGTCATTCACATTTCCATTACTGTAGATTGAGTTTACATTGAGCTTACATAGAACTCTCTATGGTAGTAATATTATGTCATCCCAGAGTCATCTATACTAGATGGATGTGGATTTCTGTATAATGAATGTAAACCATAAATATACACCGAACAAAATTATAAACACAACACTTTTGCCCCCATTCATCATGAGATGAACTCCTTTGCTGAGATAATCCATCCACCTCACAGATGCTGATCAGACAGCATGGTTATTGCACAGTTGTGTCTTAGGCTGGCCACAATAAAAGGCCACTTGAAGGAGAAGGCTCAAGAACATAGATTTTGACAGATTTGTGAACAATATTTGAGTGAAATAGGCCTTTTGTGTACAAACAAAGTATTAGATCTTTGAGTTCAGCTCAAGATGCATGGGGGCAAAAAACAAAGTGTTGCATTTATAATTTTGTTCAGTATAGTAAAATGCATTAATTAACAGATACGTTTTCAAATCTTGCTCGTACCTTTTTACATAAATAGAGGCAATATCATAATAAACACAACATGCAACCTCACAGGAAATTCCAAAGACAGAAATGTCATTCTTCATTAATTTTTCAGTGTTAATTAACAATGAAATTTATAGCAAAAGAGAAAAAAGTTGGGCACAAAGGTATTTATAGAAGCATTGTTAGTGTTTGGGCAGAACATGCCTTTGGCGTAAAAAAATATGAATCTTAGTGTCAGTGGGCAGGTCTCTGTTGCGATACACTTTTAGGCCAAATGCATTTTTTGGGCACGGTAATTAACATTTCTTCTAAGGAATTATTGAGGGATCAGACATCCCTCCTAACAAAAGGGCGGTCTTTTGTGCCCAACAGTCGGCTTAATTGCTTTGGCCTAACAGTGGATCTCTTCATTGTTACTTACCACCAATTAATGAAGTTTGAAATTATTGTCTTTTGAATCTCTTGTGAGGTCACATTTCATGTTTATTATATTTCCTTCATATATCTACTGATGTATGAGGTACCAGCAAGATTTGAGAACATATCTATCTATGAATGCATTTTACTATATTTATGGTTTACATTCATTATACAGAAATCTACATCCTAGTATAGATCACTCTGGGACGATATAGTATTGCTACCATAGAGAGTTCTATGTAAGCTTTAGCTTGATCTACAGTAATGGAAATGTGAATGACTGTTTTGTTATTGTTGCCTTATTTCGTGAGGAAGTGGGTGACTGGTGTAGACAAACAAGTAATCTCCTACATAAGATGGCTTCTGAGTATGTAACAACATTTGCCTGAAGTAGGTCTAGTACCGAAACGTTGTTAATATATATTTTTTGCAAGTTAGACAGTGTGTGGGAGTTTTCTTTGCAACTGATTCAAAACCTTCAACCGCATTCCTATGAAAGCTGTTGACAGTGAGTGAGATTATCCTGAGTAAAAAACAACATTCCATTCAACTCCACTGTATTGGGGAGGAGGCAGAAATGTTTTTTAAGTTAAGTGCTAGAGACAGCTATCTCAAACCTGGGCAAATAAAACCAAAACTACAATCTGCCAAACTATCTACAGTAGATGGCTAGTTGTAAGTGATAATTTTGTGTAAACCCACCCTTTAGAGTTTTTCTTAATAGCCTTTTTCTTACTACAGACATTTTTATAGCATTTTGTTACAAAGTGTTATAATGATTTCATATTTGCATTGTGCTGTTTCTTAAGTCTTAGTAACTATCAGCTGTGTCTACAGGGATCCCACAGTCAAGCTTGCTGCTGGAGGAAGACATTGGGCCCAGTAGAACTGTTCAGCTGCCACTCAAACAAAGCAGCACTTACACAGATGAAAACATCCAACGCCAAGTAAGCTCCTGGCTAATGACGTCATTCCTTGCATCTCAACTTCGATCAAGGCCCTGTGTTTCAAAGAAGAGTGATTTCCTAATTCAGCTTAATTAATTGTTAAATCTGATTGGAATTGCTATCCACAGCACACCGGGTTGAAGTTTTATAACCTATATGCTTTGTAAGTGGTTGGTGTTTCATTTTATATAATCATTATTTTTTCAGCGTAGTCTGGTTTAGATCGAGAATCGCCCTTTTGTAGATGGACTTGGTTACATGATTCATGCACTAGTAAATGAAACCAGAAAACCCCATAATGATTTAAGAACAAAATGGTTTTATATGGAGACAAAAGGAGAGAAAGAAGGGGATGGAATAGATGAATATTTCCTAAATTGCTTTAAATTTAACAAGTGCTAGAAGTACAGGTGTATGATACATGTTTTGATTGAGCTGATGTCATGAAAAACTATGTCGAGCAAAAGAAACTTGACTCTTGAACTGAATCAATGAATGATTTGTGATTAGCATTTGAACTATACATTATATATTTTTTGCTATGAAACATTACTATTGACCCCAAAGTACAGTACCGTACCGTACCGTACAGTTGACACAAAACATGTTGCACCTGTTGCTGAGAGGTTTTAAGGTTTTCATTGTAACTTTGTATGACACAAACTTGTCTTTGTAGAATGAGTATCTAGAAAAAGAACTTAGCAATAAGGAGAGAGAGCTGGAACTTCACAAGGCCCTGTTTCACATCAAATGTAAGTACAAACCTGCTGTCTGTCTGACCTGCATTTAAAGTTCACATGGACCTTTTGTAGAAAAGAGTCAGTTCTATAATTCTATGATTTTGTTTGCCTGAAAACACTTAAAAGTATGAGAGTATGTACCGCAGGGATCAGACTTTTTAAGTGAATGAAATATTCCCTCCTGTGTGTTATTTCATAGTGGATGAATTGTCAAAAGTTAAAAATGACCTGGAGGCTGCGCTGAAAGATGTCCTCCGAGCCATGAGAATTAATCAAGAGACCATTTTATCTGACGCTGCCCTCAATATTCCTAATCTGGAAAGGTTGGCTAATGTAAGTGTCTCCCATGTACAAACCATGATGTTAAATTCTTATTATTATTCTTATATATTATTATTTTTAAAGATAGGCTAATGTGCAGTTTAGTAATTTACTTATGTTTAGACTATTAGCAGGTCTTTTCCTTGGGCCTTTCCATCTTGCAGAGGAAATCTGTCTCCTATTATTAAGACATTCCTAACAATAAATTATTGGATGTATATTTAGACTTAAAGCAGTAGTCAGTAACGATTGAACATACATTGCAAAGCCTTCCGCACCTTTCTCTGCTGCTTGTATCACTCTGTTAAGCCCCGCCCACCAAATCCACAAGAAGGAGCCGGTTGCCCTTGGAAACCTCATCCAGCGTTGGGCAGTCATGACAAGAGTCTTGCCAAGACCCCTGTCCCTGTCCCTGTCCCTCTCCCTTCGATTCATCTTCCAAAGACGCCCCACTAATGCCTCGCGGCCCAGGGCAGAGCGCTCCAAGTTGCAGCAGACAACTGATACAAAATCTAACAGCGGGATGAGAGACTAGTACTGCTGGCAAAAGACAGTTTTTTCGGCATTGTGTTTGCAAAACCTCTGAAGCCACGTGCTAAAGATATTAAGCTTGACAGAGTGAAAGTATGCGTGAGGAGGGGGGGTGCGCAGCATATGCACAAGCAGTTATTGACACTGTGAGAGACTGCTCCTGGCTCTGATTGTTTGTTTAGACTGGGGCCAGAACCAGAAGAACCTGCTTTTGTTTTTACAGATCTGTGCTACTGTCAGAATATTGCTACAGTTTCAGAGAATATGTCAAAAAGTTTTTTTTAAAAGTTCCTTACTGAACCCTAATCTATCGTCAAAGATCTTTACCTCTGTCAGTCTTATCTGTCTAGTGTTTTTTGTCAATCAGTTGCCCTTTTGACAGTTCCTTGTCAACATGTTTGAACCTGACTGAAAACACAAACCTTTTCCTATTGCCTCGTCCTGTAATATTTGATCTGTAACATAATAAAATGCCACATAAGAACATAAATGCAATTAACATATTTGCATTTTAATGCAATGTAGAAAACAACTGAAAAAGTAATGATTCTCACTGTGCTCATCCCCGATATCACAGGCTATAGATGTCAACAACACAAGCGGGCAGTCTGAGTCAGCCCTGCACCTCAAGTCCCAGATTCATCAGCTGCTAGGGAGAAATGAAGAACTGAGGCAGGAATTGAAATTGGCCCGGGAGGAAGCAACCAGCAGCTTCAGTCATCTTTCCAGAGCCAAAGAAAAGGTACGTCCAAATTGTGTTGACTGGAGATAAAGAGATGACAATGTAATTGGAGCTTTTTTTTCAAGCATGATACTTTTCTATCTAATCCTTTTTAGGCTATATGCCTTTCTTTGGCAAAAAAGCAAAGCAGTTAACTCCAAATGCTTGCAGCTGTGTGTTGCAACTCTCTTCTAAAGTAGGTAACCAGACAAATTTACATAAGGAAGATTTATAGAGACAGTGGCAATGCCTGACATGCTCTCTGTCTGAGAGTAATTAGCCTGACTGGAACATTTCTTTGAACAGTCGGTCTCCTCGGTGTTGCTTCTGTTTTATATAACAGGAGAAAGGAGGTAAACAAACTTGTGTCTAAACTTTTCAGCTTACTTTCAGTTTCAGTATTTAAATCCATTCATCATCTCTGACAAATTATCTTTAATGGAGACTGTTTCCGAGAGCACAGCCAGCTAAATGTTTGTTGGATCCCTGTTCTTGAAAGGGGAAAGCCTTGCACTAGCCTCTAGTCATTCCTGGCGGAGAATTGACATCTCAGGCTAATAGCTAAGCTTTACTGGCAGGCGTTTGCTCTGTTTTATATTATCATTATTTGAATGACACTGGTATTGAAGTGAATCACCTGATCATAATCTGTCTGGAATGCTTTTTCTCCTTGTGTGAAGGACAGACTAATGCTCAGCAGTTTGGATTGATGTCCTATTATTAAAAGATATTCATCCATCCATCCATCGTCAACTGCTTATCCTGCGTACAGGATCGCGGGGGGGGAAGTATTTTAATGGAAAAATTACATTTTCTTTTCTTTTTTTCTGTTCTTGTCAGGTGAGCCAACTGGAAGGTGAATTGGAGCTGCTAAAGAAGTCAGGCAGCCGTGGAGTCGTCCTCCGACCTCTGACCCTCCCAGAGGGCCTGGGGCCCAGCAGCACTGAGGTCATCAGTTCTTTGAATGAATACGCTGTTCGACTTCTTCAGGTCAGTGTCACTCTGTTCATGAGACCTGCATGGAAAAGCTGTAAATGAACAATATTTCTCAACTGTAAATGAAGCATATATCATACTTATATTTATTAGGAGCTCAAAAACAAGGAGGATAAAATCCAGAAACTCGTAGGAACACTGGAGGAATACAAAGAGAAGTTTTCTGTTATTAGCCACCAACAGGGACTCCTCTATAAAGAATACATAAGGTTGGTTAACAAGAAAGTTTCTAACAGGCTATACTTGGTTTGTAACCTTATGTGAAACATTTTAAACCATTTTCATTGTGCTTTTGCTCAGTGAGAAAGCTGAGTGGCAAAAGAAGAACGAGACATTTATACAGATGAAGAACAAGCTGGAGGAGCAAAAGCATGTGGATGATGTTAAAATCCAAGAGTTCAATGTAAGTCAGACAAATACATTTTTGAAAGGTTAATAGTACTTAAATTTAACCTTTTTTATCTGTACATAAGATCCAACATGTGGAGCCCCCCACCCCCAATGCTTTTTACAATGAAAATGGATGAGTCAACAAATATGTGATACATTGGGAAAGAACTCCAAAATAAAATTGTAATGGCCTCTTTGCTTCACTGTACTTAATCTACCTTCTACTAAGATCAGTTTAATTTGAGCACTTTTCCATTCCACACATAAGGAGCTGCTCGACACCCTTCTGAAGGATCCAGAGGAAATCAGGAGACAGTTAAGCGAAGCATTGCGCAAGTTGACGGTGCTGAAGGTTAATGAGAAGAAACTGACGCGGCGCTACATCACCTTGCTGGAGCAAGAACAGCACCTCCGCAAGGAGAACAGCAAGCTGAGGGACGAGAGCAGCCACATGCAGGCCTCCGTCACCCAGAGGATAGGCTACCTGCAGAGATACAAGGTAGAGAAACAAAAGGTTAAATTCCACCAAGAGTTAAGTTGCATAAAATGAAAGCTGGTGCTGCTTTCCTTAAATAATCTGACTGGAAAAATACCAGATATCTCTATCAACTGAAGGTTTTCTATTTTACCCTTATCTGGATAAATAATGACAGAAGCTGGCATATTTTCTCAGGGTTAGAAAATATGTACCAATGTTGCATGTGCAAGGGCACAGCTGATGACAAAACCTGGACTTGCTGCACTTATCCTAGTTGACTAAGTCATAACCTGTTCTTATTTATTAAAATATTAGAGACTCCTGCTATACGTATATTTCTGTATTTGTTTATTCTCACACTTTCATGAGATATGATGACCACTATTGGTGGTCATACAATGGCCTCTTAAGGCACTGTCTTTTGTTTTGTCTTTAGGAAATGGCTGCATATAAGATAGCAGCACTGCAGAAGGCCTTGGATGATAGTGTGCCCTCATCAGACCTGGAGAGAGCTAACAAACAATACACAGAGCTCACAGTCAAATACAGAGACATGCTACAGAGGGATAGCCGCCTGATACAGAGAACCACCAATCTTGAACATTTGGAGGTAGGAAAACACATTCCAGTATTTTCATAATGCCTCCAATACACATACTGTTATTATTTTCGACACTATATTTGTATCTTTTCCCCCCATCTCTCAGAGTGAGAATGAGTCTCTTCGGGAGCAAATCTCTGCCATGAATAAAGAACTGGAGATCACAAAGGAGAAACTAAATACTTTAGAGCAAGCATGGGACAACAGCAATGCAATTGGTACACTAAGGCTACGGCTGATTATATTCAGTTCAGTTATTTTCATCTTTCAGAAAAATGCTAATAATACAAAGCTGCAAAGCAACTCAAACAAAAGTGTTACATGCTAAACCATCATTTTATTAAAAAAGTATATTAGTGTGAAACCATTTTAGTTTAAACCCAATTTAATACAATAAACTTTTTAACTCAAGACTTTCTCCTAGTTTGTGGATTCCACCAGTAATATCAAATTCTCATCCCAAACTGTGTTTCTATCTTCATATCAGGAGGTGAAAATAGCATGGACAAGGCTTTGGCCAACAATGATATGGTATCTGCCGCCAGGCGGATCACCACTCTCGAGATGAAGGAGCTGAACGAGAGGCAGAGAGCTGAGCATGCCCACAAAATGTATGAACAAATGAGGAACTCCCTCAGGCAGGTGGAAGAGCGTAACTTAGAACTGGAGTCCAAGTTTGCAGAGGTATGAGGCCAAGGAAAATGACAGATGTTTTTTTTCTGTCACGCACTTGAGGCATGAAGTTGCTAAGCCTGTAATAAATTGTGCTAGATGTAAAAGGCCATGGTGTTCACCTGGCAGACATACGGTCTGGCAATAAAGAGTTTAAATCATTTGGATTGTACAAATGCTTTTTTATGCTATACAAATGCTTTTTTTTGTTGTTTCATTATCTCAGCATTTTGGTTCATGACCTCTAAAAACAGCATTACAGCTCAGCTGCGTGACTGTTTTAACGCTTGTCGGTCTGTACCAGATTCTCTTATCAAATAGTGTAATTTATTTTTTCCCCTCAGTTGACCAAGATGAATGTAGAGGCCCAGAGGGTGGAGCGGGAGCTGAGAGATGAGTTGGCAGACAGCATCAGCAAAACTGTGAGCGACGCTGACAGAGCCAGGATTGCAGAGTTGGAGAAGGCCGAGGCTGAGCTTCGCATCGAGGTTTCTAAGTACGTTTGACAATGTGCAGGCTCGAGATTGATTATTTATGCTCTTATCGTGACATGTAAGTTTTGTTAATGATTACATTTGCAATCTTAGATTGATGATTTGAAATAAATTACACAGCAGTGTAATCAAGAATTGGATGTTAGTTTCTTAATATGTTATCTCTTAATAAAACTGTCAAATGGTTGTGAAAGATAAATATTCCTGTAAATGGACAGGATACAAATACTTTTCTGTTATGCATGAGCATTCCCATGCTTTTATAAGCTGGCTGTGAGCTGACCTTCTCACTTGCGCTGTTGCTTATCATCTTGGTAATAAAGGCATTTATGCTCATTCTGATATTAAAATGTAAAAGTAAAGAATGTAATATTGTTTTGTTGGTTTTGTGCAGGCTTCAAGAGGTGTCTGATGTGGCCATGATGCAGGTGTCTGCTCTACAGACCAGACAACAGTCCAAAGACAAGGAAGTAGAAGCTTTGAGAAGACAAATACTGGACTACCAGGTAATTAGGTTTTCTGTTTGTTTTTTCTTCAACTTGATTGAACCCAGGAGGGGTTAATCATGAACCTTTCCTATTACATTAAAATATTTTTCTGTTGCCCTCAAGTCATAAGCTATTATAAGGCTGACTGCCTGACAAACAGTAAAGCTCTGAGTCACAATTTAAGTAAATTACATTTCAACTTGAGCATCTAAGGTGACACTTGATGCAGTGTGAGAACTCACCAAATCAGATACATTACTGCACTTTCTATCACAGTTATCCAGTCACAGGTGACTTGTTTGTTGATTAATGAAAATTGCCAGGCGTTTTCTTTCAACATTTTAAACATACGGAAAACGTATATGTAAAGAAATATAATTATGTGATAGTAGTTTTCAAATGTTTCAATGTTCTGCAGACAAAAAGGAAGGTAATAGTAATAAACATTTGTGTAGTAGCTTTGCCTCTCAATATTGGACTGGTAGAATGTATGTTGAAATGTATGAATCAAAACACAAACAACCCTGGCTGTTTCAGTTATGTATATTAGGGAGTTTGGAGAAAAACATTGTCTTCAAAATGTCATCTCTTTCCCTCAGTCACAGTCAGATGAGAAGGCCCTCATTGCAAAGCTCCACCAGCACATAGTGGCTCTGCAGCTCAGTGAGTCATCTGCTTTGGCCAAGCTGGAGGCTGCCATCTCTCACATCCAACAGCTGGAGGCCTACAAGCTGCGTGCCGAACAGCGGCTGGATGCCAGTGAGCGCACTCTGTTCCTCGCCCGCCAGGAGGGCAGCAATCGCTCCATGCACCTACGGCAGACCATCCAGTCACTGCGTAGGCAGTTTGCCGGAGCTCTCCCTCTTTCCCAGCAGGAAAAGTTCTCTGTGACCTTGGTGAACCTCCAGGAGGACAGAGCAAAATCCCAGAAGGAGAAGAGGAACGCGGAGGAGGCAAGGAGGAGAGCAGAGGGCAGGGCGGAAGAAGTGGAACTGAGACTTAGAGCCTTGGAGGAGCTCATCTCAACACTGAAGGATGTGAAAGGGGCCCAGAAGGTCATTCTGGTTTTCTAGTTGATTGGCAGATAAAATTGTTATCACAGTTGTTTAAACATAGTAGTATATGGCACTGTCAGTCTTGTGATCTAATTTGTTTGTGGGACATCTTGCCCACAACTCATAAGCTGCATTTGCTAAAAACCACTCTACTGTAAAACTGCAAACAGATAACTGAGTGGCATAAGAAGATTGAAGAAGCTCGTCTGCAGGAGCTGAGGAAAGGCAGGGAGCTGGTGGTTCAGAAGGAGGAGATCAGGTATCTGAAGAACCTGGTGGAAGAGCAGGAGCGAACAATCTGCTCACTGGAAGAAGATATTGTGGAGCAAAACAGGGTGAGAGACGAACTACACCCGCTCAAAAATGTGCTAAATGCAGACAGAGATTCACAAATGTGTAAGTAATGTAAATTAATTAAAACACTTGACAAACACATTAGGGTTTAATGCAAACGGATTATTGTGGTAAAACTCATTTACAGAATTACTGCAATCACAGTGTAACAAAAACCTTACAATTTTTACTACCTCAGTTGTTAAGGAGCTTTGAAGTACAGAATCGTGTCAGTATTTGTGATGTCGTTTAATATCAAGGCAATATAGTCTATAAGTCTTCTCTTTACCATGTAAAGCTTCAAGAAGAACGCCAACTTGCATGGGATCAGCGAGAGGTGGAGCTGGAACGCCAACTGGACCAGTACGAGAAGCACCAGAATGAAATACTAAGCAGTGCGGAAAAGGTAAACTATTGTTTACAGCTATTGATGATGAAATAGCTCAAATTAACAGCAAGCAAACATGATTATTCTGATTTTATTTTTTATTTGGGTCATCAAGTCTAGGATTGAGCTTAGTAATACTATATTTTTGGTTGTTTTCAGTATGAGGATGGTGCAGGATCCATACCAGACCCTAGTCTACCTCTTGCTCATCAGTTAGAGTTTGCTTTAGGTAAAATCAAACAGCATGCCCGTACCATCTTGGACACACAGGCGACCTGCAAAAGTTTGGATGAGGTATGGTATAGTCCCTGTTCATATATTCAGTATTCGTCATACATCAGATGTGTAGCATATTGATTGAATTCTGATTCCTTCATATGCAGAAGTTGAAAGAGAAAGAAGCAGCTCTGTGGAAGGCAGAACAGAACATCGTGTCCAGGGATAAAGTGATCAATGAACTGCGTATTCGGCTCCCAGCTGCTGCCAACAGAGAACGCCTGCTGGCTGACCTTTCCAAGCATGAAGAGGGCCAGTCAGACAATAAGCCTGCTCTGAAGCTGGCTCAGCAGATGATCAAAGACCTCCAGGGTAGACTTGACAAGAAAGAGGATGTGCTCAAGAAATATCAGAACCAGCTGGCTCAAGCCAGACAGGTACAGTGATACAGCGGGGAATACTGGGTGTAGTATATCTGTTATATTATTGATTGTGTGTGTTTTTAAGAGGCATTAGCCAGTTTGTTAGTAACACACTTAGCAGGGATTAGCTGTAGAGTCATGCACGTCTCAGCACTTAGATAAATACTTATTAGAAATCTTCATAGAAATATTCTGTCCATTACATACTATTAAGACATTAGAGTACACTCAATTAAGTTTCTAGAAGAACTTAATTGAACGAGAGGCAGAGAGCTGAGCATGCCCACAAAATGTATGAACAAATGAGGAACTCCCTCAGGCAGGTGGAAGAGCGTAACTTAGAACTGGAGTCCAAGTTTGCAGAGGTATGAGGCCAAGGAAAATGACAGATGTTTTTTTTCTGTCACGCACTTGAGGCATGAAGTTGCTAAGCCTGTAATAAATTGTGCTAGATGTAAAAGGCCATGGTGTTCACCTGGCAGACATACGGTCTGGCAATAAAGAGTTTAAATCATTTGGATTGTACAAATGCTTTTTTATGCTATACCAATGCTTATTTTTGTTTTGTAGAAGATATTTTACCTTTCTTTGTTTCATTTAACTACACTTTTTTGATCCCAGGATCAAGAGGAGATGATAAAGCGACACCAGGAGGAGCTGAGAATGCTGCATGAAAAGTTGGACTTGCATGCGGACACCTCCCTAGACCACTTTAAACAGACAGCAATGGTGCGCATGTATCCATGTCTCTCTCTGTGAACTGTTTTTTTTCTGCCTAAATAGCTTTGGACAGACTCACATTAATATCCAGAGAGAATCCACTTACGGCACCATGTTGTATTTCTAAGCATACTGTATGTTACCTAACATTTTACATTTAAGCGAGCAGTGTTTCATGGGAAAAAATCTCTGAGCATAATTTGGAAGATGTTCCTACGTGAATTTGAAATGTCCAGTTCTGCTTTGTTTTGAGGCAGCGTTAAGTGTTTTGTTTAATGTTACCTCCTTATTTTGTCCAGGAATTGATGAAGAAGCCCACACTCAAGGTGCCAACCACCAAGCATCTGGAGCGTCTGGCTGAGTTGGAGCAGACAGTGGATGAACAGGACATTTCGCTCTCCTCCGTCACACAAAATCTGAATCTGACCACTGCTGAGCTGGAGCGACAGAAGGCCGCCATGGAAACACAGGCCAAGAAACATGCCGACAAGATGTCAAAGTGAATACCCTTTTTTTTACTAAACCATAATCTCTGACATTTTTTCAGAATTTTACCTAGTGGTTTCCTATGAAGATTATATTAAAGCGTAATTTGAATCATTTGTTTCCCTTATCTTAGTTGTTAACATTAATAGTATTGATGCAATGAACATAAAAGAATTTAACAAATGTTTCTTTCAGAGACTAACCTAAATCTAAAGCTGTAATATATTTATTAACTCTGTGCTCAAATTAAGCCCACTATTAACATCCATGGATCACTGACAGCATGAAATGAATACCAGTGGTTCTTAACCTGGGGGTCGCGACCTGGACCCATGGGGGTCGCGAGAATGCTACTATAGACACAAAAATAGAAAAACAAATTACTTGAAAATAACTAGACGGACTATAGTAGTGAATAGAATAACTTTGGGTTGACACTGTAAATATGTTTAATCCAGTAGGTGGCAGTAATGGCAACCGCTATAAAACGCCAAAGAAGAATAAGAATTTAAAAAGGGTAACGTTAAGCTAGCTAGCTAATGTTTATCCCATTAAGTGAGTAGGATGGAGGTGTGTGTGTGGTGTGTGGTGTTGGGAGGGGGGTGGAGGGGGTCACGAAATATTTTCAACCTCAAAAAGGGGTCGGACTGCCACAAAGGTTAAGAACCCCTGGATTAGACTAATATGATTGTATTGCTTTCCTTCTAACCTTGATTCAGACTGATGATCTCATCTGCCTGAAGCCTGAAAAAGTCCGTAAATATATTTGCTAAATTGAAGGCCTTTTAATGGTTTAAGAGTTCACTGTGCAATGACATAGTATTGGTAAGATCACAAATTTGCGTGATGCTTATCTTTACAGTTATTATCGCAATCACAATAACTTCAATAACAATAAAGTCTGCACAAGACATGCCCTAGCTTTCCATCAAACTGAGTCAGGTGTAAGTTGATTAAGACTGCAGAAAGACTAGTTAGTCTAAAAGTAAACATAATGTAAATGGTTGAAACAACCAGTTTCTGTCACTTCAGATGGCAGTAGTACAAATGCAAACATGCAAACCAAAACTACTACAAATTACAATTCAACAATACCTTAAAGCCATCCCATCCCATAGAAGTACTTAGGCCCATCTGAAAGGGCTGTTGGGGGTATGTGGGACACAAAAGGAACACTGATGTACAGGACATTAAGTATGGAGACAACAGGTCACTGTCAGTGTCTGTGCCACCGTCTACACAAGGTACCCATAAAGCCTGAAAAAGTCCCTAAATACATTTGCTAAATTGAAGGCCTTTTAATGGTTTAAAATATCTCAAATAATCTCTCATGGTTTAAGATTTCACTGTGCAATGACTGTGTTTGATTAGTTTGCTCAGCGTAAATACCATATGCCAGCTCAAACAAAGAGATGCTGATACTGTCGGACTGTGTGGAATAAGTTGATTTTAACAAACTTAAAGTGACTTTAAAGCGGGTTAAAAGTTTAATAAAAAGCTGCAAAGCAGATTAAAAAGGGCTTTCAAGAGAGTTCAACAGTTCACTGGGGGCAAAGGCATCTCAGCCACATGAGTGCATACCCAGTGTCTTAAATGAGGTTGTTCAACATCCTCACAAAGGACGGAAGTTGATTCAACACCTCTCAATTATCTTGCATTAGGTTGAGCTAGGTAGGTTGGTGTGCCTAATAAACCGGCAACTCAGTGTATATCTCAGCAGTTTTACATTCCATCACAGCAGAAATCTGGTAGCTTTCTAGGGCTCACCGTTGACTGGCCATAATTTATTTAAGCAAAAAGAAATAGACAATTAGTCATTGATGTTTTGTAGCCAACCAGGTTGAATCTGCTTGCCTGGCAAAAACATTACCCAACATCTGTCAAAACAACTATCACTATGTGTGCCGAAACAACCTGCGTGCAAGAAATATCTCCTGCGTGTTAGTCATATTGTCTTTTAAATGTGTTAAAAATTACCTGTCAACCAGAGAAAATTGCACAGCCTGGCCTTGAGAGAATGGATGCCTTCCAAAAAGAGAGATCTTTATACCTAGCACCCCCCAATGAATGAAATTCTAATGTAAAAAGAATATGGCAGAATGTGTGTATGAAAGTGTTTCATATTGGACAGGAACATTGTTTCCCTTGTCAGTATGATAGAGATCTGCTGCACACGTTGCAGCTGCCCTGTCCTTACTAACTTGTCTCTATGTTCATTGATAATATTAAGTGTACACATTTTTTTGTATGAGTGATGGTGTGTGTGCTTGTTATTCATTTTTCTGTTTACTGTGGGCTAAAGTTTGTATTAAGTATCTACCCTTTAAGTGTGTCTGAGTATTGAGTCAGTAGTAATGACCTGGAGCAAGTCAAAACATGCTTTCCTACTTCTCTGTCAGATAGTAAGCTACATTAAAATGATGTAACAACACAAGAAAATCTGTATGTTATAAAACAAACTAACAGAGGGGATTTGTTGCAGGCTGGAGGAGTATCATGCTTCCCAGGTGAAAGCTCTGACTGAAGAGAATGAAGATCAGAGAAGCCAGATGGCCCACATGGAGAAAGAGATTAACTTCCTCCAAACTGAGCTGGCAGCCCTGAAGGAGGCCAACATCCGCTCCCCCAGCAACACCATGAAAAACCTGGTGGAACGACTGAAAGCACAGCTCACCCAGAAAGAGAAACAGCTTAAGGTGGTTCTTTTATCATAAGTTTATCGTATAATGTTCTTCTTTTGTCTGTGATATAATGGTGGGCAACAACACATCACCTGTAGGATAAAACTCCACCGCTCACATGCCCTGTTAGTGGGTGAACACCACTTGATGATTTCTGCTTGAGGTTTCTGTCCTCACTGGGCTACATTCGGCTTTTCTCCAGTATTTATGCTTTAAACTATAATCTATAAAAACATCAAATTAAAGTTTATATGTGTTTCTTTGTATGAAGTATTTGCTTTCCATCCTAGCTAACTGACTGCTTTAAATCAGAAATTTAGTACGGTCAATACCACAGGGTTCCCGCGGCTTCTTAAAAAGTCTTAAATTGTCTTAAATTTACCATAAATTTGCTTTAGGTATTAAATTTGCCGATGGTCCATTTAAGGCTGGTGGGGAAATTGTCACGCACTGAAGAAACCAGATGGTTAATTGTGCTTTTAAACTTTTCATTATGGTCAGAAGATAAAAACACTGGATGCCAAAGAGCAGCCTGATATCAAACAGTGGATCACTTCACAAATCTGATGTAGAACATACAAAACAACAAATATGCATGAGAAAAATAAAGTAAAATCTTTTTTCAGTCCCCTTTCCTCAAAACTATAAATATCTTAATAGAAAAGAAAGTGCTAATTCGTTTGTGATTCAAATGAATTAAATCAACTCAGCCCTAGTTCACGTTCACAAATGGACACAATCAGTTTAACAAAAACCTGAGCATCATCAATAATTAGATCACAATCTGATCACCCAAAATTCATCTTAATGCCAGGTGTAAACAGCCGCTATTCCCCGATTCGGAATCTCAAAAGTCATTCAACTGTTGTGAAAATAAAACTGCCAAACATGGCATTGCGTCGTTCATTAAGAGATCAAACACGCGTCTCTTTTCTATCAGAGAAATTGTTTCAAAATTTGAGGTCTTAAATTTATATTTGAGTTCTTAAAATATCTTAAAAAACATTCATTTGACTTTTAAAATGGTGCAAGAACCCTGTACCAGATAGCTTTCAGAGCTGGACCAGAGATCACATCTGTTCCATATTATTAGCCAGGCCTTTCAGGCTAGCATGATCTGATTTACTGGAGTGATACCTCAATTAAAGCTTAGATTCAGACCTTTGTCATAGAATCCATCATGGTTAATGTCTGGTGGCTAGCAGCACACTGTTGAGTTATGGTTACATTCAGCTCAGGCCTGCAGTCAATAGCTATTAAAGTGTAGATGCTCTTCTATGTAGCAAGTATTTGCTTTCCATCCAAGCACAAACTGACTGGCTTTAATTTACACATTTAGTGTGTTCAATACCAGTAAGCTTTCATAGCTGGGTCAGAGGTCAAATCTGTTCTTTATTATTAGGCTGGCCTTTCAGGCTAGCATGATCTGATTTATTTCAGGGATCCATCACATGAAAGCTTATTCTCACCTTTCCATACAGGCCAAGATTGTTGACATAGAAACTTCAGATGTGCAGTAGCTCTCTGTGTCTACCCCACCTCCTAACAATATTTCCCATTCCTTAATGGAGAAATCTTTTTTTTCTCTGAAATTGTAAACATCTGGCACTGTTGAGAAGACTCTCCACAATGAAATTGCCGCTGTACCGTGAGCCCATGTGAAGATATTGATGAAAATGGTTTGTAAAGTTTTATCCTGCCTCTGTGCACGGAACATTAAAAATATATAAATTTGTTACATTCACCAAGAATAGATCCGACAACAAGCACTCATGGGAAGGTGAGGTTTTTATGACAGTTAGGGAACATTGAGACAATATCAGAATAGTGAGGAAGTAGTGATATGAGGCCGCACGCACATGTCTCACCTTGTCTGTGTTGACAAGGGCTCAAGGCCTGATTCTAGACCATGCTCAACATCGCCACCCTCACAGTTTCTAATGTGGTAAGTCCTGTTGCCCTGCAAAAGTACCCGGAGACATTTCTTGGAAATTAGGAAATACTCTCTGTTGTTGCCATGTTTCCCATTCTGTGTATGTTGGTGCTAAAACTTGAATGACATTTGAATGAATACTCCTTTTCAGCCATTTAGCGGCATAACAAATAAGATCAGTTGATCTGGATATCCGTTTTAAGATTTATAAAAGTGCCCAAAGCTTTTTTAATAATACATACAGTACATCATTTTTTTATTTCTTAAAAGTAAGCCAAGTTCTGTAATTTTCCACTGCATACAGAAAAATGTCAAGTTTATACCAAGAACGAGTCTGGGACAGAGGAAGTAGTCCATGAAAAAATATGGATAACAGCCCAAAAAATGTATAATGAAGCCTGACTGCTGCATCATCATATTTATCATAGCTGGCATCTCTCTCCCCGTTTTCTCAGGCTCTCAGTAAGGCTCTGTTGGAGCTGCGAGCAGAGATGACATCTGCTGCAGAGCAGCAAGTCATAGCCAGCGCTGCGCAAAAAGAGGAGAGTCTCAATGTACAGGTGTTGGTTGACAGACACACCAAAGACCTAAAGGTGGGACCCCTTTATTGTAAAAACACATGTTTTTCTTGCATCTTGTATTTCATTACTGACTTTTATCAATAGGTGTTGAGTTAATTAACTGACACAAAGAAAGCTTTGTGAGTAAGTTTATTCAGATTACGTAAACAAAATAAAGAATGAGATATATTATCTATTCCCTCTATCTATCCTAATTAGCAACCTTCAATAGACATGTCCCTGGATAGTAGCAGACCATAAGGTGAAGTTGGTGAACACATGGCATGTGCCAGCCTCTTTGCACAGACAGCATGTTTGACACATTCCTTGACTCCAACTGGCCCTTGTTCCTTTCATTAATCACTCTTTACAGCTAACTGAGGCTCAGTCATATATGCAAGTCAGTAGATTAAAAAAAGTTAATTATTAGTGTTGTAGTAAAGACCGCCCAAACCGAGACCAAGTCAAGACCAAGACCAGAGTTTATCGAGACCCATACAAGACCAAGACTTTTAGGGGCTGAGACCAAATCGAGATCAAGACCGAGGGAGGGCAAGACCGAGTTGATCTGAAAGATCCACATTCCCATCAACACCCACGTACAAATGAAATCAACGTAGGCATCTTTATTCAACACTCCTTTTCCATGCTTACCATAGCGGGGAGAGGTGACAGTCGTTAATGGTAACAACACTTTTTTATTTGGAATTATTGGTTGTATTTGAAGCAATATGTTTTACATCCAATCAAAGTAAGGATGTTAACAAATAAATCAGACAATGCAAAAGCAATTTATTGATATTCCAAAAGTTATGGTCTTGACTTGAAATAAAATCCCGAGTCCTCAATGTCCGAGACTGAGTACAAATGCGATCGACCATGAAAGAGTGGTCTTAAGACCGGTCTCGAGACCATGAGAGTATCTAGGGTACTTCAACACTAGTATTTATAGAATGTCTTTAGCCAATTATATTCGATGGGCATAATGATAACATTAAAGGATAAGTCTGGCGATATTCTGATTCTAATTTCCTAAAACAGCTGGCAATGTAGTTATTAGCAAATGCTACTGAAACAGGAGTTACTAGTGCATTTGTTGGAGACTATTTTCAGCTGCAGACTAATACACATCTGGTGCACCAGTGAGTATTTATAGCAACAGGACAGTGTATGTGGGATTGACTCAAACTATATTGGCCGTATTTGTGGTAAGAAGGAGCATGTCAGCCGCTATAACTGTGGGGCTCATTCAACAATAAACTCTGGCAAAGAAGAATAAGAAATGTCAGATTTTGGATACACAGACAATACAAATTGTTTGTTAGTTTTCCCTTGTCAATAAAAAAACTACAGAATATCACCAGACATATCCTTTAAATTGGAAAATCCCACTTCTCCTAAGGTGCGGGTGCAAGAACTTAATGAAGAACTTCAAGCTGCAAAGGAGTCTGCCAAAGCAGCCAGAGGCCGGGAGAACACCCTAAAAGAGGAAGTGGATGGCCTGAACCAGGACCTCCAGAGGAGTCAAAAAACCCTGAGACGCCTGCAAGCTGAAAAGGAGGAGAGAGAGCAGGAAATCCAGGAGCTCAACCAGCAAATCAAGAGGCTCAGCAGCGCCCTTCAGGTTAGTATCTCTAACTATCTCAGCATTAACACTATGTGGACAAATGCCTCTAGACATGTATAGACATGCAGACCAAAATAAAATAAATTAAGGAATCCATCAAGAATGAATTTTTCTAAGATTTCAGATAAACTCCTCCATATCAAAGTTGATTAAATTATTCAGGCATTCTTTTGGGCCACTGCCACGTAGCATGTATTTTAGTTTATGTCAGTTAAATCTTTCTCAGGACCTGGGCTGCAACTCTATCTCTCATTTCTTTCACACAATGCCATGTATCGTGACCCTAACCTTTGCAGTGTTAACGCCTTACCTTTCTCATTGACTTAAATAGGGAATGGAATCCCTGTCAGTCTCCAATGTACACTGTCTAAGAAAAGTGAGATGCTATGAAAATATTTTCCTCTGCATGTTTCAAATAGAATCAACCAGAACCAGATGGGAAGAGACCAACCATTGAGAATATGCAAAAGAAGATCAGGAGGCTGGAGTCTGATTTGGAGAAAAGAGCAGAAATGAAAAATGTTAAGGACGATCATGGAAAGGTCTGAACATCAATTCTGTCAACATTAAACATTGTCTATTACAGCTGTTTTAATGTATTATTATTGTATAGCATTATTATCATTAGCTGCACTCTTACTTGATGTATGACTTGTTTGCCTGACAGAACAAAGACGAAATTGTGCGTTGGGAGGAGGGTAAGAAATGGCAGGTCAAGATGGAAAAGGTGAAGAATTCACTGAAGGAGAAGGAACGAGAGAATGAATCCCTGTCAAAACAGCTCAGCACTCTTAAAGACCTCTATGCTAGGTCAGTGTGTACATCGTGCTAGATACACAGCATTCTTGGATCTCGTGTTTTGTGTATATGACAGAATTACTTCCACTTCAAGCTGCAGTAAGCTGTGGAACATTGGTTCCAAATGGCAGCACGTGGGGGTGAAGTTTACAAACTTGAAACTATAGCTTGATGTCATTGAAATGCACACAGCAGTGGTCTTTGTAGATAGATGGATAAATAGATAGATAGATGGATGGATAGGTACTTTTATTGTAAGTGAATGAGAAGTTGTGTCCAGACTGGTACTGTAGGTCAAAAAATACAATTAACAAATTTACAAATAAATATTCATACAAACTACTACACTAACCGATATCATAATTAGGATTTAAAAAAAACTATTATATACAACAAAGAAAAGCTCTCATATGGTTATCAAAATAGTTGTAAATGAATCCAGAAAGCTACTGCCACATGTCTTTCAGCTGTTGGCAGTCCTTCTATTTCCATTCTGTGTTTTATTGTGCATGCAGACTGGAGCAAGAGAAGAGTGCACTGCAGAAGAAGCTGAAGGCTCGAGGTGTGACTGCCGATCAGGTGGTGGGAGTGAGATCCACTGAAATGGAGAAGGAGATGGAGGAGCTAAAGAAGAAGAACTCAGACCTGGAGAAACAGATCCTCACCATAAAGTAACTAGCTTAAAAAGATCTGCTGCTCTTGATTTTCGTGTCTTGTTTTGGCTTATTTTAAAGATATTGTAAGTGCACTATGATTCAGTATACTTCTATTACATGAACTATACATTAATTATAGCCAGAGTTAAAGTTGAATATCCATAAAATGCTTATCTTGTGTCTTACTTTCATGGATTTCCGCTATATAATTATTTGCTATATATTATATAATCTTATAACCATTATTGGATACATATTATGATTTTATGTATGACTGATTAGATTACAAGTATTTAGGCAGAAGTTTTACATAATGTCTGACACTGGATCTTTTTAGGTCATTGGTGATCTCACTTTTTTAGTCTGAGAAAGTTTTAGTCTGATAAAAATATCTTGGCCAATATGTATTTATTACATAAACATTTCCGACAAGTAACCCTTTTATATTGGGTCATATAGGCACATATATGAGAAAGGAAGAGGGAGAGGCTAAGTATACTGGAGGAAAAATTTCCAGATCCAAAACATCTGGAGAGAGGAGGAGGAGAAACAAGGGAGGGAGAGAGAGAGAGGCATCTGTGTTTGTTGGACATAAACAGAGGGTTAAAAAGATGCAGTAGTTTTCAGAAGGTTTGCAGTGTTCTTGATGTAACGGGTACAGGGTAATCAAAAACAAGCTGCTAACTGAAGGTTCATGCAAAAAGATGAGTTTTTGGTTAGGATTTAATGGCCTTAACAGAGTCAGTCGGTCTGAAATCAACAGAGAGGTTATTCTAGAAAAAAGGGGCACAACAGGAAAAGGCTTTGCAGCCTGATTTCTTCTTAACTCTGGGGACAGAACCCCTGTAATCTGAGAGCATGGGATGGGATGTAAGGTTTATGGCGGTCAGACAGGAATTTTGTAAGTCGTTAGAAGCACCTTAATGTCTGATCTGACATGGATAGGGAGCCAATGAAGGGCTAAAATTGGTGTGATATAACATTTTCTAGTTTTAGTTAAGATTCTAGTTGCGACATTCTGAATCATTTGAAGCCTTTTATTACTAGCACAAAAGCGTGAATTACAATCTCTGTATCAGCCAAGGACAGGAAAAAAAAACTAATTTCAGCTATGTTGCAAAGGTGGAAAAAAAGCCATCTTTGTGATTTTGTTATTTTGCTGATCAAGAGAGCGAGAGTAGGATAAAACGTAACACCGAGATTCTTGGCTGTCACACTTTGAAAAATCTCCCAGCTAAAATGTAGTTCAAATGTTACTATTTAGCTGGATATTATACAATTAGCTTTACTTTCAAAGTTATTATAAAAAGTTATACTGAACTTAATCATGAAATATCATTAAATATATATGATTAAAAAAATACAGCAGCCCTGAAACATCAATAAAAACAAAGAACAACAGATATAATCTAGACTGCTGTACTCAACACAACACTCTTTATAAAAATATAAAAGGAAAACCACAAAATATGACGTTAAGCAATTTCAAAGCCTCATTGATGAAGCTCATTGCAGACTTTTATTTTCTTGTTGAACTTGCAGACAGCACCAGGCTTTACCACGTGATGACGCCATGGAGAATCTGACCCTGAGGAATCGCTACCTGGAGGAGAGACTCCATTCCTTAGAGAGCCAGGTATCCAAAGAGCCTCCATCAAGACCCTCTGTAAGTGCTCATCAACATGCAGAGCATGATGATTGTAATAAATATGTGGGAATTTGTCAAAAATATCCTGATAATTCACAGAGTAACATAACATAACATTTCTCTTTTTTATATAGTCTTAAATTGAATATTTTAGGTATTCTACTGTTGGTCAGACAAAACATAGACATCACCTTCAGTAGACTAATCAATTAATCGGAAAAAGAATCTATTGATTGATAATGAAAACAGTAGTTAGCTCTATATTCTCATTACAGAGATTACTCATATGTATTGCAAGTTGTGCAGTATGCAGTCCACAGTATATATATCACAACTCTGTTCCCAAAGATGTATTCTTCTTTTATCTCTTTCTTCATCGTCTTTCTTTCTTTGTGTATCTTCTTCTTTTAATCTGATTCATTGCCTGCGAAGGGAAAAAGCTCCTCTTCCCATGCTTTGAGAGAGATTTGTTCTGTCACTTTTGATGTTGTGCATGCGTCACGCAAAGGGAATGCTGCACTCCGTCTAGCTGAACCCTACAGCCGCTCTGTTAGCTCTGAAGCTGTTGCAGACCCCGCTGACCAACAGAGGGAGCCAAAGCGAAGCCCGATAGATAGAGAAACTCAGACCAGCTTTGCTGGAGCAGAGGATGTTTGCACTGAAGGAGGGCAATCAAGAATTGATGAGGCAGAAAACACAGTAGCAGACAAAGAAGATGAGACAGAAACAGATATTTTAGAAAGTACACAAGACATCCCAGGTGGTTGTGAAGCTGACATAGCTGAAGAAAAGGAAGAACCACAGACCACAAAAGAAGGTGAACCCCTTCCTGATGATCCGTCAGACAGACAAGGATCAGTTACATCATCCTCTCAGACAGCCACGGCAGCAACTGGCGGTGAAACACTTAATCAAGAGGATGTTGGTGAACTTGATGATCGAGACCCTGATGATGATGATGATAATGATAATGATGTGCAAATAAGGAAAGAAAAACCAGAAGAGGCTGAGGAACAGCTTGAGCTAAAAGATGAAGTGGATGACACAACTACAAAGGAGGAAACGGAGGAAGATAATCCAGAACAGTCCTGCTCAGCAGAACCAGATGTGGACTCCAGCTCTATACTGAGCAAACACTCACAGAGGTCTACCAGTAAAAAAACAGATGAGCGTGTACAAAAACAAGAAAGCAGATCTCTTAGACATCTGAAGGTACTCCAGGCTTCTATAGCCACCCAGTTGAAGTGGTGTAGTGCTGTGATAGTATTGCGGTAGATGTGGCAGAGGAAAAGTCAAGGCATTAAAAGTGAGTAGTAAGTGGCTTATTAGTGTGTTGCTGTTTTCCTCTTCTGCGTTGTCTGTCATGGACTAAATGTTACCGTGGTTGTGAGTAGGTAGAGAGAGTATAATGACCCCAAGAACAAGCTAAATAATAATAATTTCCTACCCTCCCTTAGAGCTTTTGTATTTGAAGATATATTTATATATTCATCCACAGCAGTGTTATCATGCCTTCTAATTAATTTACCGTGGCTGATTGTGTGTCTTTTACTTCCTAAAGACTTCAGGACGAGACACTGGCACTCCCTCACAAAGAGATCAGGACCTCCAAAAAGAAAACCTCAAGCTGGCCTCTGAGAACCTGGAGCTGCGATTTCAGTTGGAGCAGACCAACAAAGACTTACCAAGACTCAAGGTGTGCATAACATAACCTTGATTGAGAAGTAGTTGGCAAGGGTTAGATGCGAACATCAATACCACTCACGTCTGTATAGTAAATATGAAGGTGGAGCTGGGGTTAGGGTTAGACATCATTAGCTTTGCTTAGCATAAAATTGTTTCCCAGCTTCCTGTGAAACCACAACTTGTCGTATTTACTCTTCAGTTTTGGCAGAGAGAAAAAATATTCTTAGCAAGAAAGCAAAATATCAAACTTCCTTTAAGAAACAGAGCATTTACAATATTACTTTATTTTTTATTTTTTTTTGCTTTAATAAAAGGTGACTTCGTTCATTGTGTCGAAAGGTATTTTTTGTGTACACTTGTATCAGTATCTTCACAAACTTAGTTGAAGTTCAAAAATAGTTGATTAGGTATGAGCAAATGTTTTTTGTCAGTCAGTGTTTTATATGATTTTATGATGTTTCTCTTTGTTTTTCACAGAATCAAGTTGCAGACCTTAAGGAGATGTGCAGCGCGCTAAAAAAGGCAAAGGCAGAGGTGGAGAAAAGGCTGGCACATATACGTGGAGGAGTATGTTAACCTAAAGTCACCTGCGTTCTTTCTATACACATGGGTATTTTCTCAGAAATGACCAAACACAGAAATAAATGATACATTTATATTTATATATTAGGTAAAGAAATTACCTTAAAACGTTCAATCAAGAAACAAATACAGCAAAACTTGATTGGACAGAAGCCACTTCACTGAGGTTCATTGAAATTTAATTCACCAACCCCCTGTTCCAACTGTAGATGGTGAAAATGATTTGTAATGTGTTCCTCGTCAGGCCGGTCACAGTGGTAAAACAGTACCTGAACTTGAAAAGACCATTGGTTTGATGAAGAAGGTGGTGGAGAGGGTGCAGAGGGAAAATGAGTCACTAAAGAAATCCAGCGCACCTCCAAATCAAGACAACGTAGCTGCCTTGGAGCAAGAAAATGAAAAACTAAAGGTTGTACCATTCTGCTACTGTGTCATACACATTCTGCTAGACATGTTTTATTAACGTCTCTGTTCTGTTCCTGCAGCTGACATTAAATACTGTTTATTTTCTAGGCTGACTTTGAGAAACTCAAGAGTCAAAGTGAAGCTGAGCTGAGTTCCAAACTTGAATCTAAAACTAAAGGACTGGAGAAAATAGTGATGGAAAATGAACGTCTACGCAAGGAGATCAAAAGGGTAACTACATATATGTTTGTGTTTAGGATCCAGAAAATAGATTTCAAAGTGTTGATTCTGTTTCCTATAAACTCTGCCGGTCACAGAGCCAAATTTGATGTGGCAAAAAAAACATATTTGTGCCAGAGGTACTTTATATGGCCATGTTAACTCAAGTAATATTTAATACTGAGTGGCCAACAACTGTTTTTATGACAGAAGTTGTCTTTTTTTTTTTTTTTAAGAGCATGGATTCCTCATTTGTAATAAAACCCTCTGAATACATGTTTTCATCTCTCTTATCCCACCTGGATATGCATGTTTCATATTGATACAGGAAATTGAAGCTGCAGAGAGGCTGAGAGTGACCAAGACAAGTCTGGAAGTTACCATCGACAAGCTCGAGGCAGAGCTGGAAGAAACCAAGATCAGGTTGAGGGCAGCTCTATCCAGGCCCATCACAGAGGGAGCAGACAGTAAGGCCTGGAAGGCATCTGTGGTAACTAGGTCAGCAAACTGTTTTTATCCAATCCATTTGAGTCTTATTTTAGTGGGAACAAATATAAAAGCTGTCAAAGCTTTAATAAACTGGGTGTATCACTATCAAATTGCATCAGTTGTCAGTAGGAAGAAGCATTATTTGGGATAGGCATTAACAATAATCTGAGTCTTGGGATGGCTCAAGATGGCTTGGGAGTTCAAGCTTGATCTTGTGTCCTCCGCTTGTAGAAGCTCCAGGCTACGAGTACAGTTTACAGAGTGTGAGCGAGTGGTTGTTTCACTTACATCCACAGAATGTTTGAGAACAAGATGAAGGAGCTGGAGAAGGAACTCTCCCAGAAGACCTCCAGTCTGTCTGAACTCAAACAACAACTGAAGGAGGTGAATGAGCGAGAGGAGAGAGCTCAGATAAGCATCCGGCAACTTGAAGATCAGGTACACGCTTAAGGACTATTTCGTTTAATAACTGAAGTCAGGTACAGGCTAACATGCTATTTTATGAGAACATCATTCGTTTGCTGAGGGACTGGATAACATTTTTCGATTTGTGACTTGGCCTCAAGCTTGTGTTAAATATGGAAGCAACTACTAAATCACATTTGTAATGTAATACTTTTATTTAGTTGGTGTAATTATAGTACTATTCTTATTACATTCTGCTACGAATCGTTTTTTTCCAAAAGGGTCAGGGCTTGAACTGTACGATATCAATATGTTGCTCGATGGGTTCAGGTTTTTCAAACTTGTCATTTCAAGAGGGGGTATTATGGAAATGGTCTAGTGTTGAGGTAGACTTTGCAGTTACAGTAGTTATTTAAGTGCTTCAGCAATTTCTTACTGCACTTTTATAAAGTTGAGGGCCTTTGAGAGACAGATTAAAATATAATGGTCAAATTTGATGCAGCAGATGTCCTGATTATTACTGTGCGAATTAGAAATCTCAAAGTCCAAGCTGAGAGATGACACTGTGAAGGGTAGTTTTCTCAGACTGCTGCTCCCCAGAAGTTTCCACAGGCTGAGTAGTCAGACATGTAAAATCGGAGTTCTCCTTCAAAAGATAACAGCCTACTTAAGCCTAAGTCTGCCATTTCTGTTGCAAGCTGTCAATATTTTGAGCTAATGTTATTATGGTTTTGTCACGTTTTAGGTTGAAATGTTGAAAAAATATCCTACTGCTGCAAAGACAGAAGGAGGACTCACCAGGGAGTTCCAGGGAATGAGGTTCGTCAAACAATGTGCACTTTCATTAATGAGTAATAGTGATAACCATATATATCACAATATGGCAAATAAATGCACAATCACATACAGGATAATCAAATTGATGTTAAATGCCGTGGGGTTTTTTTATTTTTTTTTTTTACATAAAATACACTTGTGTATTAGATCAAGAAAATCATTGTACAACCCCAATTCCAATGAAGTTGGGACGTTGTGTAAAATGTAAATACAAACAGAATACAATTATTTGCAAATCCTTTTCAACTTATGTTCAATTGAATACACCACAAAGACAAGATATTTAATGTTCAAACTGATAAACCTTTTTGATTTTTGCAACTATTCACTCACTTTGAATTTGATGCCAGCAACACGTTCCAAAAAAGCTGATACAGGGGCATGTTTACCTCTGTGTTACATCACCTTTCCTTTTAAGCGTTTGGGAACTGAGGACACTAATTGTTGAAGCTTTGTAGGTGGAATTCTTTCCCATTCTTGCTTGATGTATAACTTCAGTTGCCCAACAGTCCGGGGTCTCCGTTGTCGTATTTTGCGCTTCATAATGCGCCACACATTTTCAATGGGGGGGCCAGTCTAGTACCCGCACTCTTCTACCACGAAGCCACGCTGTTGCAACACGTGTATAATGTGGCTTGGCATTGTCTTGCAAAAAACAATAAAGTTTGTGAGTTTGAACATTAAAGATCTTTGTAGTGTATTAAATTGAATATAGGTTGAAAGGGATTTGCAAATTAATGTATTCTGGTTTTATTTACGTTTTACACAACATCCCAACTTTATTGGAATTGGGGTTGTAAATGTGTAAACAACTTAAATGGCTAATTTTGTCTGCTTTAATTTGCAGTTTTCTTGGAATCACTAATTAAGATGATAAATAATGATGATTTATCATTTAGATGGTGGATAGCAATACTTTCCCATCCTGATCTTGTATGCTTTGTCTGGATTATATCTGAAATGTTGTTTTTTGACAAATGGACATGTTGTTTATCTCGTTTAAAGATTGGTTAACACTGAGCTGGAGAAGGAGAACACAGCACTGAAACAAAGTTTGAAGGAGTACAGTGAGCGATATGGAGAGACATCTTCTAAACTAGGTGAGACTTCCAAACACACACTTTCATAAATCAGATCAAAATCTAATTTATTTGGGTTTCTAGTAATGCTGCTGTCATTTTTCTCAACATCAATAGTTTTTATTTTTATAAATCATATTTTAGTTTGAGAATGTCTAGCTTTTGTTCTCAAGTAAAAATAGAAATGCTTGCCAAGTACAGTCAGTTCAGAGTTGCTGTTAAGAGAAATAGAGCACATACATCTGATTGTAATCTGACACTTAAGAGCCATGATTTTATATTTAACATCATAATGATCTTTGTCTGTAATTGGGTCTCCATTTAATGTCTTTACACATTATGACGTCGTTTTAACTTAGCTAGACAAAACATCCTAACATATACATGATGTTAATTGTTATGAATAACAACAGTCATTTCCGTTGTGTCTCTTGTTGTATTCTTAGATCAAGGGAAGCTCAGACACCGTCTACAGGCAGCTGAAACAGAGAATACTAAACTTCAAGCTGAGCTTAAAAAGCTCAAGAAAGAACTGGAGAGCTTTGACCCGACCTTTTTTGAAGAGATTGAAGACTTAAAATATAACTATAATTTAGAGGTCAAGAAGAACATTCTGCTGGAGGAACAGCTGAAGAAGGTGTGTGATCAGTTTGGTGTAAAGGCTGAAAAGCCGGTCAGCTAACTCAGGGTTACTGTGCCTTTTAATTCCGACTTAACCTACACCTGAATGTACTTCAGTGGTTGTTGGTCTTTAAACGTGGATATTCTCAAACTTTTAAGGTGATTTTCAATTTAGATCTCTAGAGCTGGATCAGTCGGGCACCAAACGTTGACCAAAGAATGTCTAATCAGCGGAGACACAGACGTGGAATTTCAGGGCCAATAATTATAACCAATAAGTATCTGTTGGTGTGGACAATAGCTATATGGTAACAGATAATATTCATCCTACAAATGCAAACATGTAAAGAGGACAATAAATATGTATTTTTAGATTGAAAGGTTTATTTTTTTCTAATACATAAATATTTACAGAGCCTTTACCTTTAGACAGTTTACCCGTTAAGAACTTTAGCTTCATGTGTTACATCAGAAATAGGTTTAAACTAAACATGTTTGTCGGTATTTTTCTAAATACGTTACTGAAATCAGCATCATTTTGGTAATTGTACTAAAACTCGGGTATCGTATCAGCACTAGTATGTAATGTTTCCAAACGATGTCCAGCCCTAAATATCTCTGGATCACAAACAATTTCTACTAAGTACTAAGATATTCAATATTGATATAGCAGCACTGACCACTCAAGAGTTTTTAGGTAATGCAGTTTGAAATCTTGCACTCACATTCCCTAAGCAATGTCACTGGAAATGGTAGGATAAAATATCCCCTTTTCAGAACAGCCTAACAGTAAAGTGATGTAGCTCCTCCATTTTTTTCCCCACATGGCAGCTGTTTTTTTTGGGGTTGTTTATAGGTTGGACACATATTTATTTCTTTACATTTGTACAGTTTTGACACATTGTGCTGAGGTAAATTTTTTCAATAAAACCGCTTTTGTACTAATCAGACTGTTTTATAAAAAACTGTTCAATAAAAAAGGTGTATATACTCACATACATTTATTCTTCACTTAGCAATAGAAGAGCTGTAACATACAGTATATTAATGGAACATTTTTACAACACAAGTTGTCGGTCACTCATATCTACACTAAAGCTGTACACATTTCTGCAAGGCAAATGTAAAACTGTCTTCAGGTTTTAGGACACTCCCCTGTACTCAACTGGAATTACTGGTGAAAATATCTAACAGCTATCGCCACAGTGGGAAGGTTTGATATTCTCCGACTGGGTCTACAACTCAAACTGGATGTCCTGCAGTCGGCTGAAACAGCGTCCATTTAGTCTGGAGAAGGATGTGAACAAGTCCTTGCTGTTGTATTCATCAACCATCCCATCAACATGAATGACCACCGACCTGTCACCAAGGCAGGTTTCCTCATCTGGCCACCTCAGTCCCAGGTGATGACGATGAACCTGCCGACACAACAACCACTCAACAGCTCGTGGCCTTCATTGGTATTACAGCTAATTAAAAACAGTTCAATATATTTTTAAATCAAAATAATCAACTTTTTTCTGAATTTTGGAATAAATATAAAACATCCTCACTTATAACTAATTCTATTTTTATTTAATCAGTTGTAAATTTCTCTCCCAAATAAAGGGAAAAGGACATACTATGAATATGGTCAGTTTGGGAAGATCTTAAAAAAGAAACTGAAGTCACCTGATCAGCACTGCGGACACAGTTACGTTTTCCTACCTTAATGAGCGTGCCGTCGTTGCAGTGCCAGACGATGCCCTCAACTCGACCCTCTGGACTCTCCTGGAACCAGGAGCACAGCTGCTGGAAGTCCACTGGTGGAGGGCTTCTGATTTGAACACTCCCGTGTGACACCAGGCAGTGGACAGGCTGCTTCTTACTCCCCAATCCTGTTAGGACATTAAAACTGTGTTACAAATAAACTATATTTTATGTTTTCTCTAAAATGTCCTGATAAGGTTAAAATGTCTCCATTAAACCTTAAGGCAGGTAAACTCCAGATTGACTCAAAAGGTACCCTGTAGAGTTTTTGACCACTAGTACAGCTGCACCAGGAAGCACATACACACAAGTAGGCGTAGCAATACATGTTTCTTTACAATTCTTCCACATTATTCTGTTATTCTGTAACATAGAAACAGAAATGTAGCAATGTGCCAACAAACTCCGTGAAATCAGTCTCAAATATTCTTCACAAATCTGTCACAATCTGTGTTAGTGAGCATTTCTCCTTTGCCGAGATAATCCATCCACCTCACAGGTGTGGCATATCAAGATGCTGATCAGACAGCATGGGTATTGCACAGGTGTGCCTTAGGCCGACCACAATAAAAGGCCACTTGAAAATGTTTTGAGCACAACCTACCCAAGGCACCGCAATAATAACAATGTGATTTTAAAATGGACAAACACAAAAAACTACCGTCCCTACACAAAGGAAAATGTAGTAACACATTACCATAAGGGTTTCCGTTGACGTTTGTTCCAATGAGCTCCAGCGTTTGCTCCAGGAGGGCGGTCAATGGGACTGCTGCAATTTCTAGCATGCCTTCGTCGTCAGCGCTAGGCCTGAGAACAAGAGCTCCCCCGACTTCATAATCCACCACAGAAGAGTGCCAGCAGTACTGTTTGTTGTCCTTCTCCACAGGAACCCAGCCTGAATATTCACAAGAACCAAATCACTGTTTCTGCAGGCAGCATCATCCACAATGACAGAAATATTCCTGGTTGCTGTCCTTAATGGAATCTAGAAATTATTTAATTAATTATTTAGCCAATGATAATTTTATACTAAACTCAATATAGGTTTATGTTGTGATTTGTTGTAATTTTACTGTTCATACATTTCATTTTCTGCATCCCCTTATACTGTTCTGGGCTGCAGGATGAGGTGAATGTGTTTTATGACCAATTACATCCTGTATTCTTACAACATAACAGTCACTTTAGAATAATCCATAGTTTAACTTATGGGGCCTGCAATAGAAAATTTGCAGCACAGTTTTGTGAAATTATTTAAAATAGTATCTTTATTTTACTTGAGGAGTAATGGTTAAACTTCAGGACCTGGAATGTGTCCGTGCTCATCAGGCACTGGATGGCCATTGTGGTGTTTGACCCTGTGGGCTGGGATCCACGTCTCTGGCACCCTCTTAAAATCTTCCTCTACGTTCCATGTGAATCCTGAAATAGAGGAATAAAACTAGCCCAGCCTTCCTGGAGAAATAAAGCAAGTGTTCCACACGTAATGCACAAAAGCACAGGAGAAGAAAAGTGGCACAACCCTATTAAAGATTTAAACTTTTATGACACATTTTACCCACATTCTTCATTACATGTACTGAACTAAAGCTTAAATACCTTTACAGCTCTTTTGAGAATGCTGATACTTTTTGAACCTCTTCTCTGCCTGTTTATTGGGTTTCCTGTCGAGCCTAGCCCAGAGGTAAGGCTGCCCTACAGAATAAAGATAAATCATCATACAGTTCAGTCAACCCCACTGCAAGAAAGTGAACAAGATAAACAACGAAGGTGACTTGTAGGAGAAAGATTATTATTAGATTTTAAAAAGTGCTAGTAATTCAATTTACAACATACAATATGAAGCAGAAAAAGCAACAAATCTGACATTATTAACTTTTACTACTAACTTTTCTGTATTTTTACATGGTAAAACGTTCAGCAGGCTGCACCTCCAGCTCCTTGCTCACGCAGGCTTGTATGGTAGTTGTAATTCTGAGAAATACTCACCTTCATAAACTGTAACATAACAGCAAGTGCCATCTAGTTTTTCTGTGGCGAGTGCACAATCAATGTTCGCCTCCAGAGCAACAGGGTTCACGTTTTCAGTGGCAACAACGTGAAATTGCTGAAGAGAGACACAGATGTTTTAACTACTATAAGTTCAAAGAAAACAACTGAAAAGCAACATTAGAATTGTTATTCCTATAGCTAGCCTACCCATTCATCTTAACATTAGTGTCATATGGGTAAAAATAATTTAAAAGGGCACAATTATGCAGATAATTTACAAATAAATCATTGAGATATTATACATCATCTGATTTTAATGTCCCTTATCAATAACATTCAATAAAATAGCTTTAATGGCCAGATTACTTATATATCAAGCAGGAGAGAAGATATTTTATTTTTCTGACAGTAAATAATGGCATTATTACATGGAGACAGGTCCAGTACTGTACATTTTAGTAGCTAAAAAGTTGTGTATTCACTTATTCTTTTCATTGATTAGTCAATCAAAACAATCCTGAACAAATATGATATTCTATTAAGTCAATTATGAAGCAAAATGACAAATATAAGCGGCTTTTATGATTATAACTGTAGTACCATCTACACTACCGTTCAAATAGCAACAGAGGAGGGCGGATGCATGGCAAATACATGCTTCATTGATGACCAGAGAAAAATGCTTCAACCATCAGCAAGTGCGTCCAAACATTAGCGCCACGTCTACTAGGATAAGAATAAAAAAAAAAGACGTGTTGGTTCTTTGGTCAACCTACTCGCTGTTTATCCATGCTGGCGGCAGCAGCAGCCCTTCGTACTGTTTATAAATCCATAGCTGCTGTGTTTGCAGCTGCGCTCACCTGACGGTCTCGTTTTCTGGACTGTTCTTCCTTCACCTCCGTCAGAAAAACACACGGTATCTTCTGCTGAACTGACCCCAAACGTCGCATGGTTGTGTATTTTATGTAACAGCCACTCGAAGCCCGCTGGTTACGTTTGTCTTTATCACTGAGCAGAGCTAATGGATGTCATGTCGGCGTTTTAGGAGCTAGCGGGATGCAGACGAGCGGGATGTGAGTGGTTGTCACGTGAGGAGCTGCTACTTCTTCTTTTTACGGTTGTCAAACAATGAAATGGCTCATTAGCGACACCATGCTGTGTGGATGGGGTTCGAGTAAACCGCAGGAAAACAGGCATTTAATAACACATAATGTTTAATCTCTTGTTAAAATTGAAATTAATACAATATTATGGTAGATTATTGACTTGATTCTATTTGTAGAATGATTTATTTTGGACAATTGCAGCATGCTTAAATGTTCACAATGTTGCTCTCTCTCTCTCTCTCTAGGCTCATTCGCACAAACACACACAAACATACAAAATTAATAATTGCTTCTTTCCACCCTACCGAGACAGTAAGCTTGTGTATTTGCACATATACAAACTCAAGTACAATAAACCAATCAAGGCAGTTATAAAGTAAACTGTCCTCTAGTCTGAAATAGGCTTTTATCTAAAACATTTACTGACATTTATCAGGCAACACTGTTGCAGCAATTAATTCAATCCACTTCACAAAAAGGTTCACAGAAATATCATAAAGCTACTCTGAAGAGTTTGTTTTGATGTCTGGATTCACACACAGTATGATATTACTGGAGTATTTTATGTCTAATTCTTCTTCATCTTCATCTTCTTCATCGAGATTGTACATGTCCATCTCACTGTCGGTGTGCTTCCACATCTCTGTCTCTGTGTTGTCCTTCAGCCGCCTGTGAGACCAAAGGGTGAAAATATTCCTTTTCCAAAAATGAGAAGAAAGAAACTAATTAGAAACACAGATTACTAAAAGCATATTAACGTCAGTACAAACATATGATCTAAGGTCATTTCCCTCTCTGGTATCAGTTCATTCCATTACACATGGAAAGAAATTAAGCTGATTAAAAGTTAGGGCGGGGGGGGGGGGGGGGGAAAATGTT